>NC_088706.1:10413484-10716515 GCF_028017835.1 Emys orbicularis | reverse complement strand
CCGTTTGCCAGTAGCGCTGGGTGGGCATTTTTTCCAGGAAATGTTTTTTGTTGGAAAACAACTAATCACAACTGAAACTTAGTGGGAAATGGTAGGATTGGGCAAGTGTCTCCGTTCGAAAAATTGGAAGGGGGGGGGGTCAAAATTGTCGAAACGTCCCGTTTTGGCATTTATTTATTTTTTAACCGAAAAATTCTGGTTTTGTTTTAAATGATTTTTTTGGATAGAACTACAAGCTCATTATAATAAAAACCATTTTTTTGGAATTAAAAAAGGTCGAAATTGAAACAAAATGTCAAAACAAAACTTTGGACCCAAGCCCAAACGTTTCCCGGCTTGTTGGTTAGCAAATGTTTTTGAGATGTTGACCTTTTGTCCCACTTTGGGATAAGAAAAAATTTCAAAATCTTGACAATTTTCCAGGGACCGGAAAGCCATTTCCCACCCAGCTCTGTCTGCCAGCACGCTGACGCCGCAGCAGGCTGTGACAGCAGTTCTGGGCAGTGGCCGGCTCACTGGGGAGAGTGTTTGCCCATTGAGTTCGCTGTGGGAGGCAGAGAAGTGTAGTTCTTCGGGATTGCAGAGTTCAGCAAGTGTTGGAACCTGAGAGGGCCCAATTCTGATTTCACATGCACTGGTTTAGCTCCACTGGTTTCAGGGGGGGTTGTGCCCATGCAGGAACAGAAGGGGCCCCATAGACCTTGAGGGGAAGGATGTTTTCCGCACAGCAAGCCTGTTGCCGATTGCGCCCTGTGCGGGGTGCTGAGAACAACCACGTTACCTCCTGCGTTGTCCCATGGCAGTGTGTTAGGGAGGGTTGTTGATTTCCCCCACCTGCTTAACCCCACGGAGTGGATGGTCACAGCATCGTCTCTCCCCCTGCAGGGATTACGTGGATAACGACTTGGACGGGGCCGAGGCGGAAAATGCCACCCGCTCTCGGAACTCCCCACCGATTCCCTCTGCCACCAGCTGCCTGGACTCTCACTTCAATCAAGATCACCTGGCAATTGAGAGTGCAGGTAACTCCTTTGCCTTCCTCTAGTGCCAGAGCTGGAGGATGGAGGCCTCTCCTTCCCACTGCTCTGGGGTACGGAGTTTCCGTTTGTCCTCTCTCATGACTTCCCATGGCATATTTGCAGATGTGCACCTGTTATCGCAGCTCCTTAAATTCCAATGGTTGGAACCAGGTCCTGGGGGAACCATTGAGCAGACACCAGCACAGCAGGAAAGGGCTCAGGGCTAAGGGAGGGGCCTTGTCTTTCGCTAAATCAGCCCATCCCACTGTCAGAGCATGAGGCTGAGAAACCGCTTTTGGGAATTTAGCGCTAAGGGTGAGCTCTGGGGAGAATGTAAAGGAGTGGGGAATAATCTGCCTCTCTTACCATCTCCTAACAAACCTGGGGCTTTGTGTATCCACATCCAGGGGAAAACACCCTGGTGTGTGTTTGGGGGTGGGTGTTCCCAGCATCAGGCGCATCTTGGAGAGTCACATCGCAGGATCATCTGAATTTCCATAGAAGCACTGATGTCGTGTGTCCCCCCCCCCCCCCCCCAATGAACTGTCTTCCCCGCCTCCCCACGTGCATCCCACACATGGGAACCACATAAGAACGGCCATACTGGGTCATACCAATGGTCCATCCAGCCCAGTATCCTGTCTGCTGACAGTGGCCAATGCCAGGTGCTTCAGAGGGAATGAACAGAACAGGTAATCATCAAGTGATCCATCCCCTGTTGCCCATTCCCAGCTTCTGGCAAACAGTAGCAATAACAGTGATAAACTGTGATGGATCTCGGCCGATACCATGAAGGAGCGAGTGATCATGGCCACGTACAGTCTAACTAGATGGTTCTGGTCAGCGGATGTGAATAAGACCCTGTACAGTGTTATCTGCATGTGTGTACAATGGACTCACTCTAGCTTTCTCTCACCTGCTCTCCTCACCCTGTCTCTCTGTTCCTCCTCCGCCCCTTGTGCCGTGCAGAGCCTCTGAGCGTGGAGAGCGCAGCCTGCAGTTTGGGCAGCATGAGCGAATCGGGCCAGGGTTACGAGTGCAGCACTCCCTCAGAGACAAACTGTTCCTTTGACCCTGCAGAGGACACGTCCTCGGGCGGCATCTCAGCCACTTGCACGCGGCATCCAGTGAACCCCTCGGAAATGGGGCTTTACCAGCTGCCACCGGCAGGACCGGGCCTGGCAGACAAGCAGGAGACATTGCAGAGCTCCGGCGAGACGATAACTATGGACTTCACTCTCCCCGGAGACATTAACGAGGGGTTGCCTTTAATTTCCGGCCGTGTGGATTTGGACAGGGACCCAGAGGCACTGGTGTCCCCTGCTCAAGTGTCCTTATCGGTCACAGATTTTGGCATCATCGGCATTGGAGATGTAAATAGTTTCCTGGCTGCTCACCAGGCCTGCCCGGGGCCGGTGGCTCGGTCAGAGCCTTTGTCACAGTGAGAATTTCCAGTCTTGACCTTGTCACAGACCGAGCTACGACTTTGACCCGACTGAGTGAATTCCCTGGGCTTCCGTGTTCCACGGGGCCAGTTTGGAGCTGTCGGTCGGAATCTGTCTTTCCATCCTCCTTGATGTTTTGGCGTCTGTCCTTCTAAGGCTACAGTGAAACCAAACACCTTTCTGCTTTAGTGCTGTCTGACACACCTGCACAAAGCTGATGGGAGGTTTTAGTCGGGGGATGAGTCCATGAGCCCAGCCCCCCCAGTGTCGCCACAGGCAGCACCATGCAGTTCAGACAGCCTCTGGCCTGAGGACAGTGGAAGTGTCCAGTGACACCAACAGAGGGCGCTTTCTCTAGGGCAGGCCGGTTGCACAGTGGGATGTTATTGAGGATGAGGACGTGTCGTGGGCACTTTGGGGGCTGGGACGGAGGATGTAATCGGAGGTACATGTGCTTAGTTAAAGTGACATGAGGCACAGTCAGTCCAGGCTGGAGGGGCTGTCTGGATGCAGAGATGGGCGTGCTTGTGCCGAAGGAGGGGGTGGACAGGCGCAGCCATTCCCCCTCGCATTTTGTGTTGCAATAGAAGTAATTCTCTCACCTTTTCTTTTCTAACAGCTGTAGCGTGCCTGTTGATTTGTCAATCTGGGGGCAGGCATGTGTGTTGAGATTGTGTTCAGACCTAGAGCGCCATCAGCGTCCGTCTGTCTTCTCCACTGCCAGGTCCAGATGAGAAACAGCCTGTCCCATCCCCTCCCAGACCTCTGGCTACAGCCTCAGCTCTTGGAAAGTAACATTTAGGGAGGGCAGCCTGTCTGCACACTGCCCCGCTCTCCTTCCCTTCCTAACACTTAACCGTTGGTTGTGCTGCTCCGTGGAGAACCCGAATCCAGGGATGAGGCTGCACTGGGAGCAGAGGGAGTTTCTAGTCAGGCTGGCAGTGGGCGACGCGATCTGTAAGATCCTTGCTTGCATTGCAAAAGGGTTAAATCCAAATGAGCTGTCTGCAGAACTGCCTGACTGGTTCCAAACTCAACGATCAGCTGGGGGGAAAGGGTAGGTAGTGATCAGTGAGTTGGATCTTGGGACTTGCATTAGAATTCTACAGAAATTGAAACAGAAGCTAGTGGGCTGCCTCTGAGCACATGGTATATGTGCCCAGGAGGTCGGCGCACCAGCCCACCTATCCTGTGCTAAGCACATGGCCCTCACCGGTGCATCAAACCTGGGCACGTCCCTTGTATCCTGTGCAAGCACAAGGCGCGTAGCTGTGTGCCTGAAAGGAGAGCTTTCAGCCCTAGTAGCCCATCCGCGCATCTGACACTCACCCCTGGCAGGACAGCTTGTCTACCCCGAGCATCTCCTTTGCCAGCCTGGGTGAGCACATGGCACACAGCCTTGGCAAGCTGATGCATCAGCCCTCTGGGGCATCAACCCTGGTATTCAAAAATGTAATGTAAAGAAACTCTCTGTTTTGTAAGAGAAAGGAATGTGTTTTCCCTTGTGAGGGACATGCCTGAGGTGACCGAGATGGTGTCCGAGGGCAGCAGGGACGTTAGCCGCTGCGGAGAGTGCCAAACGAGACAGGGCCGTCTGTGGATTGCAGGAGCCCGATACCTCTCAGCTGCTCTGGCGCTATCCGGATTCGGGGGTTGCTGCTGGCTGAATTTCCCCCACTCCTCCAGGAGCGCACGCACACCCATGGTGCGTGTACACTTACGGCAGTGTGTAGAGTACACACACGGCACGCCCAGCGAGCGCTGCTATACATGGCAGTGTAGACAGTGAGGCACCGCTGAGGGAAGTGGTGTAGCGTGCCAGACACGCCTCAGCCCCCATAGCCTATCCCCAACGCAGCTGTCTGCCCACCCAGACAGCGCCTCCCCTGTCTATGCTGCTACTCTTACCAGTGTAGCGTCCTGCTGCCAGAGCCTTTCCCCACCGCGGGGAAGGGCTCGGGCAGCTCCCACGTACTGGAACCTTTCACTGCGGCATGTGGCTACATGTGCAGTGCCTGTACTCTGTGCTGTGGACATAGTCACAGGCACACATTTCCCTCAGGCTGCCTGCCGTTCGGGGACTCCAGTGACAAACACCCTTCATCCAATTGCTTTCCTTTTTTCTTTTTAAATGGCTGCCTTCAGACCACCACCCTGAAGCTAGTTCTGCTGCTGATTTGAAATGACATTATCAGCCATTGTGGGCTGGGTCCTCCCCTGAACAGACAGGCCGTGTTCACCTGTGCACTGTGAGCGTGAAGAGGGTGGAAAGTGCTACCGTCACAATGTATTTTACACCCACTTTGCACTGGGATGGGGGTGGGAGTGGCTCCCCAAGGCACATGGTGATGTAGAAGCAGGCCCTGTCTCACATTGCCCAAACCCCGGATTTGTTTCACCCACTTCTGTCAGGGACCCTGCCCCTGGCCGGCTCAGCTGAGGTGGTAAACTCCAAAATACAGCTGCCTTGATCACACAGCTTGTGAGACAGAGGCGCTAACTCAGGGGAGTCTCCCCACCCACCGCTCCCGTCTGCTGGAGACGGGACACACATGTGAGCGGCCTGCGCCTGGCCTGAGCCCTTCAGGCTGTGATTCCCTTTTTGGGGGCCTTTCCTTTCTGAAAGGAGAAGGAGTGAGTAGGGGGAAGGTGTGGGGAAGCTCTGAAGCTTTTCCAGGGAGGGGGAGCTCCCAGCACCCCTCCAACAGCCAGGTACATTGGAGGAAAGTGATAAACGTTTTTTCTTTCGTTTTGTTTCATTTTTGAGTCCTAATGAGTGGGGTGGGGGGGAAATGTCTCTTATTTATATTCTTCAATGTTGTTTACAGATTCGAGCGGGGGCTTAAAGCGAACGTGGCACGTTTTCCTCACGCCCTGGCCGGGGAGGGATGGAAAGGGCCGGGGAGAGGGAGTCCGTTTTTTGGTTTAGTTTTTCTCACGAAGCACATTTACTTTGAGCCGCCCCCAATGCCGGACTCTTCCCCTCCCCCCCCCCGGAGGCCCCGCACTGTGAAGTGATACTGCCTTGAAAACCCCTCGCCGTTATTTATTTAATTAAAAAATCGGATTTGAAAACCAACAGGGAGCTCGTCTTGTTTTCCGAGGCGTTGGGCTGTCCCGGCCCTTTGGGCGCCGGTAGCAAAAAGGGGGACGAGCTGTCAGCGAGAGGGGCTGTTGGCTTTTATTCGCTGCTCTGCGCTAGTGAGAGTTGCAAAGCATCTCCCCAGGCCAGCGCTCGTGTTACCAGGAGATGAGCCCCGTGCGTGTGGCTGGTGGAGAGAGTGCTCCCCGGAAATATTAGGCAGAGTGGCTTTGTTTGCTAGGGGGATTTAATGCTTTTCAGGGCACATTGACGGTTAATCTTAACAGGCTGCAGCTGTGGGTGGGTGCTCTGTTCCCGGGTTGCCACATTGGATTGCAAATTCATTTGTGCTGTATCTGTGAAGTTACTGCAGGGATTAATTAGATGGCCCAGAGACTACCATGACTGGGGCCATCAAAGTAATAATAATAATAATCCCTAGATCTCGAAGCACTTTAGAAAGGAGGGTAGTATCATTATCCCCATTGCACATATGGGGAAACTGAGGCACAGAGTGGGACTGTGAGGTCACCCAGTAGCAGAGGCAGGGATAGAACCCACGTCTCCTGAATCCCAGTCCCGTGCTCTGTCTCCGAGGCAATGATGCCTCCTGTGAGGTGGGCTATTACGATAAGACAGCAAGGTGGCCAGATAAGGTCCTGGAACAGTGAGTCCACCTCCTGCCCCAAAAATGGATGCCTGCCAGCTCTTAACCCTTTCTCTGCCACTCCGTCCCTCAAGAGAAGGTGTCCCAACTTCTGGATTTACACCTAGGCCCTCCCTCTGCCTGGTGCCTCCTCAGCGTCCAGCTGTGCTGGCTGGCGTGGAGGCCTCCCGGCGAATAAAGAGGAAGCTGAGACGTCTGTCTCCAATCTTCCTGCGCCGTCCCTTGCAGGCTGTAAGGGGCGGTTGAATATCCATGGGAGAGGGGAGTCTGAGAACGATTGTAGCCTGGGGCAGAATTAAATAGTGTCTGAAGCGCTCCAGCTCTCCCAGTCAGCAGTGGGTGTGGCTGCCCAGAAACCCAACCCCACGCTTGTAAGCAACGTGTATCGCAACCCACTTGAGGTAGCAATGTGCTCAGTGGGGTCCGTCCCCAAAGCAGGAGAGCTATTGCACAGCCTACAGGGCGGAGCTCGTAGTTCCTGTGTTGATCCAAAATCCAGCTTCAGGGACTTGGGGCCAGTTTTTAGGCACCTAATGATGGCGTTAGGCATCTTTAAAACCCCCATTAGGTGCCTAAGTGGCTATCTGCATCTTTAGGTGCCTAAACACCTTTACAAATCTGGCCCTTCAGCCCTAGATAGTGATGTGGGCATTAAAAATAGATCTAACCAGAGAACCTATCGCCTTCTCTCCATCTGGACCAGCCTTGCAAACTTCCACATGCCCAGGACAAGTCTCTTTCCCTGAGGGTGTGGGTGAAAATATCATTTGTTCTTTTATTGGTGTCCTGGTGAACAGTGGCCCAGTCTGGTAAATGTTCATGGCAGTTTTTTGCAAGATTAAGTCTGATCCTCTGTTATGAGGCTCCTGCACCTCTGCCCCATTCCTGGTGTCTCTGAGAACAGTCCCTCAGCTTGACCTCTCTCAGGGTGGAATCCCGCAATCCGTTCACGCTTAGGCCACGTCCGACCTCCTTACTGGGAGAGGTTGTTGGTAAAAGACGTGATGCACCCTGGATAGAGATCCCAGGGTCCCATGTGCCATTATCCAGCACGCTGCCATGTGGGAAATTTTTCCAGTGCGTTGTGTGATATTAGCACTGCACTCAGGGAATTATGGGAGTTCCTGGTCAAGTTCCCACAATCCCCTTTCTTCCACAACAATATCTCTTCCAGCTCATCATTTTCATGCTGTGTTTGAAATTCCCACTGTTCCTTGCACCGCTTTTCAATCTTTTTGCTATCTCACCATCAGAAACATGGGTCCCGCATCGGGCAGCAGAGACTGGGCGCATGATTCTTCTGTATTTGCAGGCCATGGTGGCACTACCCCATGTGTGCCAATCCCTAATCTCCTTGCAGGACCAGCTGGGTTTCCAGCACTTGTGATTCCTCCCTTCGGGAGCCTGCAACCAACAGTTTCCTTCAAACAGTGTAGCAGTTGGAACAAAGCATTAGAGCCAAAGGGATTTTAAAACAACAGCCTGCATACACCGAGTCTCTTCTAACCTTATGCCTCACTATGAACTAGGCAGACAGGCGTGCCTCTTACATTACGGGAAGAACAAACTTGCATTCTCCCAGCCAGCTCCGGACCTCTCGCGGCTTGGTGTACGCTGAAAGTTATAGCAATGTAGCTCCACCAATCAGAGGTGTGCAAAACCCCCCCCCCCAACCAAATCGCAAGGCCGGCAAAAAAACCTGTGTCGACACAGCTATGTTGATGGAAGATTGCTTATGTCGTTTGGGCTGGTGGTGTTCCTTCTGTCGGTGTAGGTTCCTCCCCTTCTGTCGGTGTAGGTTGCGTCTACACTAGCTATGCCAGTACAGTCTCTGTAGCATAGACATACCCTGTGAGGTCGAGGGTCTTTCAAATAGCCTCTTCTGTCCATCTGACCCACCCGGTTCCAAGTGGTCTCAGCTGGAGCCATTGAGAAGGCTCCATTCTCTGACAGTGTCTCATAAAGCCCCATTCAGTTTCAGTGGCTCGTAATCGCTCCTCTCAGGACTATGGTTTTGTCTTCACTGCCCAAAAAGGGGTGTTTTTACTGTCTAGTGTGTGTTAGCTCCTCGGCTGCAAAACCCTAGTGTAGTCAAGGCCCTGGGCAGGGAGGCCCCTCGTGGCAAAAACCACAGGTGCCTTGTCTCCACTAGGGTTTTACAGCTAGAGCGCGAATGCATATGAGTTATACAGTGTAACCCCTCCCCGCATCCACCTCTTATGCAGTGAAGTCCTTGCCCGGCTCTACCTGTGGGATCGGGTGTTGCAACTGTCTGCTCCTCTCTGCTAGTCCAACACGCCGTCTTAGAAGTCAAATCCATCAATCACATGTTGGGGTCCAGACGGGAGGCTCTCGCTTTTTTGCCGCCCCAAGCATGGCAGGCAGGCTGCCTTCGGCGGCACGCCTGCGGGAGGTCCCCAGTCCCGTGGATGCGGCGGCATGCCTGCAGGAGGTCCCCGGTCCACCGGCTTCAGCGTACCCGCCGCTGAACTGCCGCTGAATCCGCGGGACCGGCAGACCTCCTGCAGGCATGTCGCCGAAGGCAGCCTCCCTGCCACCCTCGCAGGGACTGGCAGGCCGCCCCCCGCAGCTTGCCGCCCCAGACACGCGCTTGGAGCACTGGTGCCTGGAGCCGCTGCTGGGTACAGATCAATAATCCTCATCAAGCAAGCCCACAGTTGTCCCACCCTCGCTATAGAAACAGCCATGTCCCCTGTGAAAATATCCAAGATCTTGTCTACACACACAAATTGCACCACTTTAGTAGAGTTAAAGCACATCTCCCCTAAGTTTGGGCAGAGTCACAATGGTATAAAAGTGCTTTAGAGCCATCCAGGAAGAGGAATTGGCTATAGTGCAATACCAGTTCACTACATCCACGCTAGGGGTTGTGTTGGTATAAAGTATCTCAGTAGAAACTGGCACTACTAGCGGAACTAGTTGGACTGGTGTAAAATCTGTGTGTAGTCCAGGCCCAACTCAGTTACTCCCCCATCTTCCCTTCCATAGAATATGGGAAGCAGCAAGGTGGTTTAAAGCCACTCGCATCCAGCTCCCGCCATGCCCAGGAACAGGGGCGTTGAGAATCAGGCCCCAAGTATCACAAATTACACTGCCTATATCTACCTGGACCTGAGTGAAATCTCTCCCCAGATCTATCATAATTAATTAGGATAAAAAGTTCAGAAGGGATATTAAACCTCAGGCTTCAGGGCTTAAGCCAGTCTCTAACTCAGGGGTGGCCAACCTGTGGCTCCAGAAGTTAATATGCGGCTCCTTGTACAGGCACCGACTCCGGGGCTGGAGCTACAGGCGCCAACTTTCCAATGTGCCGGGGGGTGCTCACTGCTCAGCCCCTGGCTCTGCCACAGGCCCTGCCCCCACTCCACCGCTTCCCGCCCCCTCCCCTGAGCCTGCCACACCCTCACTCCTCCCACTCCAGGCCTCCTGCACGCCACAAAACAGCTGATCGGGAGGGAGGGGGAGGCACTGATCGGTGGGGCTGCGGGTGGTTGGGAGGTGCTGACCTATTACTGTGGCTCTTTGGCAGTGTACATTGGTAAATTCTGGCTCCTTCTCAGGCTCAGGTTGGCCGCCCCTGCTGTAACTATTAGGGGACAGGATGAGATCCAATGAGGGGGGCAGATTATCCCAGATCTGCTACTGTGGGGTTCTTACACATTCCTCTACAGCAGCGGCTCGCAATCTTTCCAGACGGCTGTGCCCCCTTCAGGAGTCTTTGTCTTGCGTACCCCAAGTTTCACCTCACTTCAAAACGACTTGCTGACAAAAT
Source organism: Emys orbicularis (assembly GCF_028017835.1). Taxonomy (NCBI): domain Eukaryota; kingdom Metazoa; phylum Chordata; order Testudines; family Emydidae; genus Emys; species Emys orbicularis. The sequence goes on along the minus strand of NC_088706.1, from coordinate 10,706,509 downwards.
CAGACATCAAAGTACAAAAGTGTCACAGCGCACCAGTACTGAAAACTTGCTGACTTTCTCATTTTTACCATATAATTATACAATAAGTCAATTGGAATATAAATACTGTACTTATATTTCAGCGTATAGTGTACAGAGCTGTATAAACAAGTGATTGTCTGAAAGTTTAGTGTGTACTGACTTGGCTAGTGCTTTTTATGTAGCCTGTTGTAAAACTAGGCAAATATCTAGAGTTGCTGTACCCCCTGGAAGACCTCTGCATATCGCCTGGGGAATGTGTACTCCTGTTGAGAACCATTATCTGTAGCATCTGGGGCTGGCCACTGTCAGAGACGGGATACGGAACCAGATGGACCTTGGGTCTGATCCAGCCTGGAAATGCCTGTGTGCACACTCCCTCTGTCTGTCTGTCTCTCTGTCCCCTTCGGATCTCCAGGATTTGGTCTGCTGGGAATTCCTCAGCCAGTAAACCCATGCCGAGCTTAGCGATTATTTCCAGAGATAATTCACACCTGATCATTTTCATGCACTTGCTAAACGCTGGAGCCGTTTTTCTCAGCCTTCCATATTTTATGCAGCCAGCCACCTGACTGATTAGGCTTTAGCTGTGAAGTACGACTCTCAGCTCCCCTTGTTACCTAGCAGTTCAATGGCACCAGCTGTGCTATTCACCCTGGCTTTATAGGGATGTTCAAAGTCTTCTCTGCATCCCATGCAGCCCCCCTACTGACGTTTGGCTGGCCAAGGTCACTAGCCATGGGTGGTTGGAAATTAGTAGAGCATCAACTTCCGGGCATGGCAGTTTGTGTGGCTGCCTCTGTCCCATGCCAGCCTTTCTTCTGATGTAAGTTCTAGGTAAAACCGGGCAGCAATACACAACAGTTTCCCAAAGCTCACGTTGGGAGAGCAGCTGTCTGGACAGAACCACGGGCCACTGTTAAGGCTCAGGAAACTTGCAGGACTTGACCAAAGTCAAGTCTAGCTGAGCCGTTCCCTTTTGTGGCCCGAGTGCCTACAAAATGCTGGGATCTGTCCATAGATTCTACGTCAGGTGGGAAATGCTTAAGAATCTCTTCTTACCTGTCTGTTTTCTCCGCTCTGCCTTTAGAGCCCATACAGATCTGGTCCCACCCCTCTCGGGATCCAGTCAGAAGAGGTAGATGTGGGACGGGGATTGTTTCTGCAGTGGGTATCTTCATCCCTGCGTAATACAGTGGAGTCCGAGGGAATTAGCTGTTGTTGAGTTGCCGGTGTGATGGAAGGAGGGGACACTGGATCGTGGAGGACAGCCTCTATAAAGAATCCTTTGTCACAGGGCTGGTCCTTTAAGAGGAGATGGGGCTCAACCCCCACCTGTGACACACTACATCTGCCTCTCTGGGTCATGTGACTCAATCAGCCCTCTGGGATAGACAAGGGAGTGGAATAGAGACTTTAGCAGAGAGCAGGCAGGCTCCTGCTGCAAGAGACCCTTTGGGTACGTTTACACTGCAGTAAACCTGGATCTGTGGGAGCTGGGTTTGTAGAGCTGGTATTTCCACGCCTGTGCTTGAGCATTCACACTGCATTGTAAACCTGGGCTTACCGCTGCTGGACCCGTCTCTCGCAGCCACGCTAAGGCATCCACTCTGCACTGCGTGGCCCGTCTGACTCAGGGCTGTGGCTTGAGCTGCGTCCACACTGCAAAATGACAGGGCTTGGAGCTGAGTCGCAGCGAGACCCGGGCTCTGACCCATGCCCCCAAGCAGGGTCCTGGGACCCAGGTCCTGAGTGCTGGCTGACCCAAGTCAGACTGATTCGTGTGTGGATGGAAGAGGGGGGCTTGGGCTCAAATCTGAGTCGAGCCCGGGCTTAGTGTGCCGTGTAGACACACCTTTTGGCAGCAGGGAGAAAAGGCTCCAGCCAGGCAGACGGGACTCGCTGAATAGCAGGGAAGGACGAATGGCTGAATGCCAAGGGCTTTGTTTTGAAGGGCCTGTGATAACCCCAGGGCGTTATTGGCCAAGCGGGTGGCATTTATGGAGGAGCTCTGAGGAGAGGGAACTGCAGGTGGGGTGCCAGCTGGACTGCCCCATGCCAGGAGGGAGGTGCTCTGGAAGTGGCTTGGTTACCCCCTGTATAATCACTACAGCTGAGACCCGGTCACCAGGTGCGCTCTGTGGACAGACGGGGCAAAGGCCATGAGGGTGGAACCAGCTTTGCACACTGCACTGGGACCACTTCCCCCACCTCGGAGGTGGGGGAGCTTCTGTTTAATGCCCTGAACTGAACCCTAGGGGTCGACCGGTCATCCCCCAAACTCTGGGCAAGGTCAGGTCCAAATACAACCTTTGCAGCTGAGCCCTCGTCGTCCCAGAATGGGCTGCCCCAAAGCCTGGGAGAAAGACAGCGCTGATCTGCACAGGGGTGTGCATGTGGAGCCCAATGCCGTGTTCGTCCCGAACGGCTTAGGCCAGGAAGGGAAGGAAACGCCCGTGTCCAGCTCAGCCCACCGGGCTCAGGAGAGGCCAGGGGTAACGAGGCAGTTGGGAATCTGGCCAGGATGCAGCCCTGGCTCCCTGGGGAAGGAGCGGAGGGGTGGGATCAGGGCCTGTAAGAGGGAGCTAACTACCTGCCCTTCTGTGGTGTCCGCAGGACAGATGAGAGGAAAAACCACCTGGCAGCTGCAGAGCACAACTTCGGAGCGTGGGCGGCTCTCCCCACACCTGTGCTGTGCCCGGGTAGCGCAAACCCAGGCAGCCTCTGGAAGCTGCTCAGCAAAAGAAATTGCTCAGCTCTGGTAGTCTCCTCCTCTTGATATTGATTGGTCAGGGCCAAGATTTCCCCCCACCCTCACACCCAGCCCTGCTGCTTTAAACCTATAGGCTGAGAAGCCCCCTCCTCACTCTCCCCTGTGGGCTGCATGCGGGGGTATTTATAGAGGCAGCCCGGCAGCCCCAGCTCAGGGGTTGCAATCTCCTCTGTGGGGGGGGACACCGGCAACTCTTCCCCAGAGAGCAGCAAAGGTAAGTGCTGCCTTTCAACGGTCACTGTCCAGAGAAGAAAGTATTGGCAGATCCAGGGTGTGAGGGATGCAGAGATCAGAGGCAGGAGCTCTGGACTGCACCTGCCAGGAGAGTGAGCAATGTCTCAGTGGCTGCTAGAAAACTGAATGAATGTAGCAAAGTGTGTGCATGGGTGAGGAGGAGAAGCCAGGGAGAGAGAGAGTGTGTGTGTGTGTGTCTGTCTGTCTGTCTGTCTATCTGTCTGAGAGGAGGGTGAGTGTGTATGTGTGTTAGGCACAGACGTCCATTTCTCCTATTAGAAGTGAGGGTCACACTTTAGGTTAAGGCTCCATTCTTAAAAGGGTTGTTAAGTGATTCATCGCTCTTATGCATGTGTAGCAGACACAAGTCGCATGTGTTCTAGCTGCTCATTCCCACGTCAATAGAAAGTGTTATAGACGGTTATAAGCCACGGTTATAAACAACCGGCTGGACTCCAGAACAGTTGAATACCCATTTATTAACCCTTCGTGAACTATTTGTAAATGGCACGTCAATATCAGGTGTGACTGGGGGTGTGTGTGTGTATTTTGGGAGTTGTACCTGTGTATTAGGTGGAGTGTGTCTCTCTAGTAGGAGAGGTAGGGGGGTGTGGGGGGGGTGTTAGAAGAGCAGGAAAGGATCTGAAACTTAGTGGTTTGAAGTTAGAAAAAAAGAAAGAAAGAAAGAAAGAAACCCACCCTTGAATCTGGCCACCTCCCTGCCCCTCCCAAGTGCCCATGGCCCTTCAATCTCTGACGTTTGCTAAAATGTGACTTTTGCTGGTTTGTTTCTCTGTTTTCCCTCTGGCTGCGATCAGGGCTGCAGGGAGGTTTTCCTAGTACCACATCCCATCCAGGCAAAGAGCACCAGAATCCCCCGAGGAATCTGTGCCCATCAGCCCCCCTCTCTTCCCCAAAGAGCTCCGCCTCGCTTAGAGACGCATCCGAATCAACCCCCTCTGAATCTGCCCAATTCACCCACCCCTGTATACGCCCCACTCCAAGCTAGGTCTTCCCTGGATTGCCATGCCCCCAGGACCCCCATCCTCTGGAGCCCCAAAGCTGATGGCCAGGGTCATTCTGCCATTAAGAATTACATTGGGTGCAGTTTATTGAGTATGCACAGTAAGTCCCACTCTCTGGGGTAGTTATCTGACTCCCACTGCCATAGTACCTGGGCATCTCATAATATTTATCCTCCCAACGTCCCTGTGAGGTAGGGCAGTGATCTCCCCATCATGGGACAGATGGGGAAACTGAGGCACGGAAAGGCTAAGTGACTTGCTCAAGGTCACACAGGGGGAGTCTGTGCTGTTGAAGGACAGGGTTGTGGATGGCTGCTACCCATCGACGGCTAGGTTGGGTCTAGCGCAGATTTCTCAGTGGCTGATCGTTGCTGTGAAGCGCGTGATGGTGTATAAGGCTGCACCCCAAGGTTGAACTGCAGCCCCTCCCAGCACAATGGGGTTACCCAGGTATAACTGCGGACAGAATTTGGCCCTGGCAATTCATCGAACTTGGGGTCTTACTCTGGCGCCCATCACTGTGGTATCTGAGCGCCTTTCATGTAAAATCAATAGGGGGGGTCGGCATAGTGCAGCAGTTCCCTGCCACCTCTGAATTCCAGGGGGGTGCCTGAAGCTTCTGTTCATCTCAATGGGAATCCCAGGGGCTCAGCTCCTGTACAGATCAGTCCTCGGCTGACACCAACTTCCACACGAGGAATAGCATTAGGACGGAAACATCTCTCCATCCTCCTGCATAATCTCCCTGTAATGTGCCTTCCCGGGCTCCGTAACCCCAGTCCCCGCCACCAGCACACCACATCTGCTCCCAACCCACAGAAGTTTTAAACAAGGAGCATCATTGCCCGCCACAATTATCCGTTTGTCACAAAGCCTCCAATCCCAGCAGAGTAACCGAGCCGCCTCGTGCTTCTCATCAAGTGGCTGTTTTTGTAGCTTTATGGCTTCCGCTGCAGACTTAATCTTTGATTGGGGACTGGGTAATATCCTCCCCCGATTCTCGGGGGATGTTTAAAATCCGCTCCTAGTGCCGCCTCGTTTTAATTGACGGGGCTTTGTTGTGGCCTGTCGTTCTAATTGTGAGTGATTTGTCTCCCCCCTCCCGCGGGACAGAAATATCAGGGTAGTTATAGTTTCCCGGGGTTTGTATTGTTCTTTGTTGTTTGATTTTCTTTCCCCCTCAAAGAGGGAGGTTTGCTTATAAAAATGTAAGAAGCGAAATAAAGGGCAGAAAAGTAGCTTAAATAGCAGCAGCAGTGGAACGGCTTCCATTGGAAGCTGTGTCACTGGGCCACATTCAGAGGGGATGTGAAGTAGCCCTTGCTGTGCTAAAAGGCTGGTCCTATGCTACTGACTATGTGCCAGACCTTGGCCAAGTCATTTGATCTCCTCTTATCTGCAAAATGGGGACACCAAGCTGTACCTTCTGTTTTGATCATAAACTCTTCAGGGCAGGGGCTATGTGTCTATACGGGTGTCTAGCGCAATGGGGTTTGGCACTTGGCCTGGAACCTTGGGGTGCTAGTATAATTCAAATAATGATCCGCTATGAGTTATCCTTTGCCCTAGGACTAGCTGGGCCATATTGACACCTGTCTGCGCATCCCCTCTGAATTTGTCCCTTTGTGACTCCAATAACACCCGCTTCCATCCAGCGTAAGGCTCATCTGTGCAGCACCTTTCTTTCCGAAGGATCCCAAAGCACTTTACCGAGCTGGTTCTGAGCAGCCTTTGATTGAGGGCTGGTCTGTTTGCACAGGGGCAAGGGCACACCCCGAGCTGGTAACGTCTGGCGGGTGAGGCCACTCATTTGACATTTAACTTGTCTATGTCTAACGCTGGGGCCCGGCCAAGATGATATGTGCGTGGATTAGCCAGTTCTCGTGTTACATGGTGTGTGCATCTCATTTCTTTTAATTTCCAGCAGCAAACCAGAGGGGGAAAGTACATTTGGTGCCTGATGCTGTAGGATAATGATGGGAAAGCACCGGCTTTAGGAAGAACCTCTCCTCTCACTGATCCCGACAGTTCCTAGCAGGTAACCCCATTGGAATGGGCTGTGGGAGAGATCCCACTCTCAAAAATCAACCTTCCCCCAGCGGGAGGTGGTGCAGGGAAAGGTGCAAGAGCATTGGCTGGGTGGAGGGGGGGAGGCAGATATTCTGGTGCCATAAGGAGGGGGCAGTAAGGAATGGCCTGGGAGTGCTAGCTATGGGTGAGCAACCAGCTGCTCCCACCCCAGCATTTCCCACCAGGTGGTGGTGTAGGAGGTGGGGCAGGATGCTGGCTGTGGGAGTGGTTAGAGCTTTTCCAGTCCCAATCCTAGCGAGACTCGCTGGCGGGGAGGGAGCAGGAGCAGCGCTGTGGGGGGGAGGTAACAGCGCTGGCTGCATCAGAAGATGGGAGAGCACAGGAAGATGGTGCGCCTGTCCCACCAGCGGTCGAGGAAAAGAAAGATCAGCTGCGTCGCTGCTCCTCTCGGGAGCGGTGAGTGAGCCTGTGGCGGAGCTGAGCTGCTGATGCAGAGGGGACGACAGAGAAAGGACCTGGTGACCTGCAGCCATCTGGACAAACAGAATGAACCCAGGGCTTTCCCCTCCCTGGGGCTTTGAGCTGGTGGTTGCTCACTTGGGGCCTGATTCCAAACCCACTGAAGCCAGCTGGGGTCTCTCCTGCACTGGAATTTTCCTCATTGAGCCCCAGACAATGGCAGAAACGTTCCGATTTGGGTCCCCCAAGGAAAGCGCCTCGCTCTGCGTTTAAGTCGTCTCCGTTTCCCCTGGGTTCCTAAATCGCATGTAGGAGCCTGACGTGAGGCCGACAAGTCTGAAAAGGCTGGCTAATGTTCTTAAGCATCCTGGAAGGGACACAAGGTGGTCGGGGGCTCTGGAGAAGCTGGGGCTGGGCTCCAGGGGCTCTGGGGTTTTATTCCCAGCTCTGCCACTGACTCAACAAGCATCCTTGGGCAAGTCACTTCCCCTGCTCTGGGCCTCCGCTTCCTTGTCTAAGAATGGAGTAATAATAGTCCCCTAGTTCACAGGGTGTGCGGGGGTGGGCAGTGAGTCTGTAATTAGTGTCTGAAGTGCTCTCCTTGGCAGAAAGGAGCCGTGCGAGTGCAAACTATTGTCATGACTAAAGCTCCAATAGACATCTGGGCTTGGTTGCTCATAAAACTCTCCTCTGTAACCACTATTAAAATCATTAAAGAGCTAGTAACTCGCTTTGCTAACTGGAGTTTGCCATTCAGTCAAATCTCCCGTCTTGACAGAGCTGCTTTCTAATTAGAATTTAATTCCCGCAAGGAGCAGGAGAGCTCTTGTTTTTCGACTTGGATTTTAATTGTCTTTTTTCCCCCCAAAAAAAGCTTTAACACCCAAGGGCCTGTGCATTTCCTCTGCTTCCTGCTGGAGGCTGAAACTGATTTTTATTAGTGGCAGAGGGAAAAGAATAGACACCAAATACATCTCTGGGAAGAGACACGTGAGCAAATCTTGTAGTGCAAAGAGACCAGAAGCCCAACACCAAGGCTTTCATCCCGAGTGTAGATCTGTTTTTCTGATGTCCCAGCTCTTGGTGGGATCTAGTCTCAGTGCAAGCTGCTGGAAGACCAAAGGAACCACCCAGGGGCTTGCTAAGCTAAGGATGGCTTCAGTCCAGCCTTTGGTCTGTCAGTGCCAGAAGGAGAGAAGAAGCAGCAGCATTTCATCTCTTGGCGCAGTGCTTGGAAGAGGCTAATGTGGTTTCCAGCACTCCAGCCACGTTCGGCAGCTGGCTGCTGTTCAGTGAAGGGAGGTTTAAACCCATTGCTGCCTAAGCTGGGGATGTTAGTGACTCATTTAATTACAACAGGGATGCTGAAGGCATGCACATCTCCAAGGGCAGTGTGCAGGGTGTCAGGAGACTGGCCCAGGCTTTGTTAGCCTGAGGGGAGCCATTCTAGCACCATGGAAATGCCTCCTTGGCTGGCATCCAAAACGGGCCCCCAATTCCACGTGGCTGGTGGATCCAGGCAGATGTGAAATCACTGTCCCTGCTTCCCCAACCCCCAAGCCCACCCTGCGAGACAGTGAGCAAGGAGCATCGTATGGGGCTGCGCTCCCCACTGCTGAGGAGTCCTGTATACTCTGTATGTACCACCCGGAGGCCCTAGTCCAGATCAGGGCCCCTTTGTACGAACACACAGCGAGAGACAGTCCCTGCCCCTAAGCACTTACAATCGAAAGAGCCCAGAGAGACACAGGGTGTGAGAGAGGGAGGATTAGCCCCATTTTACAGGGGAAGAACTGAGGCACACAGAAAGTGGCCCTTGGATTTTTTTAGGCTCTTATACCATGCCCATCACCATGGTATCTGGGCACTCCCTACAGGTTTGTGGCATTAAAGCTGCTTCTGTGTGTAACTTTCTAGCCCGGCTTATCCAGAGCTGGGAGGAATTGGGAGGCAATTCTTGCTGAAACCGGTTGTCTTGCTGATGCGCCTGCAGCTTTCTGAGGGCCAAGGTCTCCTCTTACGCTGGTGTGAAAGGGGGATAAGTTAACTGGCTTCAGTGGGGTTACTCCTGATTCACACTGGGGTAAGGAGATCAGGATCAGACCCCCCAGGTCTCCTTTATCCTCTTTCTCTCCCCTACCCCCATTTATTTTTTTAAAGGTTTTCCACCAAAGCTGTAATTGACGAGAATGTGGCTGAATCTGATGTTGTCCTGGATCTTCTCACTTGGCATCTCCAGGTCAGGTAAGAAAAAGAGAAGGGAGGAGGCAATAGTGTGTGTGTGGGGGGGGGGGAGAACATGGGAAGTAGAGTGTAAATTAAAGCAGACCAGAGGTTGCTCTAACTCACACCAGCGGCCAAACAACAAGCCCAAGGATATAGTAAGTGCAAAGGTGGCTTACAGCAGTGGTTCTTGTACCCAGGAGCGGCGCCAGGGTTTTTGCCACCCTAGGCGGCAGCGCTCCTCCGCTGAGCATTCAGGAGGCTTGGGGTCTTCGGCGGCGGGGGTCCTTCTGCTCCGCGTCTTCGGGGCACTTCGGCGGCGGGTCCCGGAGCGAGTGAAGGACCCGCCGCCGAATTTCCACCAAAGATCTGGAGCGGAAGGACCCCCCGCTGCCGAATTTCCGCTGAGGGTGGCAAAATACCGCCCCCCAAATCCTGCCGCCCTAGATTTGCCTGGTTTTACAACAGCCTATATAAAAAGCACTAGCGAAGTCAGCACAAACTAAAATTTCATACAGACAATGACTTGTTTATACAGCTCTTATGTGCTATACACTGAAATGTAAGTACCGTATTTATATTCCAGCTGATTTATTTTACAATTATATGGTAAAAATGAGAAAGGCAGCAATCTTTCAATAGCCGCGTCCTGGAACACTTTTGTATTTCTGTGTCTGATTTTTGTAAGCACGTAGCTTTTAAGTGAGGTGAAACTTGGGGTACGCCAGACAAATCAGACTCCTGAAAGGGGGACAGTCGTCTGGAAAGGTTGAGAGCCACTGGCTTAAGGCTGCCTTATCTTCTGCATCCAGGGCCGGCTCCAGGCACCAGCTTAACAAGCAGGTGCTTGGGGCGGCCAAGGGAGAGGGGCGGCACCTGCGGCAATTCGGGGGCGGCAGGTCCCTCACTCCCTCTAGGAGCGAAGGACCTGCCGCTGAACTGCCACCGCCGATCGCGGCTTTTTTTTTTTTTTTGTTGCTTGGGGCGGCAGAAATGCTGGAGCCGGCCCTGTCTGCACCCCCATCCCTTTCCCAAGCGCAGGAGTGGAGTCACTGAGACTTAAATAAATGGAGATATTCTATCTCCTAGAGTTGGAAGGGACCTTGAAAGGTCATCGAGTCCAGCCCCCTGCCTTCACTAGCAGGACCAAGTACTGATTTTGCCCCAGACCCCCTAAGTGGCCCCCTCAAGGATTGAACTCACAACCCTGGGTTTAAGCAGGCCAATGCTCAAACCACTGAGCTATCCCTTGCACCCAAAGCATGGCTCTGGGAGACTGAGAAATACTCCGAGGAGCACAAATGATCTTGAACAAGAGAGGAGGCTGAACCGGATGGACCAGGTCACCTCCAGCCCCAACACCTACTGACAGCCCCGCGGAGCTTGTTTATCCCAGCTCAAGATACTTTAGTAATGTGCTGGCTATTCTCCCACGAAGCCCTGCTATTTCCAGGCCCTCCCTTTGCTGCCGATGTGTTGTTCCTCTTGGGCAATTCTGCTGTTTTGTTACATATTTGAAGTCCCCCCTGGTCTTTCTGAACCAGAAGGTACATTGTGTACGTTACTGGCCCAGGGCCAGCCCCGCTCTGCGGCTCTGCAGGGATTTGCGTTTGATTAGCGCTGAAAGGTTTCTTCTTTTGTGGAAAAAAATAGCATGCGGACCAGCGGTTGCATCCCAAGTGCACCAGATTGGCCCTGACGGTGGGCAAATAAAGTCCGTCTCCCCACAGAACTCAGTTCTTCCCCATTAGGCCATATTGGTCTGTTTCCCGGGGGAAGGAATGCCATTCCCACCTACCCAGCAATTCATGGGATTTATTTAAGCAATGACAATATTTCAGGAGATTTAAAGACATGGTTCTGTGCTCCATTGGAAGGAGGGGGGCAAATCCTCAGAGGCTGGAAATTGGCCGAGTTTGAATGTACCCGGGCTGAGGATCCATGGGTCACTTGCAGAAGGTGGCCTACACCCTGTGCAGATGGCCATCACCAAGCTTCTACCCCTCGTAAGTCCCACAGGAGGGGTGTAGGTGATGCATGGAGCTTATGCCGGCCCTCTGCATGGGATGAATATCGCCCCATAGTGCTATACCTCTTCCAAGGCCAAGCTCACAATGTCCTTGTGAGTTAGACAAGTGGCCCTTGTCCTCACTTGTATAAAGAAAAATGTGCCTCATTCCAAATCCCAGGAGTGCTGAAGTGTCTGATGCTATCCGTTTTATGTCTTCTTCATAATGTTAGGGCAGGGGATGCTGTTACAGAGTCTTCCGAGTTCTTAGTGTGCGAGCAAGGTTTTAGTCTTGGAAGAAATGTTTGTGCTGTTTGCCAGCAGATCGAGGGACGTGATCATTCCCCTCTATTCGACATTGGTGAGGCCTCATCTGGAGTACTGTGTCCAGTTTTGGGCCCCACACTACAAGAAGGATGTGGAAAAATTGGAAAGAGTCCAGCGGAGGGCAACAAAAATGATTAGGGGGCTGGAGCACATGACTTATGAGGAGAGGCTGAAGGAACTGGGATTGTTTAGTCTGCAGAAGAGAAGAATGAGGGGGGATTTGATAGCTGCTTTCAACTACCTGAAAGGGGGTCCAAAGAGGATGGATCTAGGCTGTTCTCAGTGGTACCAGATGACAGAACAAGGAGTAATGGTCTCAAGTTGCAGTGGGGGAGGTTTAGGTTGGATATTAGGAAAAACTTTTTCATTAGGACGGTGAAGAAGTACTGGAATGGGTTATCGAGGGAGGCGGTGGAATCTCCTTCCTTAGAGGTTTTTAAGGTCAGGCTTGACAAAGCCCTGGCTGGGATGATTTAGTTGGGGATTGGTCCTGCTTTGAGCAGGGGGTGGGACTAGATGACCTCCTGAGGTCCCTTCCAACCCTGAGATTCTATGATTCTATGATTACACACAGTCCTGAGTGGAAGGAGTTGTGTGGGAGTTTGCTTTCAGCCTTGGTCTCTGGTTAACAGTCAATCCTTGAGGCAGAGTTACTCCTCGGGAACCTGGCCCTGCGGTTGGGCTGAGATGCCTGGAAGAATCTAAGCAGGGCTGGAGATCTCCATGGAAAACATCGGTGGTGCTCTTCTTTGGAGTTGGTCCTGAATCCTGGGAGGATGCCATAGGAGGCGCTGTGCAGCTGGAGAGCTCTCTCAGACGAGAGGTAAAAATAAGGCCTGGACCACTTGTGCTCATTACAGATCCTGCAGGTCTTTTTGCAGCAAAGGGAGAATCTTCCCTTGTCTTGTATCTTGTCCCTGCAGCCTCTTGATGTCAAAGGCAAAGCGCATGTCAGAACCTCCTCCTTCCTTGTTCCCGCTCAGTGCTTGGGAAGTTCCCACCTGCACTAGAAGTCACTGGCTTCCTCCACCTCTGCAAGAGGCTGTGGTGTGTCCCTGATCCCGCTCTGGAGTCGTGTGGCGCTGTGGGGAACGGGCTCCTGCCCCCATCGCTACCCATCCCTGGCAGCAGGTTGTCTCCAATCTGCTGCCGTTACCCCTGCTGATGGCTGTTTCCCGTTCCAATCCTGCCCCTGTAGAGCTCACAGGGAACATCCTGCACAGCTGTGAAATTCTCTCATCCAGGTGAGACGATGAGCCTCAAATCCAGCCGGCTGTCTGCTCCCAGGGATGTGCGCGATAGGACCTGGCATCCTCTCTCCATGCTGAGATCAGCCCCCCTCCCATATGGCTTTCTCCTAGCCACTTGAGAGGCCGGGCAATCGCTGGGAGCCCCGGGCAGCTGCAGCGAAGATGGACGGCAGCCTGGCTGTCATGGACACTGATGCCTGCTCTTGTTGGAGACAGGGGAGGGGAGCTGGCTAGCTCTGCCCCTTTGTGCCAGCAAGTGCAGAGCAGTCCCTTTGCTTTCTCTCCACATGACGGCGTCGGAGCGGCTACTTTTCTCGATTCCCTAATGAAGGCTGGAGCGGACAGTGCGGAGAGAGGAAAGAACGCCATTGCTGTATCAGGGCCAGGGAACGCATCCAAACCACTCGGGCACTGGGGATGTGTCTGGCTGAGTGTTACATTGCTCTGGCAGGCTGGAGTAAATGTTTATTCATAGGCTCTGAAGGCCAGAAGGGACCATTATGACCATCTAATCTGAGCTCCTCTTCGAGCTAGATTCTTACACTGTCCCCATCACTGCAGTATCTGAGCGCCTTCCAGTCGTGTATTAAGCGATGTCTATAATGGGGTTTGTTGTCTCTCTCATCCGCTCCCCAGGGGTGAATTGTGTGTGCGGGGCAGGGAAGATGTTACACACGATCGATCTCCCTTTGTATTATGACACACTCAAAAACTACAGTCAAGGAGCATTATGAAGGTTGCAAAGCCAAGCACTCGGAAATTCGGAAACCCCAGAATTCAGGCCACCTTAATCCAGCCCCCCTGTGCGTGTGCTTCATTGGCCACACTTGGAAGGCCCGGCCCCGCAACTGGATGACGTTGCTCTGTCGGTTTGGACGTGACCCAATCGCTTTTCCACGATGCATCTGATCAATTCCAAAGCTTCAGAGAATGGGCAGAATTCTGTTTATTTGGGGGGAAATGAGAAAAACCAAGAGCGGGAAGCAGGGGACACTCGGAGCCACAGCGTCAAACACCTCTGTAATTCTCTGTAGGCCAAAGAACGGGGTGGTGGCGGAAATGAACGCATTCCAGAATAACAATAGCTCTGACCAGGCCACAGTTGAGCCGTTCTCTGGCCTCTCCCTCACTGCTGCCCACCTTCCAACTTCCTCAACAAATTGGGCGGGCTCCTACAGACAACCGCCTCTTTCACTGCACAGCCCTTAGACCTGCCCAGAGCAGGTCCATCCTGTGCACTGCGTGAGGCAGGGAGCTTGGGGGGGAGGGAAATATGATTGTTTAATTAAAGACTGTATCATATTACACGCCAACTAAGGCTGCATAGGGTTAATGCTCTATTCTTGTATGACATGCATGGGATCTTTAATAAGGGCATGTGGTCACCCCCTTGGTTCTCCATCTCATCCAAACACTGTTTGCCTGTGAAATAGATGACTGTGTGGGTGCCTATCGGCTGGGGTGAACAGACCATCTCCATGGACTTCAATGGAGCTGTGCCATCTACAGCAGCTAGGGATCTGGCCTCGCTGACTTGAGCGGAGCCAGCCTATTGACAACCACTTTGCCCCCGGAAACTTTTTTCACGTGGTACGCACGTGTACCACATGAGTCGGGGAGATCCCGGGCTTCGCCGCCAACCCCTGTGATCCCATCCCAGCACCTCGCCCTCCAAGTCCGCACCTCACTCAGCCCTGGCTGGGTTGGAAAATGAGCCCACCCCACGCTCAACACGCTGTGGCACCTCCTGTCCTGTGGGGCTGAGCCTGGCTTCCCGCTCTGGGCACTGCGACTTGGTGCACTGGGTCACAGAGGTCAGGTTCGGCTCCTCTGGACGGGCCAAAGCTGAGTGGCGCTGCGACCCCCATGCGCCAGCTCGCAATGCCACTCGCTTTGGGGGCCCTCTCAAATGGGAAAAAACTGCCCCTCCCCTGCCCCAGGCAGCCCAGCTGCCCAAACTACACAGTGCGCGTATTATACATATGGCTGCAAGTGCCACTGGCTAGGGATCTGGCCCCCCATCTTGTTTCGTTTTCCTCAATTCAGTTCACCCCCCTCCTGCCTGTCCCTCTCCCCCGACAGCCTGTGGAACAATCCAGTGTCTTGGTTGGAAAGATGGCACGCGTTAGCGGTTTGATATTGGACTTTGCTGAGCACCCTTTTGTGACATGTTCCGAGATAGCCGTGGCAGCGCCGTTATTAAAGGTTTGACCGTGTGTCCTTGGTCCAGCCTTCTGCTCTCTGCCTTCCCCAGGCCAGGCACATGCAAAGCGGGATGCAAATTTGCCTGACTCTTTGCTGTTGCAAATGGGTGGCTGATGCTTTGTGCAGGGGGACTGGAATAATGTGTGTAGCGGGGGTGCTGGGAGCCATTGAACCAAACTGTTAGGGTGACCAGATGTCCCGATTTTATAGGGACAGTCCCGATTTTGGGGTCTTTTTCTTATATAGGCTCCTATTATCCCCCACCCCCTGTCCCGATTTTTCACATTTGCTGTCTGGTCACCCTACAAACTGTAAACCCTGCATATGATGGAAACCGCTTCAAGACGGGGGGGGGGGGGGGCTGCAGCACCCCTAGTTCCAGCACCTATGGAATGATCAAAGCAAAACAAGATGTAGCATTTTTGAGCAAGGGTGTGGACGTGATTTCACCAGCTTTTAGGTCAGTGGTTCTCAAGCAGGGGTCCGGGGCCCGCTGGGGGGCCGTGAGCAGGTTTCAGGGGGGCTGCCAAACAGGACCAACGTTAGACTCTCTCGGGCCCAGGGCAGAAAGTCAAAGCCCCACAGCATGGGGTTGAAGCCCGGAGCCCGGAGCCCTGCCACGTGGGGCTAAAGCAGAAGCCTGAGAAACATAGCTTCTCGGTGCCCGCTGTGGTTTGGGGCCCTGGGCAATTACCCTGCTTGCTACCCCCTTAACACCGGGTCTGGCTTTTATATGCAGAAAACAAGCTGTTGTGGCACAGGTGGGCCGTGGAGTTTTTATAGCGTGTCGGGAGGGCCTCAGAAAGAGAAAGGTTGAGAACCCCTGTTATAGGCCATAAGCTGCCTCCACTTGGACAAATGCCATCTTGAAAGTGGTGGGTTCTCAAAGCAGGTCCTTGTACTTTGGTTGGAGTAAGCAGCTGCTCGGATTTAACGAGAGCCTTAATGAAGCACATTCACAAAAACAGCTCATTGAGGGCCTCTCTGGATTCTTTCCCCTGGCTCTACCTAGTGCCCACAAGCGGGTACTGCATCTACTAACTTCTGCTCTGTCCCCACTGTTTAATAAAAACTTTTCAGTGAAGCGGTTTTCACTCGGAAATGCCATTTTATCGAAATGTTTTGCAAAAATGGGATTTCAAGGAAGTTTTCCAAGAGCAAGGTAAAAAAAAACACGGATTGGAAACAAGCTTTTGACACTTGCAGACCGTCCGCTTCTGAGTGGTGAACAGACTGTTTCAGATCAGCGGGGAGGAAGGTTTCAGTGGGCAGTCCTAGAGATGAGTATTTTATAATGTGGACTTTACAGAGGGGGAAAACTGTGGCACAGACTGTTCCCCTATCCTGGAAACCTGTTGCAGGGAGCAGAATATACCCCGTCAGTTTCACCTCCTGTCCCAGTACAGTTGTGGTCCTAGCTTAAATCAACAATGGTAATCGGGAAACCTACCGGCTTATCTGGTTTTAGGTTTAATAAGGGTTGGTGATTGCATTGGTCAGGGCAAGCACTGAGCGTATCCTCACTGTTTTGGGGCTCCAGGCAGCCTGTCACTGCAGGTTCAGCATCCTAGAAACAGGGATGGAGGCTAAACTTAGCCAAGAACAAAGCCCAAGACGGGCACATTCTGTCTCCTCGGGGTCAGAGGACCCACAGACAAAGTGCGTCTGCTTGAGAGAGACCCCAGCTCCCCCCTTTTGAGCTGTCCTGCATCTCTCCCCAGGAGCGAACAGCCCGAGGCCTGGCCCTGGCAGCAGAGTCCCTACTCCGCAGCCCAGCTGTGGCATGCTAAGCCTGCACCCCGCAGTGGCCTGCCTCGGCACCCCATTGACGGCCTCCTGCACCCTCAACCCCAGCTGCCTGCAGATCGGCCATGCCCGCCCGGGCGATATTGTCTGGAGATTGAATGGAGAGACTAGGCAGCTGCCACTGAAGCAGAGCATTGCGGGAAACGGCACAGTCACCGTGGTCACCATTCTCCAGGCAGAGCGGCCCCGTGGGGAGCTGAGCTGTTACCTGCCTCACCGGAGCAGTCTGCACCTGCTGGGTCTGGCCGAGTACCAGGCTGGAGGTGGGTGCAGTTCCCCTAGCTCCCTGGCTAGGGGAGGAGGTGCTCTAGGCTTGACCTTCACGAGGGCTGGATAAGGGCCCATCCTGGAAAGCCCAGAGGGTGCTTGGCTCTCATTGGGGGCAGTGGGGGGGGGGAGGGCACTGAGCCCCTGCCAAGCCCATTGGCTTGTGCTGCAGTCATGGGCGGGGCTGGTTGGAATTTTCCCCCCTGAACGTTTTTTTCCACCGTAAAAAGATGAGTCATCAAAAGCGAACCGTTCTGGGGAAATGGCGATGGAATTTGGGGGGCGGGGGAGATCAGTGCTCTGTTCCAGTGCCTTTTCGGGATGCGACGTTTCAATTTACCATCTCCAAACCATGCTGAGTTTCAAGTTTTCAGTGTTATATTTGTTGTTCTAACACGCGCAAGTTGAAATCAGAGTGAAATGTTTTGATCGACCCCAAACTCGCGTTTTCTGGGATTTCATTAGAGGTGTCAGGTTTTGCTTTGTTTTCGTTCCGTTTTGGAATGGGGGAGGGGGGGGAATGGAAGCCGCGGAGCTTCCCATGAAACGGAAAATCCAGTTCGCGCCCAGCTCTGAGGGTGCTCTGGGATCAGCACCCTGCAGTCAGCGCCGTCCCCTCCAGCACTGGACTCTGAATCTGTTTCTCTTCTCGTTCTGAAGTGCCGCCAGGAGATCTGCAGGTGGAACATTGCGTCAGCTTCTGGGGGGGGAACATCACCTGCTACTGGGACCCTGGGCCGGAGACCTACCTTCCAACCACATACACCCTCCACGTCACTGAGTGAGTTCTCCACCTGGCCGGGGCAGGGGAGGGAGTGGTGGAGGACTGACATCCCAACACCTGACGATTAAAAGGGACTGTCCCTGTAAACCAGTGGTTCTCAAACTGGGGGTCGGGACCCTTCAGGGGGTCGCAAGGTTATTACATGGGGGGTCACGAGCTGTCAGCCTCCACCCCAAACCCCACTTTGCCTCCAGCATTTATAATGGTGTTAAATATATTAAAACGTGTTTTTAATTTATAAGGGGGGGTCGCACTCAGAGGCTTGCTATGTGAAAGGGGTCACCAGTACAGAAGTTTGAGAACCACTGCTGTAAACTGTAGATATAGCTATTGATTTTCTCCCTCCTCCCCCTGACGTCCATTCTTAGAGCTGTCCGATGCTAGCAGGGGCAAGGGTGGGGTTTGGCCTCCGCCACTCGTGTTCCTGGACCCGGCAGGTGCTAACCTGGGCTCTCTCCCTCTAAGAGAAGCAGGGCGCTGCCTCTGGAAGTTCAGAGACGCCGGGACGTGCATCTCCAGCCGAGAGAGCCGTTCCTGCACCATCCCTGTGGAGAACCTCTTTGCCTCTTTCCAAGTGAGGCTAACTGCCGTGAATCTGCTGGGCCGGGCCAGCGCCGCAGACAAGTGCGTGCATGGAATGAGCATTGGTAAGACCCGCTCGCTGGGGGAGGGGAACAATGGCACTGACACAAACCGAGCCAGGGCAGGTGTGTCTGCCGGACTAGAATCACAGGTGGGGGTTCTCGATTTGGTTCCGAACTCGTTGGGCCAGCCAAACTGAGCGAGCAAAGCTTAGCACAGGTGGATTTCTGGGCTGAGCTGGAGGTGTCATGAGACTGACCTTTCCTGTGACGTGGCCGGGTGGATCGCACTGGGCTCTTCTTCAGAAGATCCGGGAGCTGGTCCTTGCTCTGCCACTGACTCTCCATGTGCCCTTGGGCCTGTTGCCTCCCCCTCTGTGCTTCTGAGAGGGGGCTGAGTGTGGCTGCTTGTCTCTGGGCGTTGGGGGGGGGGGCATGCAGAAATGCTGCCCACACTTGTGGCTTTCTTTTCCCAGTGAAGCTGAGCCCGCCCGAGGTCAGCGCCATGGCGGACAGGAGCGACTGCTTCCGCGTGGCGTGGCGGCAGCCCAACGAGGAGCTGCTGCGTGTGACGGACGCGCGGTATGAGATCCGGTACCGCGACGTGGATGGGGCATCCTGGACGAAGGTAGGTGGCTGTTGATGGGAGGAGTTAGTAACAGGACTGACACCTTTTTCATAGATGTATCCCCCCTTCTGGGGATGGGGGCAGTGTTAGGGATGCTGGTTGGCTTCACCATCTCTCTCTCCCTCCTAACCATGCAGTTACCCAGCTATGTGTTCGTCCATCTAATCCATGCCCCTGGCCCAGAGCTCTTGGGCACGCGTGTGACACTTCCGGAGAACAAATCCATACGCTTGAAACAGTTGGCCCAACGGCCAAAATGTGACATCTTTAGTTTCACCCCCGACCCCAAATGAAGGCTTCCCACCCCCCGCACCTTCTGCTCAGCTCTCCCCACCCAGAAGAAACCCGGCACGTCCTCAGCTCTCAATCAGCAGCTCCACCGCTCTTGGCGGAGCGAGGCTAACGTACACCAGCTAAGGGGCTGGCCCAGAAGTCTCACAGGCTCAGTATGTCTGGGCTCGGCGAGATCGAGAGAGGGGAGGCGAGTTCCAAAGGCAAGGAGACCCTCGCTGAAATACCCCTGCATTTAGCCACCTCCTGTTTAAACTGGGGGGTGCTTGTGTAACTCACTGGTGCTTGTTTCACAAATCCACCCCCCAGTGGCTGACCCACAGAGGAATGAGCCTGTTACAGGCCTGCTTAGGGAGGCTTGACTCTTTCGCAGCTCCTCCATTTCGCTCTGGAGGCCCCTGGTTCAGTCCCCGGTGTGTCAGACAAGATGGCGGCTGTCACATTGGCTCAAGTCCCTCTGCTTCTCTCAAGTGTCCTGTGAGGACAGAGCTGGTTTCTGCTGAACCCGGTTCCTGTGTCACGGGGAAGCTGGTCCCCCGTCATGCCCCTGGGCTGGCTGGGGTTACTGGGGAGGAGAGAGCCCAGCATGAAGAGTCGCTAGCTGGTTTGATCTTAGGTGGAGAGCCCCTCAGCTGCCCGCTCTGCACAGCAGATCGGTGCTTTAGGGCACAATTGGGGCGAGCTGCAAAGAGAAATGCTAAAAGGGACCCTGTCCCGCCCCCCGTGAAGGTGGATGTCACAGCCGCAGAGGACGCGCCCGCATCAAAGGACGTCTGTGGCGTCTCGCCGTTCACCAGCTACTCTATCCAGGTGCGAGCGCTGTACCGGAGCGACGCCTTCCCCTGGAGCGACGGGGGTCCCTCCTGGAGCGCCTGGAGCCACGAGCGATTTGTGAGGACTCTGCCCGCGGGTAGGGAGACATGCTCACCTCTCCACCTCCCTCCTGCCTTCACCCCAAGGCTGCTGCCCACCCTGCCATGGCAGGTCCTGTCCTCCTCCTCCCTCCTGTCTCCAGTAAACAGGCCATGAGCTGGGGCAGCATGGACAGGGAGGGGGATAGAAAAGGCTGGCCGGACCATCCACCCCCACCCACCTCAGACCCAAATTTCAGGAGCACCAGCCCCCCTCTGCCCTGAGGCCTCTCCCATGGGTCATCTCCTCGTGCCCTGTGGGTAACCCTGATTGTGCCAGCACTTAGCTAGCATGCCCAAGCCACCTGCCTGCTATCACCCCGATCTCTCTCGGCTTGTATGTTGCACCCCTTCCCGCCACCCTGTGGGTGCCATCTTCGACCATCCACTCCTCAAGGCAGGGAGTGTGTGTCTCTGTGGGGCTGTGCAGATCCTAGCTGAGTGCTCCTATAATACAAATTATATTCACCACGAAGGGTTAAACAAACTCCCCTGTCACTGATGGTTACGAGGGTTGGGGGGGTGGGTCTGGTACGGTCTCCCCCAGGTAGCAGCACAGAGCAATCTATACCCTCTGCTCTCAGCTCCCTCCCTGCAGAACCCTCTCTCAATGACTTCATTTCTCTCCTTTGCATCTCCCGCATTGCCCTCGCCTGCCCACGGCCACCGCCTAGCCCCGTCCAGAGGGCCGGCTCTTTGGAGGAGAATAGCCACGCCCGACTCTGATGGGAGGAGTGAGATCATTCTGATGTGGAAGGTAGGGGGCCAAGCAAGGATGCAGGCCAGACACACCACCTGGGAAGGGGCTGGGATAAAGAATTGGATTAGTCCTGCATTGCACGTGTCATGGGTGACTCCAGGCCTGACTCCATGTGCTTGCCCCTGCAGCAGTTAGGGATCAAAGAAAAGAACATGAAGTACAATTATAAAACAGGAACCATCTGTCCCAGGGCCCCTGACTGAGAATCCCCAGCTTTTAGGGCTGGGTCTAAGGTTTCATTCTGCTGGCAAAGCCATATTGACATCAATGGGCCTGACTTCTCCTCTCGCTCGTTTCACTCTGATTTTAAGCAGAGCTGCTCCTGATTCATGCCGGCATGAGCGGAGAACTATACTCAAAGGGAGATCCCTTCCCAGACATGAGTAGCCATCAGAACCAGGAACAAGCCCCAAGGGATAGAACTCGGAGACCAAGCTCTGCAAATGCAACCAGGCCAGCCCCAAGAGAGAGAGGACCATCCAGATCACATTTAGCCTTTACATTCCCAAACCGTTACTTGTTTGCCCCGGGGAAGGGTTGGGAAAGGATTTAGGAGCTGGGCTGTATGTGGGCTGGTGTCCCAGCTAGGGCTGGGTGGAAAACAAGAATTCCGGGTTTTGTTTAAAAAAAAAAAAAAATGAGGTTTTGAAATTTGGTTTCATTCCACATCAGAACTAAGCCACGACCTTTTGAAACTTTTCATGAGAGACCCCCACCCACGATAGCCCCTGCTCTGCCTGATTTGGGTCACACCTCCCAGGTGAGGGCCCTAACCAATTAGCTATTCTGGAGTGGGCACCCAACAACCCCACAGGTGAGGGGGACCAGGCACTTGTTACTTAGAGATGACTCATAGGGCAACTCTCCTGGCCCTAATCATAGAATATTGGGGTTGGAAGGGACCTCAGGAGGTCATCTAGTCCAACCCCCTGCTCAAAGCAGAACCAATCCCCAGACAGATTTTTGCCCCGAATCCCTAAATGGCCCCCTCAAGGATTGAGCTCATAACCCTGGGTTTAGCAGGCCAATGCTCAAACCACTGAGCTATCCCTCCCCCTGAGGAAAGCAGCCAGTCCATTGGCTAGTCACTTGCATTCTCTCTCTTTCTCTGGTTTTGACTGAAGGGTTCGTTGAACCTTCCTACTGAAAAGTTTCGGTTTCAACAAATTGACATTTTCCGACCGGAGGAAAAACGTTCAGCCGATATTTCTCCACCAGCTGCAGTCCCAGCCTGGACGTGTGGCTATCTCCTGTCTCTTCAAGCATTAGGCAAACAGGCGCATTGGTGACACAGTACTGACGCAGCATGGTATGGCTACACTGCAGACTAAGCCTGCGTCTCTGTGTCACCCAAGCTTGTGGACGTCAGTGTCCGCGCAGCGTTGTAAACCTGGCTTTACGGTTGCTGGACCCAGGTCTCACAGCCGTGCTTAACCTGTCCACACTCCACTATGCAGCCCTTCTGACTCAGGTCGGTGGGTTGAGCTGTGTCCACACTGCAAAATGACAGGGCTTGAACCTGAGTCACAGCAGGACTTGTGCTCTCACCCAACCCGTCCCCAGCAGGGTTCTAGGACCCAGATCCTGAGTTGCTTGCGGACTCGAGTCAGACTGATTTTGTGTGTGGACAAAAGAGGAGCTTGGGCTCAAACCTGAGTCAGACTCTGGGCTTAGTGTGCAGTGTAGACGTACTGTGAGGGGCCATTGCCCTGATGCAGACTGCTCCATAGGAACAAGGCCATCAGCATAGCTGATTCTCTCTCTGAGTCCCTCGGACTTTCCATCTCCTCCTCAATCACACTTTCTATTGGTCTGTCTTGGTCCCTTGTTCTCTCCTGAACTTGCTCACGTTCTCTCACTCACACTCTCTGGTTCTCTCTAACACTCACCTGTTCTTTCTCTCCTATGTTTTCTGTGTATTCGATTCTTAGATTCCAAGGTCAGCAGGGACTGTTGTGATCATCTAGTCTGACCTCCTTCATGGCCCAGGCCAGAGAAATGAAATTAATAGACAGCAGGTTTAAAACAAACAAAAGGAAGTATTTTTTTCACACAACGCACAGTCGACCTGTGGAACTCCTTGCCAGAGGATGTTGTGAACGCCAAGACTATAACAGGGTTCAAAAAAGTATTAGATAAATTCTTGGCGTATAGGTCCATTAATGGCTATTAGCCAGGACGGGCAGGGATGGTGTCCCTAGCCTCTGTTTGCCAGAAGCTGGGAATGGACGACAGGGGATGGATCACTTGATGATTACCTGTTCTGTTCATTCCCTCTGGGGCATTGGCCACTGTCGGAAGACAGGATACTGGGCTAGATGGACCTTTGGTCTGACCCAGTATGGCCGCTCTTATGTTCTTATGAGAACTGCCCCAAAATAATTCCTGTTTGAACTAGACCCCATCTTAAAAAAAAAAAATCCTCCCTTGATTTAAAAATTGTCACTGATGGAGAATGCCCCATGACCCTTGGTAATTGTTCCAGTGGTTAATTAACCTCACCGTTAAACATTTACACCTTATGTTCAGTCTGAATCTGTCTAGCTTCAACTTGGAGCCATTGGATCTGATTATACTTGTGTCTGCTAGATTGATAATGGGCTCGTCAAATATCTGTTCCCTGTGTAGCTATTTATAGCCTGTGATCAAGTCACCCCTTCTTTGTTAAGCTAACTAGATAGACTCAAGGAGCTCAGTTACTATCAGGCAGGTTTTCTAATTCTTTAATCATTCTTGTGGTTCTTCGCTGAACCCGCTCGGATTTATCCTTATCCTTCTTCAATTGTGGAATCCAGAATTGGACACACTGTTCCCGCAGCGGTCGCACCAGTGCCAATACAGAGGTAAAACCGTCTCTCCGCTCCTATTCGAGATTCCCCTGTTTATGCATCCAAGGGTCTCATTAGCTCAGTTCAGCCAGTTATCGTCCATGACCTCAGTCTCTTTCAGAGTCCCTGCTCCCCAGGAGAGAGCCCCCGTGTGGTAAATAGGGCCGACATCCTTTGTTCCTAGGTGTCCACGTTTACATGCAGCCGTATTAAAACACATATTGTTTGCTTGTGCCCTGCTTACCAACCGATCTAGATTGTTCAGTGTCAGTGATCTGCCCTCTTCATTACTGAATACTCCCCCAGTCCTAGAGTCAGCTGCAAACTTCATCAGTGATGATTTTATGTTCTCGTCCAGGTCATCGACAAACATGTTTCGTGGTGGGGGAAAGTCCATTCTCAGTCAGTTCTCCTGTGTCCTTCTTTCAGTCCAGTCCTAGCAGGAGAGCTCAGCCATCCCTGTCTCCCCGTCTAAGTCCTGCACTGCCGTGAGGCTCGGCGTGACGTTGCTTTCTCCCTCACAGCCCCTGCAGCCAAAGGAAGCCAACGGCAGGATCCTGACCTACAGTCTCCGCTGGCAGCGAAGGGGGCAGCCGGCTGTCCTGCTGGCATGCCTCACCCGCTCCCTGCAGTGTGCTCTGGAGCTGCCGGCCTCCGAGGAACACACCTTCTTCCTCACCGCCAGCAATTCCGTGGGCGAGTCCCCCGCTAGCAAGCTGTTGATCCCGGCGGTGCAGGCCCAAGCAGGTTAGGCCCAGCCTGATCTCTGCGCCCCAAGCACAGGTCTCACTCCCAAGGCAGAGCTCAGCAGGGTGGAGTGGTGGCCTGGCCGGCCCTTGGTTGTGCAGTTGAGTTAGACCTGTAGGTGGATGCGGGAGGAGTTCTGTGCCAGGCGGGGTGAGGGGGATCAGGCACGTATCACTATGTGAGGGCGGCTCCCAACCAGACGGGAGCACTGCGGCATTGGGTTCCCACGGGGGGGCGAAGCCCATAATGGGACCCCAGCTGGGGAAGTCTGAGCTGCACCCCCGGCAATGGGGTGATACAATGGGGAGCCCCACTAGTGCACTGCCCTCTTGGAGCATGTGTGCACAGCACGGCCCCACAGAGCAACGGATGCTTGGGAGCCCCCCGGGACCCTGTTGGCTCCATCTCTCCCCGCCCAGGCAGAGGGACCACAAGGGAGGCATTGCGCCACCTGACCCGAGTTCCCCTTCAGCACAGGGTCTGGGGGGAGAGAGGCAAACTGTCCTTCCCCCACGGCAACGTGGGCACCCGAAGCCCAGCCCTGGGCGTGCCTCCCTCTCCACTATCCCCGGGCTCCTTTCAATGCCGCCGCTGCTGCCACTCCTGGTCTCTCCGGCGAGCGACCGCAGCCTCCTCCTGCAGTGGGATCCCCCTGGCTTCGCTGCAGCAGCCTATGTCTTCGAGTGGGGCCGGGCATCTGAGAACCGGGGGCAGAACAGCAGCTGGCGCTACGAGCCGGGGAACATCAGCAGGGCGGTCCTGGCAGGTGAGTGATTACAGAAGTGACAGAGCGGGGGGAGGGGAAGGGGGAAACTGAGGCAGGACCCCCTCCACGTTCCTAGTTAGGACTTCACATCAGACCTAGTGTCGTGAACAAGCCCCTGCAGGGCGCTCTCAGTGCACACGGCACTGAGCCAACGAGAGGTGGGTCTTTGTCCTCCTCTAGTAACTGAGGAGGATAAGAACCTACTACTGCTCCTAGCTTGCAGAGTTACTCCTCTAGCTCCGGGGTTATGGGCTCAGGTTTTTAGTACTGCAGGTCACCACGTTCAAACCCTGTCATCAGCCCACGTCCCCCAGGCTGGGTGTGAGGTTGGATAGCCAGGCAAGGCGGGAGTATAGGAATTACCAGCTGGGAACAGGCAAGTCCAACAATAGGTGATGCTGAGGGCTTCATAGGCATGGAGCGGGGGGTTGATTCCTTCCTGATCCTGTATGGTGATCAGTGGATACCCTGAAGCATGTGGGTTGAGTCGTCTTGTCAGATGTGCTCCCGCTTAGAGAAATGTCCGTTCATTTGTTTGGACCCACCTTGCCCCAACGCTCTCCTGCAGCCTCCCACCCCATAGGGGACTGCAGCGGGAAGCAGGGAGGGTATGCTTTTGGGTGCACGTCCCCTGGGGCTGTGATGCGGAAGAGACGGGAGGTTTCACCATCGCTTGTCCCTGTCATGTCCCCGCAGAGGCAATTGAGCCGGGGTATCTCTACAGCCTGACACTCTTTGCCCTGAGCGACGGAGCCGCCCGGGCTGCAGGCTCTACAAGCGCTTACTCCAAGCAGATCGGTAGGTGCCGAGTGTTTGGGGCAGACGCAGCCAGATCCCTTCCACCCCTAGGAGAAACCCGGCAGCGCTC
Organism: Emys orbicularis; assembly: GCF_028017835.1. Lineage (NCBI taxonomy): Eukaryota > Metazoa > Chordata > Testudines > Emydidae > Emys > Emys orbicularis. The sequence continues at coordinate 10,680,719 of NC_088706.1, read as the reverse complement.
CAGCCAGCGATGTGGGAAAGGGCGCAGGAGCCACTGAAGAGTGCCAGTGGCTTTGCTGGGGAAGCATTAGTCTGGTATGAAGATTAGCATAGACCGTTGTGTCTCCTGCTGAGCTCATATCTTCCCCTCTCTCCCTGAAACCAGAGGGTGGTTTGGGGAGCTCCTAGGAGACTTGGAGTTGAGGACTTCTGGTTTCTGTCGGTGTGGAAGCCTTCATTCCTGAAAGGAGGAGGGAGTGGGGTCTAGTGGTTAGGGCAGGACTCCTGGGTTCTATTCCCAGCTCTGCTACTGACCTGCTGCATGGCCTTGGACAGGTCACATTGCTGCTCTATGCCTCCATTTCCCCACCTGTAAAATGGGCATTAATGGAGTTGTGGGGAGGGATGGAAAGGGTTAATATTTGTGGCAGGCTTTGAAATCCTTCTGATGAAAAGCCTAAAATACACAGCTGTGAATGAAGGGAGAGGGGACCTCCGCTTTGGGTGCCTGGGATGGGGCTGGTTAACCCTTTCCTCGCCACCCCCTCTGTGGTTGCAGCTCCATTCCGTGCCCCAACTCTGCATCCCACCCGGGTCTGGCCATCCCAGGTGGAGGTGCAGTGGGAGGAGATCCCATTGGAGGAGCAAGGCGGCTTCATCCGGAACTACACCATCTCCTACGAGGAGCAGGGAAAAGCCGCCCAGGGTAAGGCACCAACTGGCTTTGTGCTCCATGCTGGCCGGGCCTGGGCTCCCCCGCTGGGTGTGAGCAGCGGCATCTCCTGTCTTACAGCCGTGGTGGTGAACGGCTCCGTCCGTCGCTATCTCATCGCGGGCCTGGCTCCTGACTCCGTGGTGAGGGTGGGCATCTCCATCAGCAACGATGGGGGAAGCACGCAGGGCTCTGTCCTCTCCATCAGAACCAGAAGCCTTGGTGAGGAAAGTAGAGAACTGGGCGCTATGCCCTGGCCTGGGGGTGCTGGGGGTTCAGCGGGCACTGAAATGAGATGGCAGAGACCCGCTTGGGCACATCTAGCCTGTCTCTTGGCCAAAGTAGGATGGATTCCTACCAGCACCTGCTCCAACCAAGCTATGGGGCTTCCACCACTTCCTTGGGGCAGGCGATTCCTCTGCTGGATCGCTCTCGATTCTGCACGTCAGCTACATTTCCCCCTTTGCCCAGCTCCATCCCATTGCTCCTGTTTACATCCCCATACTGGTCCTCTCCCCCTTGGGGTGAGCATCTCCCCATAAGCCAGAGTTTCCAGGCTTCCTAAGGCTTGAGATCGGTCTCTCTATTTTGCGTCAGATACATTCACAAGACCTGTCTCCGCTGCCTTGCACAGCCCTGTACGCCAGGGCCAAGGGCTCCCCTGCCAGAATGGTCCCATCTTACACCCGCCTTGCATGGGCGCAAAGGATCATGCGGGGCAGCGGCGAATGGGAGACAGTCCCTTTGGGCTGCTGTAGATCTTAGGCTGTCCCTGGGCAAACTCCTAGCGCCAGCTGGGGGGCTGCAGCGCAGGCTCCCAAGGGCTCTTGCTCGTGGGTCCCCAGTGGCTTTGCACCTAAAGCCTTTCCCTGCTTTCTTTCCAGACGATGGGAAGGTCGAACTGTTGCTGTCCTCCCTGTGCGTGGGGCTAGTCGTCCTGCTCATCACGGCCGCTCTGGCCTGCGTCCTCAAGCACCCCCTGTACGTATGTTTGTGAGTCCCATCCCGGCCACCCTTCTGAGTGTCAGTGGGTGAGGGTGATGTTCCCCCCCCCGGTTGGATCCTGTAAGCTAAGGAGGGTCGGGTCTGGTTAGTACTTGGATGGGGGACCACCAAGGAACACCTAGGTTCTATACTGCAAGGAAGTGGCGTTTGAGAAGAGAGTGCCCCCTACCACATTGCTGAGTCAGCGTGGGGCTGGGGAGGGTGGTAGGTAACTCAGCGAAGGATGCTCGTCATGCTGAGACGGCCCTAAGCCCTGTCCCCCAGCATGGCGCTAGGGAGTGCAACGCAGGATCTGTCCTGTTGATGAGAATTTACACTCAACCCCTGGAGGGCTTTCGGCCGCGAATGATCTCCTGGCACTTCCTGCCAAGGAGATTTTAGCCCTGGTGTCCTACGTCCCCTTCCGCCTCCCGATTGTTCCTGCAGCTATAGCTGGACACAACATTCCTCTCCGCTCCTTGTCCCGAGCGGCAGGATAGGGGCGCCAGGTGCTGTTCAAAACCTGCCTCGTTCCCCTAGAGGGGCCTGGCAGCATCCTAGACGTCAGAGCTGGAAGAGACCGACGAGGTCGCACCCCGTCCATCTCCCAGCCAGGGCGGGATTCGTCCCCTCACGGCAGGTTGCCATGCCCAGAGATCTGCATCTCAGTGGTAGGTGCAGGAATTCCTGGGCAGAGTTTGCCGAGCCCTCTGGGATGGGAAGTGCTCCGATAGAAATGTGGACTCCCAGTTCTTTTCCTACCTACAAAGGGCTTTCATCTTTCCCTTTAAAACACGTAGCGTCCCTGTGAGCTTAGCATTCCCTTCAGGACTCCTACGAGAGCTTTGGGGCAACCAAAGAGAGTCCGCTCCCAGAATCCTGAGCCCGGGGCATCCTGGGACAGGACTTTGGGAGGTTAGTCAATGCCGTAGGCATCCCTAGGCAATGCAGACATGATCAGCAAAGCTCAGACTGTCATTGATTTCAGTGAGCGCTGGACCAGCCCCCTAGTCTGGTACCTCCAGATCCAGTGTCAGGGCCTTAGTTAAGGAGCCACCAGTCCCTGGGGAGACCATGCTAGTCGCAAGAACGTAGAGAGAGGCATTTCCCTCCTCGACGTGGTCATCTCAGTACCAATGCTGGGTCTCGTCCTCTACAGAATACAGGGCTGCCTGTGGCCGCAAGTCCCTGACCCTGCTAAAAGCCACCTGGCCAGCTGGCTGCCACAGAAAATGTGGCTGGTGAGTACACGTTTTTCTGCAGAGATATGGTGGGTGCTGTGTGTTAGCTGCTTCTCTGCTCCCAGCAGGAAGTTGCTAATTAACCGAAAGTTACCAATAAGACAGAGGAAGGCCCCTGGCGTGGGGCAGTCCTGGGGAAGTCCACAAGGAGCTGGGTGCTGGGGGCCTGCAGGGCTGCACACTAACAAAAAATAGTGTTAGTAAGTGGCCAGGCAGGTGCTAATATCCAGATCCCTTGAACGTGAAAGCCGGGGGGGGTCAGGCTCTGTCCCCAGCCAAATGTTGCTAATAACTGAAAATTGCCAATATGAGGATTGCTAATAGCAGGCTACACCTGTCCGCTACCCCCGTCCCTGCCCAAGGGTTTCCTGCTCCGTACGCTGGGAATTGGTCGCTGTCTCCAGCAAATATACTGGGAGCAGACTGTAAGCGTCTCCCTCCACCCGCCCCACCCAGTGCCGTAAGAGCTGGAGGTCATGTCTCCAAGGAGCACAGAGAGAAGGTGGGAGTGGAATGGAGAGAGACAACCCAGGCTGGGAGATCTCCGGGCCTCTGCCAGGTCCCCAGTCACACCGAGCCACTCTCCCCACCCTTTGTGTGCCATTGGCTGGCACCATCATGTTACTGGGGGGTGGGAGGGGCACATGTAATTTACCCGCTGGCTGCCGCAGTCATAAGGCACCAGCTGCTGTGCGCATTACTAGCGCTGGGGGGCATGTTTATGGCAGATAGTAAATTCACGGAAAAAATGTATTTGGGAGACAGCGAAATGACGTGTGAATTTCGGTTGAATTCAGCAGATAGTTTCGGCTGGAAAAACAAAATGAAGGGGGAGGAATTAAAACAGTTTGGCCATTTTGCTTTTTGTTTCCAAACGGCATTTTTCTTTTGAAATTTTGCTAACTTTTTTTTTTAAAAGGCGGGTGAAAAATACCCCAAAATGACCTGCCCCAAAAAACTGGGGGGGAACGAAATTGTTCAGAGTCAAACAGAACATTTTAGTTCGACCCAAAATGAATTTGTTTGTTTCAGTGAGAAAACCCCCAAATAATTCAGTTTCGAATCAGACCAAACCATTTCCTTTCTGTGAAGGGGGGGCATCTGCCCCAAACCAAAAAAATCAATGATTCATTCAGCTCTCCATGTAACCTCCTCTCCCTTGCAGGACTTGGGGAACTTCCCAGTGGAGCAGAGCAAGGAGCAGAGAGCGGGGTATCCCGACTTCCTGTTCCGGGGGGTCTCGGGAATCATCTGTGGCCAGCAGGAGGAGATGATGATGTGCAAGTCCTTCCTGGAAAGCACCTGGGCAGCAGAGGCCTTTGGCGCTGGAGATAAATACAGGCAGCCTCTCCAGACCATCTTCCTCCGGGGAGATGTGACCACCCCAGACCATTCCCAGGCAAGACGCCAAAGCAAGGTGGAATATTCCACAGTGATCGTCTGGGCATATCCCGGTGATGCGCCACCAAGCTCTACTGCTCCCTGGCCCCAACCTACCCCTCAGAGCCCAGAGAGCTCTGGTCCCAGCCGGGAGCCTGGCTGGAGGATCTGCTTCCAAAGCCCATCCTGTGAGCCCCTGGATGGGTCATGCTGGCGATGCAGCCAACAGCTGGATGGAGGGCCCGCTTCCTTGGGGGCATTTCCGCTCCTGAGAACCCTGGTTGTGGAGGGATCTGGAGACCTTCAGCCTAACAGAGATCACCCTGCGGGCGCGCTCAGCTCAGTGACGCCCTAACGGCCTCTGGAGAGAGACCTCCTCTCCCGGAGCATACATACAAATGAGGGGGGGCAATAAGGCCGTCTCGGTGGAGTCTCACCCCACCAGGCAGAGGGGTGGGACGTCAAGCAGAGCCCAGTTCCCCTGGGGGTGGGAGTGAGAACCCTGCTGGTAAAAACACGGCCTTAATGATACCGGGGAAGGAGCCATGTCGGCCTGGATCTCCATGCAATAGTCACGGGCGCAGGGAGGCGTTTCTCTTCCCCTGCCTCTGCCGGCTTTTCTCCATGCTTACTGCTTAGCCAGCCCGGGCCCATCCTTTCCCGCTAGTGCAGCCTGCTGATCCGTGTGTGTCGTGTCGCTCTCTGTGCCTGAGCCTCGGACGAGCTGAGCGTCTCCCATAGGGTGACCAGATGTCCCGATTTTATAGGGACAGTCCCGATTTTTGGATCTTTTTCTTATATAGGCTTCTATTACCAGGGCCGGCTCCAGCATTTCTGCCGCCCCAAGCAGAAAAAAAAAAAAAGCCGCGATCGCAATCAGCGGCAGCAATTGGAAAAAAAAAAAAAAAAAAAAAGCCGCGATCGGCAGCGGCAGTTCAGTGGCAGGTCCTTCGCTCCTAGAGGGAGTGAGGGACCTGCCGCCCCCGAATTGCCGCAGGTGCCGCCCCTCTCCCTTGGCCGCCCCAAGCACCTGCTTGTTAAGCTGGTGCCTGGAGCCGGCCCTGCCTATTACCCCCCACTACCTGTCCCAATTTTTCACACTTGCTGTCTGGTCACCCTAGTCTCCCAGGCCCTGGCTACGGAGCCTGGCTCCTGCTCTGGAGATTCACGCTCAGTGACGTCAAGCGAGACAGCGATTGTCCAGCTAGCAAGTCCTGCCAGTGTGTTTAGAGGCCTCCCGTCCTTCTTGCTACATGCTCCTGGGGCTCATTAGCAACGATCGTAGGTGTTGGAGATGGGGGGATTGTTATCCATTCCCTCCGCCTATCTGGGTTTGTTCCCCACAGTACGTTGTTGGGTCCCAAATAACTTTGTTTACTAAATGTATAAAAAGAAAAGCCAGGTCAAGCTCCACATGCTGCTGCCCTGGCAGCTTCTGCAACACAGAACACGGTGAGCGCCCCTGGAGGGCCTATAAACGATTTAAAGGGATACGCCTCTATTTCTATACATTCCGTGTCTTCAGTAACCCACAATCACTTGAACTGCCAGCGCTTTGCTTGGAAGCCCAGCCAACCTCACTGGCGGGGAGCATTTGCTGACTGGCGCAGGATTAAACTGGACTCCTTTATGGAGCTTTTGCTCCGAATTTCTCGTGAGCTTTGCTATTTGTGGGTGCTTACGACTTACTGACTCCCCCCAGCCCCAGGGGTGCAGTCTGCATTTAAAACCGAGTGCGCATCGTGCAGATACGTGCTATGGAACAATTAAGCCATGCGCATTTGCTGCTCTGTGTTATGTCTGGTTTGGATGGGGATTGGATTGTGTCTTATTGTAACTGTTTGCTCAGCACCAAAATCTTCGGCAATGGGGCGGGGGGCACGTGTATAATTTTACCCCCAGTTATTAAACCTCCAGAGGAAGCCGATCTCTTGCATTTTCCCCCTCTCCTGTTTTCTGGGAGGCATTGGGTTTCAAATCCCACTTCAGACCTCCCCTCGGCCAGGCCGGTACTGCTACTTATCCCACTATCCTCTCAGTGCGACCTTGTGCTGTTTATAGACACCTGTTGTGTCTCATCCTCTCCTGCCCTTGTGAGCACTGCAGGGCAGGGAGCGTCTCTTGGTTATGTAAGTACAGCGCCTAGCGCAAAGGGGCTGGGGCCTCTTGGTCTATGCCAATACAAGGAATTACAGTGGGCGGCTGGTCCCAGGTGCGGAGACATCCTCTCCGATTAAGCCTCTCTCTGCGGCATCTTTTGAAACCCAGTGGAGCCTGGAGTTACCCCCTTCCCTTGCAGCTTGTGTCACCAGTCACACCCGTGCAAAGACGCTGTAAATTGTGAGTGTGGGGGAGAACGCTGAGCGTGGGGTGTTCTGCACCCGCCTTGCCCGGGTGGTGGTGACAATACGAGCTGCAGGAGACCGGGAGGTTTGGACTAGTTTGTTCTCATGTGGTGGGTCGGGAAGCTGCTCCCGGGGAGATGAGCCGTCAGCTTCGACCCTCTGAAGACTGAATTCATTCAGTTCTGCTTAAGTGACTTGCTCCAGGTCACACAGCAAATCGGGTACGTCTACACTGCAAAGAACACCCCCCACCCCGGCGCTCCAGGTCAACTGACTCTGGCTCAGGCTACAAAGAGAGGTGTAGACATTCCCGCTTGGGCTGGAGCCTGGGCTCTGAAACCTCAGGAGTCAGGGTGGAGTTTCAGCACCCAGGCTGCGGCCCGAGCGGGAACGTCTACACTACTTTTAGCCCCACTGCACGAGTCAATCAAGCTGGGCTCTGAGCCTTGGTGCCGGGGGCGGAGGGGTCTTCTTTGCAGTGTAAACGTCCCCCAGCTGGGACTAAAATTGGAGCATCCCGTCTCCCAGGCCTGCGCGTCAGTGAGGAAGCAGAACTGCCCCGATTGAGAAGAATGAAAATGTGCGTCAGTCATTGTAAAGGGGAGGTGGGGCTAAGCCAACCTTATCCCAGGAGGATCCCGCCTTTGGGGAATCGGGCAATGCCCTTCTACAGAGCCGAGGTGGCTGCGGTTAAAGGGGTCTGCAGCTACTGCAGGGAGCAAGAAGGGTCCTGCGGGGGCATGTGAGGAACTAGCTCTCCAGGCAGGGGGGCCTGGCAGAGACCCTGCCCAAGCAGGGAAGAAACGGTAAAGGCCAGCTGGGCCGAGGACTGACTTTTTGGGTTGATCAAGTGAAACACTGAACTGCGTGGGGGCTAGAGCGCCCATGTGGCTCAGTGGCCTCAATGAGGGGACCCCTTGTGGCAGAGGTGAAAGTAAGCCGGTACGGTCCAGTACGTGCTGGCAAGAGCCGGTACGGTGTGCCGGACCGGACCGGCTTCCCCGGGGGTGATTTAAAGGGCCAAGGGCTCCAGCCACTGCAGGGAGCTCCGGGCCCTTTAAATCCGCACCAGAGCCCTGCGGCCTGGGGGTAGCAGCAGCAGGGCTCCCGCAGTCATTTAAAGGGCCCGGAGCTCTGCGGCGGCCGGAGCCCTTTAATTTGCCCCTGAGCCCCGGGGCTCCCAGCCGCCTCTGCAGCTGGTCGCTCCGGGGTGATTTAAAGGCCCTGGGGCTCCGGCTGTGGAGGGGAGCCCCAGGGCCTTTAAATCTTGAAAGGCCCCGCCTCTTCCGGTTGAGGCCACGCCTCTTCTGGTTGAGGCCACGCCCCCGCTCAGGACTCCGGCATACCAGTAAATCCTTTAAGTTACTTTCACCCCTGCCTTGTGGGGAATGTTTGAACCACCCTGGTGCTGTGGATTCTTAAAGGGCCCTAAAGAGGGGGGGAAACAGGAGCAGGGTGCCATAGAGCGACCCCCGCCCGCAAGGGGGTACGTGGGAGGCAGCTGCCCCTGTTACAGTCCCGCCAGTAGCAGAGCAGGGCCTTCCTTAGAGGGAAAGGCTGGTCTTGGGATTACGATAACGGCCCGGACTGCAGGAGCTCTGGCTTCAGTCCCTGGCTCTGATGCTGACTCTGTGACCTTGGGCAAGTCACTTCAACAGGAGTGAATGAATTCAGTAGCCAGAGGGTCGGACGTGCTGGCCCCTTTAGCCATTAAACATGGGTCAGAAGCAGTCTAAACATACTTAATCCTGCCTCAGGCTGGGAGGATGGACTGCCTGAGCTCCCTTTCAGCCCTACTCTGTTTGTGTGATTCTGTGTGCCAACGCACTAGGCCAACGCTCTCTGCCTCAGTTTCCCCATCTGTAAAACGGGGCCAACAAGCCTTCCTTTCCCTTTGTCGGTCTTGTCTATTTTGATTGTCAGCTCTTTGGGGCAGGGACTGTCTCTCGCTCTGTGGCTGTGCAGCCCCGATCTCGGATGGGGCCTCGTAATGCTGCCGAAACACAACTCACGAACCGCAAAGAATTCCATTAGCTAAACGGAGGAAGGTCAGAGCGGAGTTGATACCAAACAAGAGTCACTTGTTTAAACACAAATCCCCGCCCCCCCACCCTGCAAATGAATTATTTAGAAAAGACCTAACTATAAACCCCAAAGAAAAGAAAGTGGGGGGGGGGGGGGGGGGGATGCAAACAAAGGAGTGACTCACTTCCTCCGGGGCCGGGCGTGAGACACTTCCAAGTGCGGGTCGTGCTGCCGTGGAGGGAAAAGGACAGACGGTTGCCTCCAGTTACAACAATCCTTGTGGCTCTGCATTGTGTGACAGCAAAGAATCCAGGCTTTCGAGCCAGGAACCTCAGCTGTGAAGGCCTTTGGCAGGGACAAGGCCGAGCGAACAGGGAAACAATTAAACAGGGGAACAAAACAGCTCTGAAGAGGAGAGAGAAAATTAATTAAAAGGCATTGTGGGGGGAGAGAGAACATATAGACTGACGGTTCGATTCAATGGGCTTTATAAGAAGGGTGAAAATCGGTCCCCAACAGCTGTGCTGCAGAAACTCTACGGGACCCACCAGCCGTGGCTCGGGCGCCCGTCCCCTGAGGAGCACTAGCATGTAGGATTTGTTCTAGTAGCACTGAAGGGCTCAGGGCCCAGCTGTGCTAGGTGCGGTACGTCTGTATTAAGGGTCTGTCTACGCTTGGAGTGGAGCATGTGACTCCCGGCGCAAGGAGGCAGATTCCCGCTCACTCTCAGCCAGCTAGCTTGCGAAAAGCAGAGCCTAGTCACATGGGCAGCAGGTGGGGCTCGCCCTCCCACCCCGGTTCAGCTAGCCCATCATGTAGCCGTGCTGCCGCGGCTTTCTGCTGTTTTTAGCCAGCATGGCTCCTCGAGCTGGGACTCGCGGGTAGACACCCAGTGAGACCGTTCCAGCACCCAGGCGCTTACACGCTAAATAGACCAGACACAGGCCGGGAGAAGGGGGTACGGATCTTCCCTGTTTTGCAGATGGGGGACCGAGGCGGCCACGTAGGGAGAACGTGGCTGATTGTAGGTGTGGCTGCATCCCCTCTGCTCATGCCAATGGGTACACGAAGTAGCGTGGGTGAAGCTGGTGGATGTGACACGGAACGGCGCAGGTAACAGAGCTGCTCAGCAAGGAGGCGTCTAGCTAGGAACTTGACAGCTGTTAGGATGCAGCATACCACAGCAGCAGTGGGAACAGAACTGACCCTTCTGGTCCAAAGAGCCCAGGCACTAGTCATTTGAGCTAACGGAGAATCGCCATGAGCTGCTTGCAGTATAGGGTGTATGACACACTTCATTCAGATTACATACAGCAGAGGGCAGTGGTGCAAATGCACACATATTATAATATTTGCACGAAGGTCATTTTTCAGTGGAGCGATGCAATATAAACCAGTTGGTCTGGGACTCAAACCTTTGCCGTTTCCCTGGTAAAGCAGAGCTGCAAACCGGCTAACGCCAGGAAATGCAAGAAGCGCGCACTGGGATTTTCCATCCTCGCTTCGCTCCAGCTTTCGTTTTCACCCACCTGCCCTTTATTGAGTGACGTTCGAACCGCGGCGGCGTTACAAAGCCCTTTCTGTTCAGCTTTCCCCGTGGGACAGACTCCTGTTTATTTTGTCAAGGGCGAGCGTATTAGCGCAGCTATAAAAGGAGGTGGGTGTTTTTCAGGAGCTCAGCACAGTCTGGAAGCTGCTTTTCCATTCTCTCTCCACGCCGGCCGTTGGAACGAACGCTGGCTCAGTCCAGGGTGTTTACCGAAGAGCTGGGACTGGCTTTCACTGTCACTGTCTGGTTAGAATGGGCAAATGCACATGCCCACCAGCCTACGTTTTCAAAAGACACCAATGCCTTGAGACATTTTAATGGGCTTGATTTTTCAGAGGAGTGGGTGCTTGGCACTTTCTGAAAATCAGGCCCCTTGCAGGTGACTCACTTTGGGAACTCAAAATCACTAGTCTTGTTTGAAAATCATGGCCCTGCTTTAAGGCCTATCTCATAGAACTGGAAGGGACCCCGAAAAGTCATCAAGTCCAGCCCCCTGCCTTCACTAGCAGGACCAGGTACTGATTTTGCACCCCAGATTCCTAAGTGGCCCCCTCAAGGATTGAACTCACAACCCTGGGTTTGTGCTCAAAGCACTGAGCTATCCAGCATGATCCTGTTAAATGCCATCATGTGCTTAAGCCCCTTGTTGAGTCAGGTCCATAGGCACGTTATGGGAGGAGCTGATTTGCATGCCAACTGGATATCTGCTTTGTGCACACAGTTCTCCAATGGGTCCATTTTGCATGTCTTTCAAAAACCCCAGCAGTACTTAGCAACAGTACACTGCCTTTCCTGACCGGATGTTCTCGGATATCAGCTTTGTTGTATTATTTTTAATCCGGCAACCAAAGGGTTCATCGCGTCTGCGCCTGGAGCACGAGGGACCGTTTGCTCAACGGGCGCCTGCTGCCTTTCTCGGCGCGGTCCCTAGGAAACAGACAAAACGCCACACGTTGTTCCAGCGAAACAAAGTACGACACATTGTTCCAGCGAATGTTCTAGCCTGCACTTGTGGCTAATTATTCTAGAGAACAGCTTGCGAGCCGCTGCTAGCGGGAAGGGTAGGGATGCGTCAGTACGCAGCAGCTGTCATGGTGGCTGCGAGGAGAATGTGTTGGAGAAATTCGCAGCCTAGGAAAACAGAGACATTTTTCTGTAGAAAGCAATTGCCTGCAGTTTTTGGTTCTTAACCTTCCCCCAAGTCTGCGGGCCCTGTCTGGGCCTGGCTTACAGCTCTGGATCTAAGGGCCTTTGGCATGACAGCCTGCAGGAAAAGGTTCTAACGTTCCTTGTGTATTTTGACAGTAAGCTCTCTGGGGGCAGGGGCTAGCCCTGTGGGGCCTGAGATTGGTTTGGTCCCATAGAGCAGTGGTTCTCAACCAGGGGTAAGTGTACTCCTGGGGGTATGCAGAGGTCTCCCAGGGGGTAGATCAACTCATCTAGATCAGTGTTTCTCCACCTGGGGGTTGTGATCCCCCAGGGGGTGGTGCAACAGGTTTAGGGGGGTCGCAAGTGCAGGGCCGGCTTTAGGGGGTGGCAAGCAGGGCCGTTGCTCAGGGCCCCACACCCCACAGAGGCCCCCCGAAGCGAAGTTACATGCTTCAGCCCCGGGCGGCGCAGGCTTCAGAGAAGGCTCACAGGCGGAAGTCTCACGCTGAAATGCAAGCACAATATTTGTATTCCAGTCGATTGATTTTCTACTGATATGGTGCAAACGAGAAAGTCAACCGTTGTTCAGTGCTCGAGTGGCTGTGACCCTGTTTATTCTTAAGCCTGATTTTGTCAGCAAGTCGTTCGGAAGTGAGGTGGAACTGGAGCGACGCCAGACAAATCAGACTCCTGAAAGGGGCCCGTCGTCTGGAAAGGTGGAGAGCCGCTGCTCTAGAAGCTACTCCGCTACACATAATAAGGATGAAACTGACCTAGACTACTTTACACACACACGTTTGCAGCATCGGCCATATGTCAGCCTGGCCTAGATTTCATGCCCGGCCGGAGAGGTTTGTAGGGGAAATGCATAGTGAGCAGTATTAGCTCACTATGCGCTAGTCACCAGGTCAGTTTTTTTATCCTGTTCCATTCAGTGCCCCAATGAAACCCAGCTTTACACAGCCATGGTAGCCGTTCCGACGTTCCTGAGTCTCATTGAAATGGGATTTAGAGTTCAGAGAGCCACAGGGTCCATCGAACGCTGCAAAATCACCATCCGTGGCAGCAAGTCAGAGCTCGGGTCAACTGCTTTGGGCTCGGGGGGAATGAAAATAGCAGTGTAGACGTTCGGGCTGGGGCTGGATTCTGGGCGAGGAGACCCTCCGCCCTCGCTGGGTTCCAGAAGCCAGGCTCCAGCCAGAGCCCAAACAGCTACACCGTTATTTTTACCCTCCATGGTGTGAGCCCGAGTCAGCTGACCTGGGCTCTGAGACTCTTTTTTGTGGGTGTGCTGTGTTGAGGTCCCCGAATGGGACTTAGCCTCCCAAGTCACTAAAGGGCTTTTGCAAATGTTCCCCATAATGCCTTTCATTTGTAGATGCCAAACTGCTCGGCTAACTCGCAACTGGCCAACTGTTTCTGCAATGCAAGGATCCCCTGTGCCTGTCAAATCCGGCCACCGCTGGGGCAGAACAGGGCACATAGCCGCAACGCAAGACAGAAAGTGAAGAACGCAAAGGCTATCACGTCCATTTGAAACTGCCGGCCCACCGTACAGCCCGGTTAGCCTTGGCTACAGCCATCACACACCCGCTAGCCAAAACACACGCCCTCTCCTACTACGATCCTAAGTCAGCAATCCAGCAGAGCGCGTCCTGTAATGCTGTTAGCCGGGAGACCGGTGAGCAGAGGTGACTGGGGGGTAAGGTGACCAGACAGCAAGTGTGAAAAATCTGGATGGGATGGGGGGCTAATAGGCACCTATATAAGACAAAGCCCCAAATATCGGGACTGTCCCTATAAAACCGGGACAGCTGGTCACCCTACTGGGGGGTGGGCCTCATGCTTTCATTCATAGGGTCTTGCCTTGCCAGTCATGAAAATGGGAAGGCCAATGGTTTGATGCCAATCCTGGACTGGTTTCTCCCGCTGCAGTTCTGCTGTTCTGACACCGGAGGGCAACAGAGCTTCAGCTTCTCGTTGTTCTCAACTCAAAACCCCAAAGTGACCCTACCTAGTCCTGCTAGTCCTGCTCCTTTCCGGGGCCTTTGTGCCAAGCCCTGTCCTGTTCCCCTCTAGACATTAAAGCGCTGACTGGGTTCCGCAGCGCCATCCCCTTTTGGCCAGTCTTGTTCTAGGACTTGTCTCAAAAAAGCCCGAGTTTCCCCCTGTTAATGGGATTTCACATCATTAAATCATAGGGATTATTTAACAGTCTCGCTCCTCGGAAACCTGCCCCTCCGCCCCCGCTTCTGCCAACACTCCCTCCCCAGCCATTAACTGGCACTACCCCTTTTAGATTGAATTATTAGATGCACCTGACCTTTTTTACCTACTGTTACAAGAACCATGGAAGACGACGCTATTGGGAAGAAATTAGATTCAAACATAAATAATGATTTCTCACCCTTTGCTTTGTGCGTCTGAGAGCCCTTTGCGTAGCGTCAGTTTCGCTGAATCTCCAGGATAGATGCTTAGTTCCTCGGGTTCCCCTCTCTCCTGGGAGGGGCGGCAGGGGGGGGAGGTTCACGGAGCAACAGAAGGAGCAAAATCTTGATTGAAAATAGGCGAATGTGGCTGTAGAATCGCCAGCAATGGCAGGCGGCCTCTGGGACAGAAAGGGAGCGTTCCACGCACGTGGAAGTGTAAACCACTGGACAGCGTCCCCCACCCACAGCGGGTGTAAGCCTATTCCAGCTGCAGCCAGAGGCTGGATCTTTAGCTTAGCCAAGAGAGACTCACGTTTTCGACAGCCCCAGCTTTGTCATGGACTCCCCCGGGGCAGACCCCTGGGCCACACAGCCCTGTCCGCTTAATTATGAATTGAAATGGACAAGGCGGGAAAGAAAACATCTTGGGGCAAAGCCCTCCCAGAGGCGTAAATCAGAGGCGTAACTGGCTCGACAGCAGGGATGAATTTGGCTTATTAAGTGCTGCATTTCTGAGCAGCTGCTGCCGCCTTCGACTGGCTGGTGTAGCCAGCTGCCGGGTAATAAGATGTGGCCACTCGGAATGACTAGGATGATGGGGTCTGTTTCAGGATCTGTTACGGATCCCAGCTCACGGCCCCTCTGTTTGCATCAACAAATAATGGTGAGTACCTGTGGGGCTCCCTTGGATTTTAAATGCCCTGATAGGGCAAATATTTAAGACCCCGCTCCTGCAATGAGCTCTCTGCAAAGTCCCACTGCTTGCAATGGGCTCCAGGTGGGGGCAGTGGGCTGCCAGTGCAGAGCTCATAGCAGGCCTGGGGCTAGGGTTGCTCCGAATGCCGGCTCCGCAGCTCCCATTGGCCGGGAACCGCAACCAATGGGAGCTGCGGGGGCAGTGCCTGCAGGCGCGAGGGCAGTGCAGAGAGCCTCCCTGGCCACCCATGTGTCTAGGGGCTGCAGGGATCTGGCGTCCGCGTCCCCCGCGGGAGCCACAGTAAGTGCCGCTGGGACCCCGCACCCCAACCCACTGCCCCAGGCCAGAGCCCTTTCGTGTGCCCAAACTCCCTCCCAAAGCCCTCACCCCCCTTCCACACCCCAACCCACTGTCCCAGCCTGGAGTCCTCTCCTGGAGCCTGCACCCTCCCCTGCACTCCAACCTCCTACCCCAGCCCAGAGCCCCCTCCTTCACCCCAAACCCCTCATCCCCGGCCCCACCCCAGAACCCACACTGCCAGCTGGAGCCCTCACCCCCCCCCATACCCCAACCCCCTGCCCCAGCCCAGTGAAGGTGGGGGAGAGCGAGCGATGGAGGGAGGGGGGGATGGAGCAAGCAGGGGCGGGGCCTTGGAGAAGGGGCGGGGCAGAGCCTCAGGGAAGGGGCGGGGCAGGGGCGTTTGGTTTTGTGTGATTAGAAAGTTGGCAACCCCTGCTAGGTCCTGAGTCACTAGAATGGAAACACTCCTTGGAAATAAGGCTGGGGTTCTCCAAGGACCCATGGGACTCACCCGGCAGCATCCTGATTGGAGGAACAGATTTACAGGCAGGGCCTTGCCTGGCTCCTCCGCTCTTTGCAGCTCTCCACCCATCCCTCCACCGGCCTTGGTTGCAAGCTGTGAGCACCACGTTCACTGCGGGTTCTCGGCTGCACCACCTCCCTCTAGGCAAATCAGCTGGGTACTGGGAAGAAAAGCTGCACTATTTTGTTTGTTTAACTGCACCCAGGCTAAGCAAACAAGCCAGGGACATGGCAGGATCCACTTCATTTCCGGTAGAAAACAGGGCTGGCTAGAGAATTTAGCAGGAGCACGTCAGGTTTCTTGCAGTAGATCTTGGTATGTTACAGCCGCGTTTCTGCTCGGCGCAAGGGCCTGTTAGCAATTCTGATGGCTGCTAGGTGGCTTAGTAATATTTGATGTCTATACGGAGCCTTTTCTGCCAAAGGACCCTGCCCCGCAAGCCCCTTTGCGGGCAGAGCTCCCGCTGGAGGCCTGCTCATCATGCCCTGCAAAGAGACAGCGCCGCTCAGCTGTAGCCGCTCCGGCCAGAGGCCACCAACTTGCACATTGCACCACACATGGGTGCGGGGAAAGGTTTGGGCCGAGGAGAGCAGGGGAACCCCCTGTCCTCATGGAAAGTGATCTTGGATCTTCAATATCTGCACAGAGCAGGCCGAGGGCTCAGCGGCCTAGAAGGCCACCTAGAATAAGGGGCGTGACGCTCACTTTACCAGCCTTGGAGGGATCAGCTGGGTGAGTCTGGTGGGGTTTGATCCTGTCTTTCCAGGGAGTCTATAGAGATTTCAGGGCTGCTCAGATCACAGAGCCACTGTCCAGTCATTTCAAATGTCTCAGGGCACTGGAGGAGCTGGGGGAACCAGTATTAGGGAAGGGGATTCCAGGGTTAATACTACAGCCCGATGGGGACCTAAGGGCTAGCAGAGCCGCAAGAGAGATCTCGGGGAGCTTAGTGCCAGATGAGTGGGAGAGAAAGGGTTAGTTTAAATACCCAGGAAACATTCCCCTGCCCCCCCCCCCAAATGCCTCCCTATTGAAACCATGTCTCCTTTTCACCCTCCCTTCCCCTAGGCCATGCATGGCATCCTGCTAGCTGCAGATGCTGCCCCAGCCGGAGCTGGATCAGGGGCTGGACAAAGCACTGACCACAGGTCACCAGGCCAGTTGAGAAACGGCCCTTTAAAGAAGCGGCGAGGAGAGCGGACTCACTGCCCTTCTCTGGGGGTGACTTGTCTGCCCACTGCCAGCACCCAGGGATGTCTACACCGCAGCTGGGAGCGAGCCTCAGCTCCAGCCATCCCGCCACCCGCTCCTAGATGCAGTGTAGACATCCCCACAGGCATCTGGGTAACCACCCCGCCCTGTTCCGTGTGCTGACTTACGCGGCATTCTGAGGGCGGCACGGCTGTCACACGCATGGCAGCACACATTACACCCCACCAAGGAAAGAAAGACGGCGTGGTTACCTAACGAACGCCCAGGGCTGGATGCCAGCTAAGTGGCCCTGCCTCTCCCAGGGGCTCTATGGACCAGCTCCTCCCACAGAAAGACCTCAAGCGAGGAAAGCAAATGGGCAAGAATCTAAGCTCTTAGCAGCTGGCAAGGGGGTAGTTACACACCTAGAGAGATGGAAAGGCTTTGTAGATGGGGGTCCATGCCCTGGGAGGGGCAGCAGGAAGTCTCCAAGGAAAGGGAGGCTCTGTTCTCGACTTGGTACTAGCGAGGGTTGTGGCACTAGAGAACAAACGTCTGGAAGTGCAAAGTCCTCTGTGACACTCCTGCCTTGTGCCACCCCCGGCAGCGGGGACGCAGAGCACGCAGCCGAATACTTTGCTGACCTGCTGGCAGGGGAAGCCATCGGAGGCTGAATCCCAGCCCCTGATCCTGCAGTGGCCTCCAGACGAGCCGGACTCTGCCCTCGCACAGCGCCCCAGGGAAGTCAGGGGGGCCCCCACGCCTGCTTGGCGCTCATTGCAGGATGGGGGCTTAAAAGAGGGGCAGAGGGAGGACATGCTATAGGACTTCACGGGCCTGGCTTTGCACCTTGCGCGGCCATTCCCACTAGTGCAACATGAGTGCAAAACACAATGGGCACGGCTTACACCTGCTGCGCACCCACTTTGCCCGGTGGGAATGACTGCGCAGGGTGCAGGGCACTGCAGAATCACGCCCACTCTCTTTAGGCCTCAAGCCTGTAACCTGAGTCAATGGATCCTGCAACCAGCCCCTTGCGCCCCCATGGGTTTGCACTATCATCAACGGGGCTCCTTCCGCCCAGGTCGATCACATTGTAAAAGCCGGGCCTCGGAGTGTGTGTCGAGTGAATGGGACCTTCCAGGATGGCAGGGAGCAGTTATATTTCTCTCCTTAAACCCCGGGGCATCCTGCAAGAGGTTCCAGGCCTGCTGGCTTCCCACAATGACCGTGAGCATCCTTTACAAGCCAGCCATGAAGTATGTAAACAAACTGGATTGGTAGCTATCATCTGGGTGGTTTCTACATTATTATTACATTTCCTTCAGTTTCTAACCAGGAATCAGTCCTGGGGTCTGGGCCTTTCCTACAAAGCTGAAGCAAACAAAATGCAACCGACATGATAAATGCAATATAGACAACCAGCACCATAAGAATGGTTTGATGGGATAACCTGATTTTAGTCAATTAGGCAATAACGTGCCATCGCTGGTAAAATGAGGGTCCGGCTGGAGATTCTTGCCTGTATGTCGGGGTTCTACTGATCGCCATATTTGGGGTCGGGAAGGAATTTTCCTCCAGGGTAGATTGGCAGAGGCCCTGGAGGTTTTTCGCCTTCCTCCGCAGCATAGGGCAGGGGTCGCAAGCTGGAGGATTCTCTGCGACTTGAAGTCTTTAAATCACGATCTGGAGACTTCAACAGCTGAGTTAAGGGAAAGTGGGTGGGTCAGCTTTTGTGGCCTGCATCATGCAGGAGGTCAGACTAGATGACCACAATGGTCCCTTCTGACCTTAAAGTCTATGAGTCTATGAGTCTAATCGAATGTTTTATGTAGCCCTGGCATGCTAGACTTTTGCCTTCACTGTTTTAATGTTTGCATTGTTTGAGTTTTCCACTGCAGGCTTTGTCCCCATCTCTAGGCTAACGTCTGTGCCCTGCTACCTAGATTCAAAGAATTTAGATTCATAGATTTTAAGGCCAGAAGAGACGTTAGATCATCTAATCTTGTACAACACAGGCGGGCCATAGATTTTCTCCCAGTTATCCCCGCACTGACCCCTAACATCTCTTCCTGGCATCCAGTCTTGATTTGAAGACATCAAGAGGCAGCGAATCCATCACTTCCCTTGGAAGTTTGTTCCAGTGGTAGGGTGACCAGACAGCAAGTGTGAAAAATCGGGACGGGGGTGGAGGGTAATAGGAGCCTATATAAGAAAAAGACCCAAAAATCGGGACTGTCCCTGCAAAATCGGGACATCTGGTCACCCTATCCAGTGGTTAGTCGTCCACACTGTTCAAAATCCATGCCTCAGTTCTGATTTGAATTTGTCTGGCTTTAACTGCCAGCCCTTGCTTCTTGTTATGCCTTTCTCTGCTAGGTGAAAGATCCCTTTAGTACCCAGTATTTTTCTCCCCGGGCAGTACTTATACACGGTAATCAAGTCACTTCTCAATCATCTTTGTGGTAAGCTAAACAGACTGAGCTCCTTAAATCTCTCCACATCAGGCGTTTGCTCCAGCCCTGTTTCGAACTGAGGAGACCAGAACTGGATATGGCATTTCTGCCTCGGTCTCACCAGCGCTGCGTACAAAGGGCAGATCCCCTCCCACCTCACGACTCCTGTCTTTATCCCTCCAAGGATGGTAGAAGCTCTTTTAGCCACAGCAATTTAGAGCTGGGAAAGACCCATTATAAGAACATAAGAGCGGCCATATTGGGTCCATCTAGCCCAGTGTCCTGTCTTCCGACAGTGGACAGTGCCCCAGAGGGAATGAACAGAACAGATAATCACCAAGCGATCCATCCCCTGTCGCCCATTCCCAGCTTCTGGCAAACAGGCTAGGGACACCAGTCAAGTGGGTGTCACCAGAAGTCATGGGATGAAATTGAGCACAGGGGAAACTGAGGATAAGCCACAGGAAAAAAATGTCCTAATGCTGAAATCAACCAGGCAGCAGAATCATCTCCCAAGGGAAGCGTCAAGAGCCCCATCGCTGGAGTCATTTAACAATTCTCTGGACAGAGCGCTCTGGAATACAGTACTCCAGAGGGAACGGTCCTGCACAGGCCCAGGGGTCGGGCATGATGGGATTTGTCCTCCCAGATCAAGCCCATGGCCCATCAAGTCCAGGATCTTGCGTATTTGCGATGCTTCTTTTCCATCTGCAGTTTCTATGAGGTCATCTCGTCCTCCCTTTCGCAGGCCCTGGCAGGGACACGGGAAAGTTTAAACAAACAGTTCCCTTTCTTTGGCCCGGATTTACAGCTGGCGCAACGGAGGTTGTGTCTCTCCCAGCCTCGGGTTGAAGGCCCCACTACCTGCCTGGCTGGTTTGGTTTCTCCCCGCAGGGGTCAAGCCTTGCACAATTGGCCAGGGGGCAGGAGAGTTTGCTTTGCTGCAGGTACAGGGCACTCTAGGAGGCAGGATAGCAGAGTGAGGGGCCAGGGGGGTGTCCCGCACAGCACAGCAGGGGAGGTGGGAATGGGAGCCAGCCTAGATCAGGAGAGGAGGGATTTAGAACCACTGTGATGGGCAGCCAGGGAAGGAGTGGGTGCTAAGCAGGGCCCCAACACTCAGAAAGCAGAGCTGGGATTACGACTCAGGAGCACTAGGTAACTGGTCTTCTGAAGCTTTCCCCTTCCCCGTGTGACCAGAAACATTCTCTTCTCCTCCTGCCCCCATCTTCTGCCTCATAACCCCCCCGCCACCTATCTCCGGTCCTAAAAGCCCCTACCCCTCACCTCCTGCCCCCCATCTCCAGCCTCATAACACGCCTGTGCCCTGTCTTTGGTCCCATCAACAGTCCGTCAGCCCCTGCCCCCAACCTCCACCCCATAATCCCCCAGTCTCATCTCCTGCCCTATCTTCTACATCAGAACCCCCACCTCTTATCCCTGCCTCATACCCCCTCCCCCTCCTGCCCCATCGCTCCCTGCTCCCATCTCCTACCCTATAACCCCCACCTCTTATCCCTGCCCCATAACCCCCCTCCCCTCTCCTGCGCCATTGTTCCCTGCCCCATCTCCAATGCTCTAACCCCTACCTCTCATTCCTGTCCCATAACCCCCTCCCCATCGCCTCCTGACCCCATCTCCTACCCTATAACCCCCACCTCTTATCCCTACCCCATAACCCCCCTCCCCGCTCCTGTGCCATTGTTCCCTGCCCCATCTCCAACACTCTAACCCCTACCACTCATTCCTGTCCCATAACCCCCTCCCCATCGCCTCCCAACCTCATCTCCTATCCTATAACTCCCCTCTCATCCCTGCCCCATAACCCCCCTCCCCATTGCCTCCCAACCCCATCTCCTACCCTATAACCCCACCTCTTATCCCTGCCCCATAACCCCCTCCCCTCTCCTGCCCCATCGCTCCCTGCCCCCATCACTCCCGTGCTCCCCAGGCGGCGGCGCTGCCCCCTGGCGGCAGCAGGCGGCTGGGGAGGGCGGTCCGCTCCCAGCCCGGCCCCGCCCCCCAAGCCCCGGACTTTAACTCCTCGCCAGGCGCTCGGTCGTTCGCCCTTCTCCTGCTGCCGGGGGCCATGTGAGCCGGCTGGGGCCGAGCGGAGGGCGCACGGGGGGCAGCGCTCGGCAGACGGAGCGGAGCCGCAGCCAGCATGGAGCGCAGGAAAGTCTTCGTGGTGCTCGATGTGCTCTGCGTGGTGGTCGGTAAGGACCCCCCGCCCCCTTGTCCGGTCCTGGCGCCAGCTGCCCGGTTCGGAGCCAGTTGGAAAATGACCCCCGTCCGGTCCTGGTACCAGCTGGGCAGCCCCGCCGCGTTCACCAGCGCCAGCTGGGCAGCGTGTCCCCAACCCCCCCGGCTCCAGCTGTGCATTGCTCGCAGCTTTCCGAGCCAGGGCCCGGCCCGGCTCCTCTCCGTCCCCAGCGGAGAGAGGAACGAACTTCCCCTCTCCCGGCCCAGCTCCGGCGGGCTTCGTTCCTGCCTGGGCAGGGCTGGGGGGTGGGTAGGGGATGGGGAGCGGCGGGGCTGCCATGGGAGGTTACGTGGGGGGCTGGTGTGGAGGGGGGCTGGTTAAGAGAGACTCCCTTAGTCCCTACTTGGCTTGCGTCTCTTCTCCTTTCCGACCTCCTGTGACTGGAGTTGTCCCTAGTTCCCAGAGCAGACCTTATTCCCTATGATCCCCTTTGACTCCCTGGGGCTTCAGGGGGCGCCGGGGCTAGTGGGTGAACCCGCATCGCAGGAGGGAGCCCTGCTACCCTCCGAACCGGACCCTAATGGAAGCCGCTCACCTGCAGGGGGGCAGGTGTGCTGGGGGTGGAAGCCAGCTGCGAGCCGTGTTGGAGGATGTGAGTTGGCTCTTTGCTGGGTGAGTGAGCCACCCAGTTACCCTTTGTTCCCAAAGGCCATTAGCCACCTCATAAGGGCACAGTCCTGAGTTAATGGCTCAATAAGGAAGTGGTGTCCCTCTGATCTGCCAGCCTGGAGCCACTGTGCAGGGAAGGGGCGATAAGAATTAACGGCTTTGGCCTTTGCATCCGTAAGGAACATTTGCACAGGTGGGCAGTGCTGGCAGCCTGCCACCCAGAGAGCGTTTTCGGTGCTGGGAAAAGCAGGCGGCGTATGTTTATGGATCACCCTCTGTGCACTGGCAGGGGGGTGGGGAGAGATGGCTGTGGATCCTGCTCCAAAGAATTGGACAGCTGGGCTGTTTAAGAAATCCCATCTGGAGGGGAAAGTCCAAAGGTAGACCAAAGGCGGGGGCCTTGATTTAGGCAGATGCCAGCCACGAATTCTGTTTTTAAACGGGCATTCTTTGGGGTTTTTAGCCAGGGAAGTGGTTTTCTACTGCAAGTTGCTGACTTGCCAGCAAATCTAGGGTTAAATTAGAGCAAAGCTGGGAGCCGTTTTGTCTGTAAACAACGAAGTCAGGCCCATCCAAACTTCTGCTCTGGACACAGCGGCACCCAGGGGCAGCTCGGCCAATGCAGAGAGCCCAAATGGCACTGGCGTTGGGGTCCTGTCTAATCTCCCCAGCCCTGCCAGGGTCGCGAGAATGTGTCTAGAGGTGCGGGGCATGCAACTGGTGGGCAGCAGAGTCATTGACTTTCCCCTTTGCCCTCACCCTTTCCCAGCATAAAGCTGGCACCGTCAGCCAGTGCATTGGTGAGGGATACTCTCGCCTTTGAGTGTAGGCTGCTGGCAGGAGCCGGATTGCCCTGGCTGAACCAACCGCCTTGCTGTTTGTCCCTATCCCATTGTGGCTCAGAATGGTGGGCCACTGGCTAGTATCCTTCTCGCTGTGACTTGCACGCTGACGGATGCAAGAAAGAGCCAGGTCTGGAATAGGGTGGCATCGCTCTGGATTTTGAGGCGTGTATGCGTTTCCCCCAGTGCACGCGTCTCCCACAGGTCTCTCATGAGAATCCAGTGCTGGTGAAAGGTGCTGGAGCATAGACCCCTTATCCTCAGACCAGCTACAACACTGGCACACTGCCCTGCCAATGCACCTCAATCGGGCCCTGGAGGGAAAGGGATCCGCTACCTTCCCTGGCAGCTCCTCTGGTGACCCGGACCCTGTGAAGAACTGAACAGAGACCCGCCAATCTCATGTCACCCAACGGCCATTGGATGGGGGTAACTTCCCTTTGCTACCAGCCTGGTCTTTGAACCAGTGTCTTGACGCTGACTTCCCCATTGGGCAATGGGTTAAAAACATTGAATGTGTACAAGCCGGTTTTAGCTACCTCCCATGCCCTCTTCACTCCCTGAGCAGACAAATGCTGCCCCTAAAATAGCCACCTACGAGTCCATAATTAAAATACCCTTAAAATAAAGGCACAGGTCTTAATTTCAGCTTGGACTGCCTCTGGGATCCGTGTAAACCACAGGTGGAAGGGACTGAGGTTCCGGGTTTTGTTTAGGTCTGTCTCTTGCGTGGCTCTTTTATTTTTAGTGGCTGTGGATTAAATTATCCTGCGAGAAAATTGGTGTCTAATTTGAGCTGCAAATGAACGTCTTGGGTATATTTTTAGGACGCCTGCTGTGTTTGCATTTCACCTGGAAGCCTTGTGCATCTGGGGCGTGTGAAAGGAGCAACAGGCCTGTTGCTATTTCCTCCCCCCCCCCCCCCGCCCCCCGCCATTGTTTCCGCCAGAGAAAGTTGCAAGGGAGAATTTTGCATGTTGCTGGAACCAGCAGGGTGAGTTTTTCACCTGGGCAGGAGGCTGCACCATGCATGCAAGGGGCTGGCCAAAGAAAGGTGGAGGTGACTCTTCCCCACCTCCTTGGTTTTGCCTTTGTGCAGCAGGGAGAAGACAAAGGTGGCCTGTTTACCCACAGAGGCCTATTAAACAATGGACTGGATGGAAATTTTTTTAAAGGTGGAACTTGGGAGATAGGTCCCTTTTAAGGCAGCCCAGAGCCTCCGGCCTTGGTTTCTCCCGCAGGCACCTTGGCTTGCTGGCACTCCAGCGTTGGTGTAGGGCTGGGATCTTTGGTTCAGACACGGCACAGGCAGATCACTGCCGGCCGCCTTGGGCTGGGCTGGAGGCGGGAGCGGTGCACTGGGATTCTCTGCGGGGATTGCTAACCAGGAGGCCAATGAATGTCTGGTGGTGGTTTCAGTGATGGGATTGTCTGCCCTGCTGGGGGCTGGGTAGAGCCCCTCTCCACCAAACCCACACAGCCATGGGATGAGTTGAACTATGCACCTGGTGCTGGGTCTCGTGGCCTGGAAGGTTCCTGCAGCTGAAGAGGAGTGTGGATGATCCTGCAGCCTGTCTACGCTAGGGTAATTTGCACTGGTGTAACTTCACCAGTGCAAGCCCCTAATGTAGACACTGCCCTGGTGCAAAATGGGGCTTGCACAAGTGCAATGTATGCTGGTAATTTACAGGGTAAATCTCACTAGTGCAAGCCCCATCTTGCACCAGGGCAGCACATCCACTCTGGGGGGTTGCACTGGTGAAAGCACAAACGAGCCACCCACCCCAGTATAGACAGATCCCTAGTGTTAAACCAGATGGATACTGCTGCCTTGTCTACACTGGGATCTCAGCCACCAGCATAGGTGCATCAGCGCAAACCTCTAGTGAAGATGCTACTTACACCGGAGCCACGTATCCTTGTCTTACACCAATGTAAGCTCTACTGGTGCAAATTGTGTTTCCACGAGGGGTTTGCACCGGTGCAGCTGCACCATTGACCGAAATCCTAGTGCTGACAAGGCCTAGCTTGCCGCCTCCAGGTGGCCGATGGTTGCTCTGCCATCAGTGCTTGGACAGAGAAATCTCTCTGCTTTCCAAGTGCTTATAAACCACCCTGCAAAGCCCTGGCTGATTCCAGGGACCAGGCACAAGGGGTCGTTAAGAATGCAGCCGACTGGAAAGTTTCAGTTAATTCCATTTTCACATTTTGTTTTTGTTTTTTTCCCCTCCCCCCCCATCCCCCCCCATTATTTGACCAGCTCTATTAACTGGGCTCTGTGCATGGCAGTGCCCACTCCAGGCCTAGACAGTCCTTGTGGCCCTATATGGATAGAACCAACCCATTAGCCGCAGCCCCTGTATGACAGTGGACACTGAGCTCCTGGCTGGCTTCATGTAGGAGAGCTGCCAGTTCCCAGAGCGCCTCTTCGATCGGTTACAGAAGGGGGGGGTGCATTCTCAAGGGGTTACGTTGCCTGTGTGGCTATAGGAGCATGACACCAGGGGGCGCCACTCCCACAAGTGGGACTGCACCGGGGTGCCTGGCTCCCAGAACAGCACTTGGGTCCGCGAAGGTGGCTGTGGGACCCTGTCGTGATGGAGGGTGGGGCTGGGTGGGCTCCAGCACGTGCAGGGCCTAGTCGAACGGAAAGCGGCCCTTGGTCCAGTCCTGTCGCTGAATCCTTCCTTTCACGGTTATCTCCCAGCGCTGCCGGCTTCCTCCTCCCCCATGTCGCCATGGGGTCACCATTGGGAAAGCGCCGTCCCTCGCTGGGGCAAAGCACGACGTCCGCAGTGTGCAGGGGGGCGTGGGAGAGCCCCATCTCCCAGGCATCCCTGCAGGGCTGGAGCTGTTCGGAGAATGAGGTTCGAGCCCCTTGTGGAGTCATGGGCGGGGATCCCCCAGCGTACCGGGCAGGGGGATGTGTGTACCCACGACTGCCTGGCTAGGGCTAGTACTCCTGCGGCCCAGCCAGCCCTGGAGCACGTCTGCTGGGCTCATGTCCTGCCCCACGGGAGTGCCCCTGCTGGGAGCCCCTGCCCTGGCTCTCGGGCTCCATCGCACCAGGGCCCTTGTATCTGGGTCCGCGTGCCCTGCTGCAGCCTGGGGAGTTGTTGCGCTGCACTCCAGTGGCAGCAGGCAGGGTTCGGACCAATTGGGTGGGGTGACCGTCTCTTCCTGCCCCACCCCGGCACTGACTGCCAGGCCTCCACTCTGCCCGAGCTGGCACAGAATGGGAGCTGCCCCGCTGCCGATTCCACCCGGGAGCTGGCACGGGCGGCATGTGCGGGAAGGTGGGGGAGCTGCGGCCTTGCACCTGTGACGCGGACTGTGTAAATGTCGGCCCGGCGGAGCACGATCTCCGTGGGGAACGGCTCTGCTGCGGGGAGGGGATTTGGGGCGATGCAGGGAGCAGCAGGTCGGATCTGCGGGGCTCCAGGGGAGTGGGTCGGATCTTGCGGCACGGTCTGAGCTGGGGGATGGCGTGCAGGGGATAGACCGCATGGGACAGGATTGGGCTGAGTGATGTTACTGGCGCTGCCCCCTGGCCCTCAGGGGCACGCACCGTGGCCCCATCTATAACGCAGAGCACGGCTGAGGCTAGTGAAAACAGCTCCTCCTTAGCACGCATTCCTTCTCCCCCTCCAGATTCCGGCAGCCACAGGTAATTGCTGAGATGTCACGCTAACGACCGCTCGCTCATCCGGCGAACGCAGGCGCCGGGCTGCTATTTTGGGTAAAACCTCTGGGGCTGAAAATTGCCGTCTTAATTGACGTGAACGAGCCAGCTGGCGGAGGGGACGGCATGCGGGGGGTGGAGCCTCAGCTTGGGGACAGAGACGCGGGGGGGGGCTCGTTACCTTCATCCTGGCCCAGGGGCTGGTCACCAGTGGCGTGGCCCCGTTGCAGGCAGAGGGAGCGGTCTGCCTTTGGCTTGGAAGAGCGCAAAGTTAGGCTGGGAGCCTTCTCTCCCCGTTGGTAGTGAAGGGCTATCGGCTCCTGGGAAGAGCGGCTCTGTAGGAGGGCGACAGGGTCTTCGGGGGCGGCCCCAGGGATGTGCTGTCTGCCCAGGGACTGGGGGGGTCTGGGACCCCATTTCTAAGAGCACTGCGCTGAAGGGAAGCAGGTCGACTGGCCAGGAGAGAGGGTCACCGCCCTGCTTGGCTGGCGGTGGCCAGGAGATGGAGGGACTGGGGCAGCTGGAAGATTGAAGATACGGGCAACCTGCTATGTTGATTGAGAGGGGTTGGGGCGGGGGGGGGGTCCCCCAGAGATTTGGCCCTGCTTGGGGGAGCCGGAGTCCGGCTGCCTGCATGTCAGAGGCCCTAGTACGATTGTCCTCCCTTTTCCTCGCCTCTCGTCAGCCCGGCCTGGGTGGGTCTATACGGTGTAGGAGGAAGGTGCAGATGAAGTCAGCCCCCAGGGGGAGCTGGCTGGGCCAGGATTCTCCGAGGCCTCCTGGGCGCAAGGGGAGCTGGCAGCATGTTGGCCCTGGGGATGGCTGAGTTTTGAAATCACCAGCCCCACCTCCTCGGGCTCTGTGCCCGGCCCGCTGGCATCGGCCTGTCCTTAGTCATCGCCTCGACTCCCCGGCGAGGAGGATGGAGACCCGTGGGTGCCTCATCCCACTGGATGCTGTAGTGGTGGGATGAGGAAGAGCTGCCACCCCCTGTAGTATTGTAGGTGGTGGGGCAGTATAGTCTGGTGGTTAGAGCAAGGGGCAGTGACTCCAGAAACGTGCGTTTAATTCCTGGCTCTGCATGACTGTGGGAAGTTACATTCGAAGCTTTCCAGGGCAGAAGCCACGTTTTGCTGTGTGCAGCACCGGGCACATGGAGGCCTCATTCCTGACTGGAGGCGCTAGGCACTGCTGTAAAGCTCCCCCTTTTCCCTCCCCCTTGCCCCGGCATATCACCCCCTCTCTGCAGATAGGCTGCACTGGGCCTGCGCAGCACAGCTAGGACGTGGTGGGGGCTGGCATATAAACACAGGGCTGGCCATCAAAAACTCTTAACCCCACCTCCTGCCACTGACCTGCTGGGTGACCAGGGGCAAGCCACGTCCCTGTTCCGTGCCTCAGTTTCCCCATCTGTAAAGGGGAGAAATTCACAGGGGGAGCTGTCTGTGGAGCATTTGGAGAATGGCAAGTGTTCGATGTCTTTCTGTCTACTCCAGTAGCACCTAAGCACAGCACCTAGCCCCAGCGCAGATCAGGGCCGCGTTGTGCGAGGTGGTGTACGTACACCGAGTAGAAGAAAAGCTCCTGCCCCAAAGACCTTGCAGTCTAAGTAGGCAAGACAGGTAAAGACTGGGAGAGAAGTATGACCCTGATTTTTACAGGCAGGGAAACTGAGGCAGAACCAAAGTGACTTGCCCAGGGCCACGCAGGGCATCTGTGGCAGGGCTGGGGCCTGAACCCAGATCTCCTGAGTGCCAGTGCGGGGGCCTTAGACACAAGCCCACCCTTCCTACGTCAATATGGCTGCTTGAATTTCGCTCTGACCCAGGGTTGTGGCTCTCTCCGGTTTAGACCATTCTGCTGCGGTGGCTGAATGCGGAGCCGCAGGTGAGGGACACGCGGGCCCGTGCGAGGGGGGATAGTGCCTAGCGGCAGATGGGAGAGACGCTCCTTGCAGCTGAGTTGCAGTTTCCGCTCTGCAGGTGATTGTGTTTACAGCAGCCTCACAGCTGCCAGGGCCTGATAACGGGGCTCTGCTAATCGGCAGCAGCCAGGGAGCGGACGGGAGGGCCCAGGGGGTGCCAGCTCCTCCGCCAGTTGCCTTGGGCAGAATCAGGGCAGCTGTGACTGACGTCGAGACCTCCCCCGGGGGAAGGTGGGTTCCTGGGAGTGATTGGGCCCATCCATGCGGTCCTGCTGGTGACCCCGACCCAGGGCTAGAGAGACCCTTTAGAACAGCCGTGCTGGGTCGGACCGACGGTCCATCTGGCCTGGGACCCTGTCTCCGAACTTGGCCAGGTGCTGGAGAGTTTGGGATCCTTCCCTGGGATCTGCCCCAGCCTAGGGGCACATCGGCATTGAATTAGACCCCAGCTACCCCCCTCCGTGAGTGCCGCGCGGGCATGTGGGGGAGGGGGCGTGGGTCAGGGTCGTAAGTGACTCTAGTGCCAGCCGGAGGGGCTGCCTTGTCCCCTCTGGATTCGGGAGCCCCCTCTAGCCGGAGAGTAGGTGCCGTGTGGGCAGTGGCGGAGCAGCCTTCCCCTGTGTGCTGCCCTCTGCCGGTGCCCCTTGGCCCTAGGCTCAGGACACAGGTAAGGACTGAACCGGGGGGCGTTCATGCCAGTGGCGGTGTTGTGGGCACCTGCCCACTGGACAGGGAACCGCCAGCTCCTTTCACAGAGATTGTGATGGGCCTCGTGTCTGGTTCCTTCCAACCAGGACCCGGCCACCTAAGGGTGAGGACACTCCGAATCCCACCGGAGATCCAGGCAGGGGCGGCCAGTGGCTGGTTCCGGGGCTATCTGGGTTTGGTCTGCGGCTCCCCGAGCCCAGTTAGGCCTGGGTGAACGGGGGCGGCTGGGCCTGGAGCCGGCACATCTCTGAACCAGCGAAAGGGACATTGGTTCCACCTGTGCCAGCCAGGATGGGACATGGAGCCCATTGCTGGGTATCTCCCTGCTCTCCAGAGGAAAGGGGGGAGCGAGGGAGATATACCCCTGGGGGGGGGACTGTGCCCCCTCCTGCAGAGAGAACCTCCTGACTCCCCTCCCCGCTCTGCCTTCAGCTTCCCTGCCCTTCGTCATCCTCACTCTGGTGAACTCTCCGTACGAGCGTGGATTCTACTGCAACGATGACTCCATCCGCTACCCCTACAGGCCAGACACCATCACCCATGGGCTCATGGCGGGGGTCACCATCACCTGCACCGTCCTCATTGTAAGGAAACCTGGGGGGCTCCCCCTTTCATTTCCCCCCCCCTTACTGAGCACCCTCTTAGACGGCCTTGCTCCACCCCATCCCGGAACACCACAACCTGGACAGCAGATCCCTTAGCTGACTCCCGCACCGACCAGCCGGCCCTGCCGGGGCTCAAAGGGCATCTCTGGTCCCATTGATCTGACTGTGCGGCCGGCTCCCTGCGGGGAGAGGCTAGGGCAGGGATAACTCTCAGAGCCTCTCTGTCCCCTGCTGGGAGCTTCCCCCAGAGCCAGGAGCTCCCTTCACCACCACCCCGCAGCAATACGCTGCTGGGAGCAGCCTCTCTGCAGCCGTGCTCCTGGCCGCTCCAGCTGGGTTTGGCTCTGCCGTCCTTGCCGCCCAGGTCTTGGAGAGCAGAGCCGGCCCTGGCTCCTCTCGGGCGGCCGCTCACTGCCTCTCCCTTGGCTTCCGCAGATCTCCGCAGGCGAGGCCTACCTGGTGTACGCTGAGCAACTCCACTCCAAGTCCGAGTACAACAACTACCTCGCCGCCCTCTACAAGGTACTGGGGACGTTCCTCTTCGGCGGGGCCGTCAGCCAGTCCCTGACCGACCTGGCCAAGTACATGATCGGCCGGCTCCGGCCCAACTTCTTGGACGTCTGCGACCCGGACTGGTCCAAGGTGAACTGCTCCGTCTACAAGCAGCTGGAGAACGTGTGCCGGGGGGACGCCAGGAACATCACCGAGTCCAGGTGACACAAGGGGCTTCACGGGGGGGGGAACCTTCTCACGGGTGCTGGGGGTGGGGGAGGGCGGCTTGAGACCAGTCCAGAACCTGAGAAACGCCCCACCAGACTGATATCCACCGTGTGCTGCCACCTCCCGGTGGGGAGCGCTGGAGGGG
Organism: Emys orbicularis; assembly: GCF_028017835.1. Taxonomy (NCBI): domain Eukaryota; kingdom Metazoa; phylum Chordata; order Testudines; family Emydidae; genus Emys; species Emys orbicularis. The sequence goes on along the minus strand of NC_088706.1, from coordinate 10,650,262 downwards.
AGAGAGGCTGGGCAAGGAGCCATGGACCCTCCTGGCCGCTGGATGACAGACCTGAGGCTGGGAGAGAAGGTCCAATGGCAGGTGTGGAGCTGGGAAGGGATCCCCCATCAGGCTGGGGAAGCAGCTCGCTGAGGCTATATGGGGTGGGAGGGCGGAGTTGGAAGGAGCGTGTGGAGGTGGAGGGAAAGCGTGGCTGGGCCTCATGCTCCAGGGACTTACCCACGGGATTGGAGAGCGTGAGAGATGCCTGAGGGGAGCGAGAGGGGTCCCGTGGGCTTATTTGAGGGCAGGGTGGAGGGAGTGGGGGTCTCTCATCCTGATCCTGGTCTTTGTTCTTCCAGGTTATCCTTCTATTCCGGACACTCCTCCTTCGGGATGTACTGTATGGTGTTCCTGGCAGTGAGTAGCGCTCTCTGGGTGTGCGTGCGCTGTGTCGCAGCAGAGAAAGGGGGGAGTGGGGTCTAGTGGGTAGAGCCGGGGGGAAGGTGGGGGTCGGGACTCCTGGGTTCTATTCCTAGTTCTGGGGGGAGGTGTGGTCCAGTGGGTAGAGCCGGGGGGGGTCAGGACTCCTGGGTTCTATTCCCAGTTGTGCCCCTGATTGTGTGAACTTGGCTTAATCCCTTTGCCTGTCTGAGCTGCAGCGCCCCCACCCACCTGCGGGGGACAGAATCGAGCGGTATGGCCACCACCACCCTTGCCCCTGCTAGCGGGGTCATGCTGCCCCACTTGTTTTTGGGCCCCTGCGCATGGTCCATGTGGCAATCCCGGGGCGGGAACGTCTGGGTGAAGCGACCCTGCCGGCACTGGGCTGGGGGCCGGGGCGACTAACTGACCGTCCCTTCTCTCCCCAGCTGTATGTCCAGGCCCGGCTGATCGGGAAGTGGGCCCGGCTGCTGCGCCCCACGATCCAGTTCTTCCTGATCGCCTTCGCCATCTTCGTGGGCTATACCCGGGTCTCCGACTACAAGCACCACTGGAGTGATGTGCTGGTGGGGCTCCTCCAGGGGGCGCTCATTGCCATCCTCATCGTAAGCGCACGGGGGGGCATCCCCACCCCTCCCTCCATGCTCACTGTGGGCTCTCTGGCTCTGCCTTGTGCACCGCCTGCTGGCGGATGGAGCCTAGCGCCCCCCCCTTCTCCCCAACCTTGCAGCCCTGTGCCCACCCCCCCGTCCTCACAATCTTGCACGCCCGGCAGCTTTGCTCTGGGGGGTGGTTTCGACCTCATCCAGCCCAGAAACGGGGCGTCTCGATTCAGCCTCCTCCCTCTGTATCGGCCTTGCCCAAATCCAGGTAACTGCCGGTGCCTGATGCTTGAGGAAGGCGACCCACCCGCTCTGCCATTGCATTAGCACCTGGTCTGTTGTGTCCCGCTCCACCGATCGCCCCAGGGGTCAGCGGGAACGGCCTAAAGATCCGGGTTGGCTTATCCCCGGTCTCGGCAGCAGCACAAGCTCTGAATTCCTACCCAGGGCTCTGACTCCTGCTCGCCCCAGTTCAGAGTCTTAGGTGCTGCTTCGCTCCCAGCAGAGGCCGCTGAGGAGGAACTAACGGGCTAAGCCAGCAGCAGCTGTTTGGGATGCTCTACGACATTGCTTCACACCCTCCTCCTCCTCCTCCCTCACCCCGTGCAGCAGAGCAGTGCGTCACGGTCCCCAAGCACAAGGAGTCAGGACTCCTGGGCTCTGTTCCCAGTTCTGCCACTGACTCACTGCGTGACCTTGGGCAACTCACTCAGACCAAAACTTTATCGAGGCTGCTGAATGCAGCCAGGCCCCGTGGCCCAGATCTCCCTGAGCCCTGGCCTGGCAGCTGGATCCACTGAGAGATGTTCCCTCGATGGAATTATCCCCTAAAGCCTCGTTCTTTTCTCTTCTTTCTTCCTCCCCCCCCAGGTCCGCTACGTCTCTGACTTCTTCAAGCAGCGTCCGCCTCTCCAGTGTGAGAAGGACCCGGAGCACAAGCCCAGCTTACCACTGACCAGGAGCGAGCCCGATCACAACCACTACAGCTATCCGGGAGCACCCTGAGCTGTGGGAGCTGGGGGGGCAGCGCTGCTGGACAGCTGATGGCAGATCCCAGGCCCCACCAGGCTGCTTGCCAGGGCTTTGGGGGGGGGGGGGGACTGGGAAGAGCAGCTTATCTTGTTAATTGGTTCCACGGCTAATGAGTTCCTTATTACTGCATGGCGCCATGGCACCCAAGGGACCCCCCCCAGGGGGAACCAAGCAAAGACTTTTAACGCTCATATAGAGCGCTGTGCGGTGGCCGATGCCAGATAAACCAGCCCTCCTGCCTCTCAGGTCCAGGGGCTTGGATCCCTCCATGAGTGGGTGGGTGGGTGCGTCTCGTGCTTCTGAGGGTGGCTTTCCAGCCCTCTGTGTGGAAGAGGCACAGGGGTGGGACTGCTTGTGAAGCGAAGAGTAAACTCCATGCGAAGCCTGAGGTGATGTGGTGCTGAGAGCATCAAATTATATTTGCGTTGATGTCTCCGGATCCTCGCTGGGACAAAACCTGGAGGCCGATGCCACCGGAACATTGCCGGGCTAACGCTTTGAGCCCGAGTTCTTCTCTGCAGCTTGATCACCTTAAAATATTCCCAGTAACCAGCAGACGATGCAAATGATCGATGCCTGGGGAGGGTCTGCGCCCGTCACCCCTGACCCCGTCGTGCTGGAGTGAACTGCCCACCTGAGTTTGTGACGTGCCCTGGATGCTCCGTAGGAAACTCTGCAGCCGTCTCAGCTGATTTTCCCCCCCATCCCCATCCCCCCCAATTAAAGAATCTTCTGTGGTAAAGGAACTAAATTGCAGTCTGGAGACGGACACGGATTCTGGCCCTTTGAGAGAGCCCGTTCCCTGGTCCAGCTCCTGCTAACAACCTCGCCTCCACCACACAGGTGCCTCTGACACCGAGGATACTTGGGCCTCCTTTTAAACAACATACATTTTCATGACGATGCGTTTTTGTATTCAGTGTGTTTTTTATTTTTAAATTAGATCATCCTGAAAGAATGGCAGTGTCAGGTCTATTCTTTTAATCCACAGATGTTTGTGGCCTCGAAATACATAGGTTTAAATGTTTTGTTTTTTTGTTTTTAAAAACGGGGGATTTTTATGAAACCCCAAATTAATAGAAACGTTTGCCTCAAATTATAGATTTTTAACATTTCAGTGGGAATGGGTTTTGGGTTCTTAACATCGATACCCTCCCCCCATCCCTTTCTTTGCTGGCTTTGCGAGGCAAGCCCCAGGAAATTGGGCTAGGCTATATGAAAATGACTAGAAACAAGAGTGAATGAAACCGACCAGTTCTGACTTTCAGCAGATCCTAGAGGAGTGACATGTGAAAGGAAAACAAACGGGAGGAGTGATGGAAAGCGAACACGGGCACGGGTCCTGCGGTTGGCTCTGTGTTATGTGCTAGCGGCTCGGATTGCACAATTCATGCCTCAGATCCTGTAAACTTCATTCGCTCTCTGTATATCCATTTTCTTTTTTTAATTAGGATTTTTAACCTGGCTGCCCTTTTAAACAGGAGGTGGACCAATGGGGAAACTGCCACCGTCGCTGAGAGGAAGCATGGTCCAGGGGCTAGTGCCCTAGTCTGAGATTTAGACCTGAATTAAATTCCCTGCTCTGCAACTGACTTCCTGTGTAGCCTTGTCAAGTTACTTGGCCTCTCTGGACTTCCATCTATACAATGGCAATAATAGTACTAGCCTCCCTCACAGGGGGTGTTGTGGGGACCAATACATTAAAAATGGTGAGGTGCTCAGATACTGCAGTGATGGGGGATCATATACCTAAGAGAGATCAGGAAAGTTTACCAGGTTTCTAGATGGCTGTTAACTTCTTGTGCCTTAAAAGTTGCTAGAGCAAAGAAGTGCCGTAGGCCCTTTGCTAGGCAGAGGTGGTAACCATTCAAGTTTCTTGGCTCTGTGTAACGGGACCAGGGTAGGATTATTATTTTATATCGACATTAAAAACAGCCTAAAAGCTCGCTGAATGAGAACTGTTTTTCTTGCATTCCCCTGTAAGTCAGAGCTGAGTGTGACTCTTTCCCTTTGGCATTCAGGCCTGCCACGGAAAAAAAATCTCAGTCCAAAAGCTGTGGTCGGGGACGGAAAGTAGGGCTTGCTGTCGGGTTTCCTAGTGTGTTGTAATTGGCAAGGCAATTGGTGGTTTAGAAACAGAAGGGGGTGATAGGATGGACACTTGGAAGAGGTTTGAAATGGCATACAACATAGGGCAACAAGCATAAAAATGCTCCTCAGATGATAAACTTGGAGTGGAGGAAAGCAGCGCTGAGTAATGGTTAGTGCACTGGGGAGTCGAGAAACCAGTTCAATTCCCAGCCCTGCCACTGATTTGCCGTGTTACCATGGTCACGTCAGTTTAAGCCCAAGCGTCCAGTATGGAGCAGCTCTTGTCAATGAGGGGAGAGGCACTTTTTTTAGCTGTCTTGGAAAAACCGGGCCTGAATATCCATGTGTTGAGTTTTGCCTGTCTATAAACCAGAGATAATGCTACTCACCTACATCATAAAGGTGCAGCTGCTTAATTAGCGCTTGCAAAGAGAGTGGAGATCCCGGTGGCGCCTTCCAGCAGCAAACGGTTGGCCCTTGAATGCTAGGTGCCTGGGCCAGGTGAGATCATAGGAGGGATAGATGGCGATGGCTTGGCTGGCACCGGGAATGCTGACGAGACCCTCGGGTGGGTAAGCGCCTGCTCCTGCATTACTCGTGCACACCCAGGAGTTCAAAGGGTGCAAGGAATGGAATGGTGTGTATGCCTGTCCTTAGCTGGACATGATCCTCTGGGCCTGATCCTTGCACGTCCACCCCTGTGGAGCTGGGCTTCAGGAAAGGGAACAAACCCCCTTCACAGCTGGGATGCCACAGACGACAGCTTGGGGCAGGTGTGACATTCACCCTTGGAGGGGCAGGCTGAGACGGGACTTGGCGTATGGGGCACGAGAGCCTGCTTCTGAGCTCTGTTACGCCAGAACAAATCAGGAGTTCAGGCCGTCTCCGGGTGTGAGATCAGAACAGGGCATGTGGGAGGGGCTGAGCTGTGCAAACCACTCCCCCTGGAGCCCTCTGCCGCCAGCTGCAAAGCGTAGCTGTTCGTGTTTCGCTTCTGACCTGCCCAACTCTGTAAAACTGAGCGCAAAACAAAAAGAGGCACAGAGGCGTCTGCCTGATATTTCCAGATGTTTCTGCTGCCCAGCCAGCTGCAAAAAAAACCCCAAACCCCTGTAAAAACAGGATCTCGCATGGTGATTTTTTTCCACATGGAGATATCCTATCTCCTAGAGCTGGAAGGGACCTTGAAAGGTCATCGAGTCCAGCCCCCTGCCTTCACTAGCAGGACCAAGTACTGAGTTTGCTCCAGATCCCTAAGTGACCCCCTCAAGGATTGAACTCACAACCCTGGGTTTAGCAGGTCAATGCTCAAACCACTGAGCTATCCCTCCCCCCAGATTTATTATCTTCCAGATTTCCAGTTAGTCTTTCTTAATAATAGAGAGAGGGACTGAGCACTAGTCATGGCCTCTTGTGAATCTTTATTGCCCATCTCTGGGAAGAGCCATTTGCTCAGGTCTGTTCCCCTTTTTGAAGGATGGAGTCTGAATCGACCTGGGATGCTCCTCGCTCTACCCAGCAGCGGTTGTCTGTATTAACAGATCCTAGCCCTCCTGAGAGCCAGGTGCTGCACGTAACCAAGGGAGGGGACTCTGCCCAGTGGAAAGTGGTGAGCGGCGGTGCAGAGAGGGCCCTGGCTGGGGCACAGCTGGGAATCGAATCCTGGCATCCTAGGCCTGCTGCTGTCCGGCCTCACCTACAGGTTGGGGATGATGGTTTTTAGGGTCTCGTGCCGCTCGAGCTGAACGTGGGCTGGCGTGTTGAGAAACCAGGGGGGTTTTCAGGTCTGAGTCAGAGACACGGGTGGAGCAGCCCAGGTCTGGCTAGGGGCGGGAGAGCAAAGGGGCTGTGGGGAGCTGGGATAACAGTGGCTTGCTGGGGGGAGGTGGCCCAGGTTATCAGTAATTGGGGGTGGGGGATTGCCTGTCACTGTTGGCTGCTCGTATTTTTCGCTGCCGTTGGCTCCAGCTCCGCTGGACAAGCTGCTCCCGTCATCAACTGTGTTGGTCAAGGTGGGGCTCCCTGCCCCAAAACCTCAGCAGCAGGAGGGCAGGGCGGACGTGGTGCCAATGCTGAGAGGAGCAGGGAGCTGGGGCTTGTCCATGTGCTGGCGAGTCCGGCCGGACCCCTCGTGCCCGCATCGCCCATTTACAGCATGGCCGGCGTTTCTGTGGCCTTTGACCTGGAACGAGCTCAAAGCACGGTGACATCGGCAGGTTGGTATCAGCCCCGTTTTCAGGTGGGGAAACTGAGGCATAGAGAGGGGACGCAACTTACCTGAGTTCACCCAATTGGTGGCCAAGTGGCCACTTTGCGCCTGCGGTTGCTCCTGACCGCAGTAGCTGTGGGCGCCCAGCGCCTCTCATGAGGAGGGGCCAGAATGGGAATTCCTGCCTCCTGCTGGAACAAAACTAGCTTTACCTTGACAAAGTGCTGTGGCCAGTTGGATCTAAACTCTGTCTCCGAGACTCTTGATTCTGAAGCAGAGGCGAGATGCTGGCTGTGAACGAATGATGCCATGGTTGCAGCAGCTCTGAAGTTGTATGCCATTTGTTTTACGTGGTTTTCCATACGCTTCGGCTCGGTGCATTACCAATGGACAACCCCATCCGGCAGAGGGAGTGGCAGCTGGGCAGGGCCCAGTCAGCCGTTCAGGATTTGGGGGTAAGCCCCTTCGCTGGTTGTGAGCGTCAGTGAAACCTAAGCGGGCATGTAACAATTGTCATCATGCCTGAGAGTCAACACGCCATTGAGATGAATGGGGCCGTTTGCATCTCTCGAGTGCTCGTTCCAGGCCTGCCGCAGACTCAGGCTTCTGCAGCGGGGGGCAGATTCTGTAGCCTAGAGGAGGCCCGGCTTCCAGAGCAACCCCCCCCCCCCCTTGGGCTGAAATGGCAGTTCCCAGCCCCGGCCTCTGGCTCCAGCGGCAGAGCTGGGCTCCATCCTTGCTCGGCGGTAGCCCCTAGTTGAAGCAGAGAGTCTTGGAAGGGGAACGGCACCAGATTCCGTGCCGAAGGCCCTGTCTCCACTGGGGTTTGTTTTCATTGATGTGGTCACGGAGTGCACGCGTCTAGTCTAGACAAGCCCTGACCAGCCACTACCTACCCGGGAGAACGCTCCCCTGCGGATTGCGTTTGCTTACGGGGCCCTGACGCTGCTTTGGTTCTTTACATCCAGTTTCCCTCTCCCCAGGGCCAGCACAGTCCCTGCTGTGACTTCCCTCTCCCCGCCCGTGCCCCCACTCGCTAGGAGTGTTGGGCCAGGTATGGAAGCGTACTGGGGCGTGGGGGGGGGGGTGTCTCTCTGGCCTTGTTCCCCTCTCAATGAGGCCAGGTCTGCACTACAGCCTGCCCGCGTAGCTATGTCCATCAGATGTGTGATCAGAGCTGCGCTGGCTAGTCTGGCTGTGGGGAGAGCCCCTTTGCTCTCCCGCCCCTAGCCAGACTTTGAATGCAGGAACTCAACCTGCAAATAAACAGAACCCCTTGTGGCTTAGCTCAAAACTCACATGCTTTTTCAAGCTAATCTTGTGGGGGGTTTTCAGCAGGCTGGACTCATGTTTTGGTGGGTTTTTTCAGTGATCACAGCAAGACCATGACTCCAGCTCCCCACCCCCCCGCACTCCAGGCCTCGGCTCCTGCATACTGTTAGTATCCCCATCCCAGTCCCACTGTTAGCAGAGCCAGGTATTCTTAGCTGGCCCCCTCCATGACTGGGAAGATCTCAGCAGTGGAAGAGGATGCAGTGGTTGAAATGTCAGCAGCTGCCCTGCTCCAGCGCAGATACAGCCTCAAACTGCCCCTTTGCAGCCTCCTGCCTGGAATCTGCCTTCTGCAGCTGCAGGCACAAGGGGCTTCTCTCTCTCTCTCTCTCTCTCTCTCTCTGCGCAATGAGGCTGCTCCCTTCCCCCAGGAAAGGATCTCGCTCTTTGGATGGATCTCTGGAAAAACCAGCTGGGCCACAATCTGGCTCTTAAAGGGCCAGGGCCGCTCTGGCTAGGCTCCTGTGCACTGCTGTGTGAATGCAGGGGAAACAGGGCAAAATACTGGGGGGGGGGGGGGGGGGGAAATCACAGCTGCACGGGAGCCACTGCCAAAGGCTGGGGGGGGCGGGGGGGCCTGTCCCCGCCAGGGGGGCCATGAGCTGCGTTCTCCCCTATTCCAGTACGGAGGGGGTGGCGTGTTGCACCTTCCATCTATTTCTCTCCCCACAGACCAGCTGTGGGATTCTGACCCACCAGCTTTCCAGCAGGGAGGGAAGGAGCCTGCTGAGTTTTGTGCCTGGCCCAGTCAAAATGTTCCTGGTTGCATAAAAAACCCTCACAAAATTGCTGAGTTGGGGGGCAGCCTGGCACAAGACCCAGCCTGGACAAGTGGGAGCTCTGCTCCTCTTCCCCCACCCCCGTGCCCCCAGGGGTGAGGTTGAAGCTGAGGATTGGGGGTGGGGAGGAAGAGAAGAGAAAAGAAGACCCTAGTCCTGTCCTTGCATCTTCCCCCCGCCCCCCCCCCAGCCATGCTCTGAGTTCTCAGGCTTTGGAAAGGCAGCCTAGTCGAGTGTAGAGGGAGGAGAGGCAGGAGCCTGTGTGTGACCTTGGGCACGTCCCTGTTCTGTGCCTCAGTTTACCCAGCTGTAGAACTGAGGTGGTGGGGTGGAGCCACCTCTGTTGAGCACTAGATGTTGGTGGTGATGTTGCCCGGAGCCCAGCCAACGCTGCCGGGTGCTCCAAGAGCATTCTGGGAAAGATGACGCACCAAGAGCCCAGAGTGTGGCAGTCCCGACCACCCCAGCTGCGAGCTCCTCCTTAGCACAAACTCGCCTCCCAACATGGCCCCATTTAACTTGTTTCCACTCAGAGCGCTGGAGGTGACAACGGGACCCGGGGCAACCCTTGCAGGATGCCTGGCGAGCTAGAGCGAATGGGGCAGTAAATACCCGAGCCAGGAGTGTGACCATCACGGGGCCGGATGCTGCTCCGAGTCCCAGCGCTGTAAATCCGTCGCTCCCCCTCGCTGAGATCAGAATCTGGCTGGCCGGGACCAAGGGCTGCTGCCAGGGGTCGCAGCGCACCAGGGGAGCTGGGAGCTTTTCTCTCCCACGTTCCCAGACTCAGCAGGGCTGGGGTCAATTACCCTTGCTCCTGCCATGACACAAGCAGGGCAGAACAGCGGGATCTGCGATGGCCAAGTCTCCGGGGAGTCAGAGGGAGGATTTGGTTTGTCTTTGGTGCTGCAGCTAGAGCGCTGCCCGTGCAAACCTTCCCGACGCACCTTGTTCACCACCTCGCACGCTGGAGGAACCCAGGGTCGGGGTGAATGGATCCTTCTGCGTCCAAGGCCCGGTCAGTCCTTTCTCATGATGTGTTCGTAGTGTGGTAGCACCTCCAGTCTCCCCCTTGGGCAGACAGTGAGAGACAGCCCCGGCCCCGCAGGCTAAATAGCGAAGACAGGCACAGAGAGGGAAGGGATGTGCCCAAGATCACAGAACAGTGGCAGAGCTGGGTCCTCTGCGCCGATGGGGGGGTTTGTCAGGTGGGCATTTGAGAAGGTGGCTGAGACCCACCCAACTCGTGTCAGGCCGAACGGCCAGCGGATGGAAGTGGCTTCAGCCCAGCGGCCTGGCCCTTCAAGGCGCTCTGTCCCATCACCAGTCCCTTGTCAGCGGAAGCAGTTAAAAGCCCTGAGCCAGACTTCTGGGGTAGGTCCAGCGAAGGTGGCGGGGAGGGAAATAGGGCTTGACGTCAATGGGGACAGGCTGGAGCACTGAACCTGAAGTCAGCTCTGGGATTCCCCTTGGCTTTTGATCTCCTCCCAGGGCCGCCCAGAGGGGGAGGGTGGGGGGCAAGTGGGGCAATTTGCCCCAGGCCCCGCAGGGGCCCTCACGAGAATATAGTATTCTGTAGTATTGCAACTTTTTTTTAGGGAAGGGGCCCCCAAAATTGCTTTGCCCCAGGCCCCCTGAATTCTCTGGGCAGCCCTGTCTCCTCCCTCTGTTATCACATTGGAGACAGGCTGGGGCTTAGAAGCACATGGGGCTAAGCATGGATCCTGCCCAGAATCCTGGCTCCAGATATAGGGGAAAGTCCAGATCCCAGCTCTGTGTCTGAAGTTCTCTCTCTATCAAGGGTTAACCCTGGATCCCCCCGGCGCCCCCACCATGGAGGGAGTTTGGGTCTGGACTCTGAACTTTGCGGTTCAGGCCGTCTAACTGCATGTGGGTTTGTAAAGCATGTCAGGATCCTTAGGCCTGAAGGGAGCCATAGAAAAATGGGAGCAGTGTCTAGGGGTTAGAGAGGGGTGGTACTGGGAAGTCAGGACTTTGGGCAGGTGCCTTCCTCTAGATCTGTGCCTCAGTTTCCCTGGATGTGAAGTTGGATTGATCCTGGCCATATGGGGCGTGCAAGGCTTAGTGCTTGCAGAGAACTAGGAGCCTGTTGAATGGAAGGGGCAGGGGCAGCTCATGTCAGATTTAGGGCCTGATGCTTCGTTGTTATGTTGGAGTGAATCCAGATTACCTGAATCAAGCTCATTAGAGTTACAATGTGGGGAATCGGGAGTGACTCGATGGAGTTACACTGGAGTGAATCCAGAGTACCTGGATCGGGCTCATTGGAGTTACTGGGGGGAATCGGGAGTGACTCGATGGAGTTATACTGGAATGAATCCGGAGTACCTGGATCGGGCTCATTGGAGTTACTGGGGGGAATCGGGAGTGACTCGATGGAGTTATACTGGAATGAATCCGGAGTACCTGCATCGGGCTCGTTGGAATTACACCGGGGGAAGCAGGAGTGTTGGATCAGGCTCCCTGGGGTTTTGCGCCACCGGCAGCCAGGGCAGACTCGGGCCCTGGTGTCCTGCCTTCGCTCTGGTTTGCCAGGCCAAGGGAAAGAGCTCAGCGCTGGGAGCCCTGCATGGAAATTCCCTTCCCCCCGAGCGAGCGAACACTGTCGGAAACTCTGGGCTCCAAGGCGCCCGGCCAGCTCTCCCTCTTTCCAAAACAAGCCGCTTTCAGCAGCGTCTGGCAGGGATCCTGCCTCCAGCCCTATGCAGCAACCAGGGCTCCAGGCCAGTGGAGAGTCCCCCCCGCCTTTTATGTGTCGCTGTCCCACCTCCCTGCTGCTCCCTGCCCCTCCCCTGCCCCCACTCAGTTGCCCCCCCAACACCCTGCTCCAGGGGAGGGGGTCCCCAGCCTCGTGCAATTCAAGGGGGGATCTGGAGTCCCCACACTGGGGCACCCCCTGTTGAGTCTCAGGCCCGGCCCTGCTTGCAGCTGCTCCATTGCTTCCAAAATCTTTTGGCAGGGCGCCCCTGCAGGCTGAAGGCGGCGGTGCAATTCCAGCTGGTCAGGGGAGTCAGGGCCCACCCTGCAAAGGGGCAGGGTGAACGAGGTAGCGCCTCCAGTGGTGGGCAAGGGAAGCGGGGTGTCCCCTGGTGGTGGAGGGAGGCAGTGCACCCCGCTAGGTAAGTAGGCAAGAATCCGGTTTACTGGGCTGTTCAGGAGGATGCCACGGAAGGGGGGAGCATGCTCAGCTCCCCACATATCCAGGGACAGAGTCCCTAGCACTGTTTCCCCAGCCTTACCCTTCCCGGGGGCTCTGCTCAGGCCCCCCTGCCCTGGCAGGGAGTGTCCGGGGCTGCCCCCCAGACTCCTGGGAGCAAGAGGCAGGAGAAAGTCTGACCTTTCTGCCAGCATCGCCCCCCTCACCCTTCCCTCCCCGTGCTTGCGCGCACACACACACACTGCTGCTTCCCCTCCACGTCCAGGATCTGCCAGCGGAGGATATTACTCAGCTACCAAGCATCCTCCTCCAACCTGGCCGGCAGCCCAAAGGGTGGAGCCTGCGGGGAGAGGAGCTTGTGGGCTGGAGTCCTGGGGTGGGAGGAGAGATGGGGGGGCACAAGGTAGGACGGGCTGGGGAGGGGGAGAGGAGAAAGTTTAATAGCTTGTCTGCGGACTTGCTGGGGGGTGGATCCTGGCTGGGGAGGAGATGACAGTGCACTGGTGGCGTCTCCCGTCTTCCAGCTGGGATTGTTCTGTTTCCTCCTCGTCTCTCTCTCCTCCCGCCTCGCCCGCTCTCGTCTCTGGGAGAGAACATGCTCCGACCTGCTCCCTCGCCAGCTTCCAGCCCTGCCTGCCTGCGATTCCCCCAGGCCAGGCCCAGCCGCCCTGCCAGCACGGCTCCCCCCGCTCGCTCCGGCGGGCCCAGTTTGCAGCCTCCAGGAGCAGAGGGACTACTGGGGTCACTGGGAAGTGTAGCCGAAAGGGCAGGGCCCACATGGTCCCTCGCGTGGGCTTTGATCAGTGCCACGGGCTTGAGGCGGACTGGGATTGCTCCATGGGCATGTTAGACTGAGTGGCACCATCCCTGCCCCTTCCCCCACACCGCCCTCCATCCTCCCCCCCACACAAACTGCCCCTCCCCCGCCCCATCCATCACACCCTTTTGCTCGGCACTCCCTGTACCCTACTCAGAAGTGGCCAGTTAGCCTCAGCCTCTGGGAGGCAGGCGGGTGTCGTTAGCCCCATTGGGGGGAACTGAGGCACGGAGTTAAAGAACTTGCTCAGGGTACCTGTTGTGGTTGCCGGGAGACGGCGGGCCTAAGCCCACCCAAAGCTAAAGGCTTAACCAAGGGGGAGGGGCCACTGAACCCAGGCCACGAGTAAATCCTGGAGACAACAAATGAAAAACCAGGGGTGGGGTCCATGGGGAGGAATTGACCGGAGTGGGGAGAGAACCCAGAGTGTCCAGAGCCCCCAAAGAACACAGCCCTGCGCCCCAGGACTGGGCTCTGGCTAGCCTGCTGCCCGCTGGCCTTGTGCTCTACCAGCCCCAACCAAAGCCCACTGGCGCCGGCAGAAAGACTCCCCGGGACTCCAGTGGGCTGTGGGTCAGCTACCCGCCACCCCCCAAAAAAAGTATTTTGTTCCAGGGAGGGAGAGGCCGCAGCTCGGCCTGTGTTTATATTGGACCCTGCGCTGGCATGGGCCATTTCCAGCCCCACGGAGCAGCTCCGAAGAGGGGGGAAGTGAGTGTGGACACAGCTGCTGTGCCCGGTTGTGGGGGGCGAGGGGCTGCTCTCCCCTGCTGTCAATGGCCCTATACCCGTCACTCCAGAGGGGCACCCGCGCCCCCTGGTGGCCAGTGCCCTCCCTGAGGCCTGGCTTCCAACGGGCGGCTTTTCCCAGAGCACCCGTGCCTGCTGGTCGGGGTCACTCCGCTCTGGGAGGCCAGCTGACCCGGAGTGGGCTTGACCCTTGCTGTCCCCCAGCCCCTGCAGAGTCAGTCCATCCAAACCCTCTCCCGTGCTTCAGTCCCTCCCTCCGGCCCTGCCAGCCCGTCTCCAAACGCCTTGTAGCCTGGGCCTGCGGAGCCCCCAGGGAGCTAGGGACCATGGCTCTAGAAAGGGCCTGATCCTGCCTTCTTCGCTGCAAGGGGAATGTAAGCTGACCAAGGAGAGCAGGCTCAGGGCCCGGGGTTCTCCCCCCTTGCTCTGCAGCCGAGTCTACCCTGGCTCGCACGCTACGCCCGTCACCGTGGCATCTGAGCCCCAGAGCTGCAAAGAGATTTAGGCTCCTGTGGAAGCTAGGCGCCTAAATACCTTTGGAGGAGCTGGGGCCGGAGTGAGCACTGGGCACTGAGTCACATGATTGGCCTGGGCCACTCCCGGGTCCATCTCCGTTCCTTGGGGAGGGGCCTTGTTCGCTGATGTGGTCTCAGGTGGGCAGGGCTCCTTGCAGCTCGAAGGGGAGGGGGTGAGGAGATGGTTGCTAGTTCCTGGAGGAGTGAGTCCCACGCTCCTTCACCAGCCCCATACCCGTCTCCTGTACTGACCTGCATCGCCTTGCAGCGGAGGTGCTGAGGATGGTGGTCAGCAGGTATCCTGCACCTGTACCATCGAGTGCCTTGAGACCTTGACTTTGACCCAGCCATGATCCAAAGGCCACTGCAGTCAATCCACCAGGCCCAGATCTTCAGCGGTGCCTAACTCCCATTGGTTTCAAATACCTTTGAGGAGCAGGGCCCCGGTGACTCAGCCCTTAGTGAGCCGAGGCCAGGGAGGGTACGTGTGGGGACCAGTGTTGTCACAGTGCCCTCCAACCTCACCTCTGTCTCCCAGACACAATCTGTGCTCCCACCCCCACTGCGGATCAACCGCCCCCTGTTGGTGAAATGTCGGAGAGGCAGCCCTCTTCCCCACCCCCACCCCGTCAGGATGCTCGATCGCCTCAGCCCACATGGCTTTACTGTCCTGCCCCATTGGCCGGCTGCTGGATAGAATCCTTGACCCACAGGGACGGCGAGGGTCAGCTAGTCTAACCCCCTGCCAAGACGCAGGATTTGCACCACGCCCCCTCTGCTGTCCTGCCTCCTTTCCCCCCAAGGGTTATGCGCCCCTGGAAAAGTCCTGCCAATCGGAGGAAAGATCTTTCTCACCAGCCCTTGTACTTTGGACGTGGCAGTAGGAGGCACCATGCTGTGTGTTGTATCGGCTGGACGGGCCCCTGGCTCGGGCCAATGCTTTGCATCAGCCAGTTTCCACCTCTAGCGTATAGTCGCCAAGGCTGATTTTTTTTTATTGGTTCTTCCTTGCGCTCTGGGGAGGGGAGGGGTTGATCTTGGGTCAGCCCTGGGGGCATTTTGTGTTTCTAGGAGGGGCCGTTTGCTCCGCCGCTTGGCAGGCTAGTGCCGCTGAGCCTTAGTTAGTCTTGGGCCAGGACCCCATTGTGCTAGGCGCTGGGCAAACCCAGAACAAAGACACAGTCACTGCCCCAAGGATCTTACAATCTAAGTGAGACCCGGAGGCTGATATGAATGGGAGTGGGGCTGTCAGTGACGGGGCTGTGGGCAGCTCGGCCTAGTGGTCACAGCGGGAGCCAGGCCAACCGCTGGTGGTTGCCAGGCGATGGCAGGTCTAAGCCCACCCACAGCTAAAGGCCATTGAACCCAGGCCACTAGTAAATTCTGAGGACAACAAATGAAAAACCAGGGAGAGAGGAGTGACGGTCAAAGCAGCCAAGCCTAATGGTCAGCGCAGGAGCCGGGAACCAGAGCCCAGAGCTGGAGCCAGAGGTCAGGAAGCGGAGCCAAGGGTCAGCACTGGGGTATCTGGAGTGAGGCCCGGCTGGGAACAAGCAGGCACAAGCTACCACAGCTGCAGACAAATGCTTGGAGCAGCTGCTGGGCTTAAGCGCCGGTTTGCTGGGCCTTCCAGCTACTCAAGCGGTGTAGCTAGTCAGGCAGCCGACTACAGGCCAGCGGTGCTCAGTCGCTTGCCCAGAGACTGGCTCTGCAACAGGCCCTGCTTCCTGGCAGTGACCCCTTTGCGGCTCTATTAGAGACCCTCGCTTTTCTTTAATCATTTGGCTCTTTTCGCAGAACTCAGGAGCTCCAGGTTCGATTCCCAGCTCTGACACTGACTCTGTGTGAGGACAGACAAGCTGCTGCAGCTCTCTGGCCTCCATTCCCCACCTGTAAAATGGGGATAGTACTGTCCCCTCAACCTCACCCTTTGGTGCCTATTTATACTGCAGGCTCTTTGGGGCAGGGGTTGGCTCTTGGGCTGTGTCTGTGAAGTGCCTGGGGCCGGGGTCCTGATCTCGGCTGAGGCCTCTAGCTCCTACTGTCGTACACGTAACACGGTGCCCCTTGCACAGAGTGTTCCCAGCTGGTTTCCTTTCCAGCCCCGTGCTCCCTCTATAATTATCTGGGTCGATTTCTAGTTTCCCTTTGTGACTGTCACTACAGTAATTACAGCCAGCCTGATCCCGGAGAGTTATTCTTTCTTGGGAATACCAACGGGCTGGGCTCTGCTTTTCATGTCCTTTTCGGAGCTGAAATCCGGGACTAACTCTTCTGGCTTATCGGCTGCTAATTTCCTTTCAGAATCCCTCGCTCCTGCGACCAGCTGGGAGGTGGATTCCTGGCTGGCGTCAATCAGCCTAGATCACTGAAAGTCAATGAAGCGACGCTGATTGACGCCAGCTGAGGATCTGGCCTGTTATTTTCCCTTGTGGAGGGGAGGTGTGTGGGGTTGGCTTTTGTCGCTCCCACGCTGCAGCTCTCGGTGCCTTGGCAGGGGGCAACACGCCGGGGAGTTCCTATTGAAGGTGGATCAGTGGGATTTAATCCAAGCTAACCACTCATGCCCCAAGGCCTGGTGAGAGGATCTATGGATGGGCCAGAGGAGGAGAAAGGGGAGGGTGGCTCAGTGGGCCACGCCAGGCAATCTGGATCTGCACAGGAAGACCAAAGGTGAGCAGGTGCCCGAGCCAGCCCTGGTGTGCCTGCAAAGGGCTGAGGTGGGCAGGAGAGGGCAGCACCAGAGCAGATTTAACCCAGCCTAGGATGGAGTGGAGGAGGAGGAGCGACCAGCATGTTGATCATCTCTGCAGCCCCTTCCGCTTCCTGTGGCTGGCTGGGAGCCCTTGGGCTCTCTGCGTCTGCATCTGATCGCATGGGGGGCAGGGCTGCCCCTGCAGCTCAGACTCCGCCTGGCACCAGTCACTCCCCCCAAAGGGCTCTGCTTTCTTTTGGCAGCTGGGGGAGCCCAATTGGCACTGGGCTGGGATTGAACTGAACAGGCACTGGCTGAGGGGATTGGCTGGCTGCCCTCTGAGGAGCTTTGCCAGCTCCGACCTAATCAATTCTACTTGGTGTCCTTGTGCCTGGCTGGTTAGGACCCTGTGTGCCGTGAACTTCCTCCCAGCAGTGCCCTGTTTTAGAACCCCATTGGCAGGACCTTCCTCCCCCATGTGCTGTGAGCTTCCTCCCAGCAGTGCCCTGTCCCAGCACCCGTGTGCTGTGAGCTTTCTCCTGGCAGTGCCCTGCCTGGCCCCGGTTCTGCCTCTAATGCTCGTTTCCTCCAAGCGTGATCTGCTTGTCAGTGCCAGAGCAAATTCAAACCCTCCCACCACTAACCTTGGCCGTGCCAGTCAGTGCTGCCAGCGGTGGGCACTTGCTGCCAGCCGTGCCTTGTCCGTGGCAGCTGCTGCTGGCTTCCAGAGCAGGCGCTGGTGCGTGCGTTCGAGAGATGCCCTTCGGGACACGGCAGGATCTCATCTCTTCTTGTCATTTTTTTTTTTGGTCTGGCCATAAGGTATAAAATAAATAAATAACTAGCCCCGTGAATCCATTTGGAATCGCTGCCTCACGCTGCCTTCTCCTCTGGGGACAGAGTGTTACACAGATGCTTCCTTGCTCAACAGGAAGTTCTCCTTAGCGGCACGGGCTCCCACGTCCCCCCGATTAAAGCAAGATGCTCTAAAAGACGCCGTCAGCCACACAGGCCTCCCTGAGCTCAGGCTGGCAGCAGCGAGACTGGGAAATCAAGGAGGCTTGTTAGAAAAAGCAGGTAGGAAATAAGGAGGAACCCCATTATAATTATACAGCATTATTACAGCAGAGCCAAGAAGGGCCGGCTGAGCTCCAGCCCCTATTGTGCCAGGTGCTGCCCAGACACAAAGTGAAGGACTCCTGCCCCCCAAATCTAACTAGAGAAGGCAGCCAAAGGGCAGGAGAAAGGAAGGATGCTTAACCCCATTTTACAGATGGAGAGTTGAGGCACAGAGACACAAAGGGCCAGATTTTCATGCGATCTCTTGGCAGGCAGGGCTCTTTTGAAAATGTGGCCTTTTCCGACTTGCCCGTGGCCACGTGGGAAGGCTGTGATAAAGCCAGTTTAGATCTAGCCCTCTTGAGCCAAGCCTGGTGCTCTAACTGCCACATCTCCTCTCCCCAGACGGGTCCTGTGCAGAGAAGCACTTTGAAACGGAGTGCACGTGACAGACAACAGGAAGGGCCACAGGACCGTTCAGCCTCTCCGGTGCTGGAAGCGTGGGAAACGGTTCTTTGGTCGTCAGCGGGTGTGTGGCTGGGGTTGTGTTTCTACAGAAGAGAGCTGGAGGCGGAAAGAAGAAGTGGCCCACTTCAAAGCCTCATGTACGAAAAGCTGCCCCTGGGGCTCACCCTCACCTGCTAGCATCTATTTCCCTAGCCTAGATTTGCCCCATGAATGATCTGACATTTATTAAACCGGGATCTGCAGCCCAAACTTCTACTGACAGCTATGGATGTAAACAGGATGCTACTAGAGAAAGTGCCAGTAGGTGGCGCTTGAGAACATACAGCACGATGCCTGGGCTTGGTAGGGCCAATAAAACTTGTAGTGGCCTGCAAATGGCTTCCGCTGAGCTGCGACCTGCTTCGAGCACATCTCACCCCTGCTTCTGGGGTGAGCCATAGCGCGGCTATGCAACAGCGGAGGAGAAACACGGGATCCCGTTGAAATGGCCAGGGTGGGATGTAGGGGGAATTTGTTGACCTCACTGCTGTTCACATCTCTGCTCTTGCCAGGGCCGTGCAGTCTTTAATAATCGTAAGAGGTCAGGCGCTGAGAGACGCCTGGATCTCAGTGACCTCAGCATCGCTCTGTGTTGGGGCACTGACTCCGAGGAAAGAGCATCCCCCAGCTGAGGTACCCAGCGCAGTCCCTCCTACCATGCTCGGTCACATAGGGCTCAGTACTGATTCAAAGGGGAGAATCGCCCCCTAGTGGTCACCCCCAGGTTCTTGTCGCACAGCCATCCCTAACTCACTGGGATAGTAGGGTCAGTGACTCAGAGGAGAGACCACCCCCGATTCACCAATTCCTGCATCTGAATTGAAGGCCTCCCAGCCAGACTTAGCAAGCGAGCGATGACTAGCCCACAGCTGCAGGCCTGGCTTGGGGATGTTTTTATTTAACCTGGTACACATGCCGCTCGCGATGCAGTGAGCCCCAGCCTTGCTGCCCGGGCTCTCTTCCTCCCTGGGTTTACTGATTCAAGCGTCAGCCCTCCAGCGGTGTCATATGGTGTCTTCGGGCCACCCTCCCTTGAGCCAGGATGACATCAGGCAGCCAGGTGGAAGCAGAAAGCTGTTCCACCATGATGGATAACGCTGTCAGCGCTCTGTCCGGTTCAACTCCGGAGCCTGTCTTGGCAGCTGAAGTCTGTGTGCTCTTTCCCAGAAGGATGCAATCGGGGGGGATCGGAGGTCTCAGCTGGGATTAGACAGACACATTATGGGCACTTCTTTTCATCGTTGCTTTAATCGTATAGCAAGATGAGTGACTTCCCAGAGGTAGCGCTCTGGACTGGGATTCAGAACACCTGGGGGGGGTCTGTCCCTGGCTCTGCCACTGATCAGCTGTGTGACCTTGGGCAAGTCACTTCACCGCTCCGTGCCTCCGTTTCCCCACCCTTTGTCTCTCTCGTCTATGTAGATGGGAAACTGTTTGCAGGCTGGGTCTTGCTATGTGTGTGTACAGCATCTAGCGCAAAAGGGCCTTGATCTCAGTGAGCGCCTCTAGAGGCTGCCACAATAATGTATCACATAGAGATTTCCCTATAACTAAGCCACTTCTCCAGCTCTGTCTCTGCTCAACACTAACAGAGTAACAGTCCAAACACTACAGTTTGCCATTCGGGCATTGTAGGGTTTACAAAAGGCTATTGTTGCAGATACTGTAATTCTTTGGTGGATGGGGGGAAGAATTGAGTACGAAAAGAGGGGTAAAATTTAGGTCTAGCGTTTTTGATTCCGAGATTCCATGTCCTCTCTCTCACTCACTCACACACACACACACACACACACACACACACACACACACACACACACACACACACACACACACACACACACACACACATATATATCATGAATTTGGTGGCATGAATAAAATCTAACCCAGCCTCAAACCATCCTGGTCCACGTTTTGTAAACACAACAATGTAACTCACCAGGTTTTGCAAAAACCCCAAACCCAGGTTCCCTGGTCCATTTCTGAATATTTCTTTGCATCTCAGGATACGCATCAAAAGGCATCAGAAAGGGAGTGTGGTCTAGTGGCCAGTGCAGGGCCTTGGGAGTCAGGACTCCTGGGTTTTCCTCTTGGTTCTGGGAGAAAAGGATTGCCTAGTGGTTGGCGCAAAGACCTGTGTGTCAGGGCTGCTAACATCTTTTCTGCCACTCTGTCGCTGATTCGCTGTGACCTTGGGTAAGTAATTTCATCTCCCTGTGCCTTGAGATTTATGGCCCAACTCCAGAAATTATCAGCACCATCTACAAAAATAGAAATATCTCCATTATTACATTTTAAAATATAATAAGGGCAGCTGAGTCGCACAATGGGAGGCGCTGGCTCAGCTATACGCACCCTCCTCCCGAAAGCACCACGTATTAGCAAAAATGCAGCTGTATGTTTGAATGCACCGGAAACTTACATTATAGACAACTGTTGGGTTAAAGGAACCGTCACAGGAAAAGGGAAACTGTCAGGCTAAAAGTTGTGTTTTTAAAGGGGGAGGAAGAGGGGACGCCTTACCTTTGTTACGTGATGGGTGTAGACACCTATGGTGGATGGGGAGAGAGCGGATCTTTCCCTTGAGTAGGGGGAGCTGAATGCTGTATGTGCATGGATTGACAAAGCATTAGAGCTGGGCTAGCAGTGGTGGATTAAGTAATCCCCTTAGCATACTGGGAGAGCGGTGTTGTGAGGAGTCGTGCTTGGCTAGCATAAAGAAGTACCTACGGCCATTACCCTAGCTGAGGGTAGAGCCCCGGCTGTGGGGAGCCTTTCTGAACTTCTGTTTGAAATCCTCTGACCTGTGGGAAGATTTGGTTGGTTTGTTTTGAGTTTCGGGCTCCTAAGGTAGTTGTCCCTGAGAATAACTCTCCTGGCCTGGCCCAGCTACCCAGAGCACCTTAAACGGGCCTTGCTGCATGACTGTAATAAACAAAATAAAATGAAACTGCCGCTTTTGGTTTCCCTTTTGCATTTCATTCAGCATGATAATCCATTCGTCGGTTTCCCCTTTGTGTCTGGTCAATTTCACTTTCTTGTTCCCCTGTTCTCACACAAGGCTGCCATCTCTGGGCTGCTAGGGGAGTGTTTATTTAAATAAAAATAAATGGAAAATGTTCTGTTGCTCTTACGGTTTGTAATTTTTTTTTAAACTTCCATTTAGGCCCGAATTCGATCTGATGGTGTCCCTGTGAAAGCCTCTCTGCTTTCAAACGTTGCCAGTGTTTCTAGTAAGATTGTGGGCCTGAAGCAACCCTGCTTGGGGGGAATATCAGGCCAATAAAGACTGTGTGGCACAGTGAGAGGGAGACACACTCACACCACTCAGTGGACCCGTGTCAGTACGAAAAAGTGTGTCTTTATTCTGATGTGATGCTTGTATTGCGGTAGTGCCGGGAAACCAGCTGAGCGAGGTGCGGTACAAACATGGTAAATGACCAGCTCCAAACCTACAAAAAGGACTCATGTGCTTAAAGAATGTGAGTGGCCCCACAGATGCCATTGGAATTACCCAAGCGCTCAAAGCTGAGCAAGTGTATTAGTGTTTGAAGGATTGGAGCCATAGTTAATAATTTTTAAAACCATAGTTCAACTGAGGTTTTCAAAGGGGCCTGAAGGGGTTAATTCTTTCAGAAACTGGCTCCTTACTCCCTTAGGGTTTTTTTTCTAAGGCCTGGTCTATGCTAGGAAATTAGGTCAGTCTAACTACGTTGCTCAGGGGTGTGAAAAATCCACGCCCCCGAGCAATGCTGTCTTCTTCTTAGCGTCTGCGCAATGTGCCTCAAGTGGCATGTGACCAGGATTCATCACTGAATTTGGTCCGCTGGTTGGATCATTAGCTTCCCCAGCCCGGGCTGGGTGCTGACGGGGAGCGTGACATGGACAGTGGTCCACGCCCCCCAGTGATGCAGTTAAACCGACCTAACCCCCCAGCCCGGTGCAGACAGTACTAGATCAGTGAGAGAATTCTCCTGTTGACCTAGCTACCACCTCTCGGGGAGGTGGATTACCTATGGGAGAACCTGCCTGTTGGCGTAGGTAGCATCTTCACTGAAGTGCCACAGTTGCAACGGTTTAAATGTAGACAAGCCCTAAATCTCAGCCTTTAATGGATCAGCCACACTATGGTTCCTCCGTTAGAGATCATAGCTAAAAAAGCTGTTTAATTGTCTATCTAGCTGTTCCTTCCTGGGTCTTGTCCACACTGCGCCTGAGACTTTCAACAGTGGCTAGTGATTTTGGAGGTCTGGTCTGAAACCCCTTAAAGGGGCCCAATGTTCAGGAAAAGCCGAGCTGCCATCCAATCTCTTTTGGGTTAGGCATCCAGAATTTGTGAGGCGTTACCTTCGAAAATGTTGATCTGTGTACGTTACTATAGGGGAGGCAGAATGCAACGGTTTCGTTCAGTTGTGACTTGACTTGCGGTGCCTGGAAATGCAATTTGGACTTCACACGCAGATCGGGGACCGTGTGCAAAGTTATAAAAAAAAGGGCTAAGCCCAGAGACTTGGAGGATTGTGTCTATTAGCGTAATAGGAGTACAGGGCCATGGCCACTCAGAAGATACAGAACTGGCATAGCTACCGTTGTTGAAATGTCTTATTCCTCGCTCTGTAAACCTGGATTGACCTGCAGCCATTGTAAAATGTTGAACCAACTAGCTAACATACAAAAGAAGAAAAATTCAGTGGCTCTTGTCGATCACAGCAGGGGAAATGTCTGGATGGAAAAGCCGGTTCAGGTAGTGGGGGAGTCATGGGGGGGGGGGAGGCGGATGTGTATGGCTGGGGAGAGAGAACAGTTTGGCCTAGTTTAGGATAGGGTGACCAGATGTCCCGATTTTATAGGGACAGTCCTGATATTTGGGGCTTTTTTTAATATGGGCTCCTATTACCCCCCGCCCCCGTCCCGATTGTTCACACTTGCTGTCTGGTCACCCTAGTTTAGGAAAACTGTAACAGGAAACAGGGCAGGGGTAGAAGAGTAGTGGGAAGAAACGTACAAAGAACAGTAGTGTACATTGTGCTCTGCCACTCGCTGCACTAGTGATTGAAACAGTGGTTGGGGACAGGGACTACCAGCCAGAAGACCTGCCTTCTATTCTCAACTGTGCCACAAAACCTGCTGCCCTTCCCCGTGCCTCCGTTTCCCCGGGTATAAAACGGGCATATCAAGAGGCACCTACCTCACAGGAATGGGTGTGAGGCTTTACATCGGCAAATGCTGTGAGCCCTTGCAGTGGGGCAAAGGGGTATAATGAAACCAGTCTGCACGACCCCCATCCCCACAGGATGGGTGAGGGATCATGGCCTCCTGGTTGAAAATCCATGCCACCCTGACCTCATCACCCTATATCCCTGCCCCAGAGGTCCTGCAGCAAGACAAACTGACAGCTCCAGGGTCCTTTTACAGAAAGTTCTTTGCTTCAGCCTCTCCCGCTCCTGCGAATGTTTGGGCGGTGGCAGAGAGGGAGCGTGGCAGGCCGTGCCCACGGTGCAGGGGGAGCTGCGCCTTCTGAACTGGCGTCGGGCACGGGGATCCTGCGGGGGAACCCGGCTGGCCAAGCAGCTACTGAAAGGGGACCGTGGAAGGCAGAGGGAAGGGTGCCCCAAGGGGAGCGGGCTAGAGAAAAGCAGCAGGGTGCAACTGCCCAGACTCCCGGCTCCTGCCTCGGGGTGTTTGTCTGCCAGGAAAAAGGGGACCAGACGTGCGCTGAAAGCCAAGAGCAGGGGGATGTAGCTGGAGCCTCTGGATTAGGGAGGATGAATGAAAGAGAGCAACGCCCGCTGCCTTGCTGGAGGAGACTCAGTATTGTGCAGTGCGTTGACATACAAACCCTGCTCCTTGGAGGATACCCACCCACTGGTCCCAGATACTCCAAAACCCCTTCCCTGCTGGTTGCACCAGATTGCGCTTCTGTTAGCTCCCGCCCTGCTCACTGCTCAGACCTGGCCCCGGCCCAGTGGAATACTAATTGGGAGCCTGGACTTTCCTCACCAGGCCTGGGTGTGTGGAAGGGCGGGGGAACTGGGGCGGGGGGGGGGGGGGGCGAGATGGCCTAGCTGGAAGCAGATCCACTAATTCAACAGTAAACTCAGGCTCTCCTTCCACCGCCTCTGCCTAGTAAGTGATTCCTTCTAGTGCATGATGTTGTGTCCAGCAGGAACTGAAGATTCATAAGGGTTGGGGGGGGGGGGGGGAATTGTCAGCGGAGAGGCATCACTTTCCTCCATCCACCCACCCCTTCCCTAAATTTAAACAGGAAAAGCTTTTAAAACACACCTGCCTGTACGCTTACAATACCGTTCTTCCCTTTGCCATGGTGCATGCGGGGAGCGGGAAGGGGTTAGAGCAGGGGACTGGATTCAGGTTCTACTCCTGCCTTGAGGGGCAACTGATTTCACCTCCCTGAGCTTGCGTCTCTAGCTGTAAAATGAGCTTGCGTAATTCCCTGAAGTGGTCTGGAGGTTTGTTAGCAAAGAGCTTTGAGATCCTTGCATTGCTCGTATCTACCATGTCACAGACCAAGGCCGCCTTTAGAAAACAAAAGGATTGTAATCAAGATGAAAACACCAGACAGCGTCGCTCCTTACACGGAGGACTGGCGAGGCTGGCTCCGTTAGTCTTAAGCTTCGGGCATGAAATATGTCCGTGGATCAAAGCTCGGCTGCCCCAGTTCAACCTTTGGTGGAAGTCAAATTTAATGTCATGCCGTTTCCCCTGTGCGTGTGTGTGCGTTTGAAGTCTATCGGCTCTGCAGGGCCTGTTCATAAGAAGCTAGGCTTACTCTGATGCCCTTGACCAAAATTTCACACTCTCCACCCCTCCCCCTGCCATTATGTTGGTTGCTGTGTGCCGGTTGGTTGCCACCTTCAAGCATAGAGGTGCCCATTGGGTGAGGCAGGGAGGGATCCTTTGGGGTATAAAATGTTGTTCATCAGTTTCCATATGAGGAGAGATTAAAAAGACTGGGACTGTTCAGCCTGGAAAAGAGATGACGAAGGGGGCATCCTATGATAGAGGTCTATAAAATCACGAGTGACCTGGAGAAAGTGAAAGTAGGTGTTACTTACCCCTTCACATAACACAAGAGCCAGGGATCACCCAAAGACATTAATAGGTAACATGTTTAAAACAAACAAAAGGAAGTATTTCTTCACACAATGCACAGTCAACCTGTGGAACTCCTTGCAAGGGGATGTTGTGATGGCCAAAAGTAGAACTGGATTCAAAAAAGGGCTGGATACGTTCATGGAGGGTAGGTCCATCGATAGCTATTAGCCAAGATAGTCAGGGCCACAACCACATGCTCTGGGTGTCCCTAAACTTCTGACTGCCAGGAGTTGGGACTAGACCAGTGGTATTCAAACTTTTTCTCTGGGGACCCAGTTGAAAAAAATTGTTGGTTCCCGTGACCCAACGGAGCTGGGGATGAGGGTTTTGGGGTGCAGGAAGGGGTTCTGGGTTGGGGGGGCTCAGGGCTGGAGCAGGGGATTGGGGTGCGGGATTGGGGCGCGGGCTTACCTCAGGCAGCTCCTGGTCAATGGTGCAGTGGGGTGGCTAAGGCAGGCTTCCTGCCTGTCCTGGCACCACAGACCGGGCTGCGCCCCGGAAGCAGCCAGCAGCAGGTCCAGCTCCTAGATGGAGGCATGCAAGCAGTTCCATGCGGCTCTCACCTGCAGGCACCGCCCCCCACCCCAGCTCCCATTGGCCGGTTCCTGGCCAATGGGAGTGCGGAGCCGGTGCTCGGGATGGGGGCAGCACATGGAGCCCTGTGGCCTCCCTGCTTAGGAGCCAGACCTGCTGCTGGCCACTTCCGGGGCACAGCGCAGTGTCAGAATAGGTAGGGACTAGCCTGCCTTAGCCGGGCAGCACTACCGACGGGACTTTTAATGGCCCGGTCGGCGGTGCTGACCAGAGCTGCTGCGACCCAGTGCCTTCCATTCCGTGACCCAGTACTGAGGCACGACCCACCGTTTGAAAACCTCTGGACTAGACGACAGGGGATGGATCACTCAATAATTCCACTGTTCTGTTCATTCCCTCTGAAGCGTCTGGCACCAGCCACTATCAGAGGACAGGATACCGGGCTAGACAGACCATTGGTCTGACCCAGTGTGGCCATTCTTATGTTTTTCATATTCATTTAAAAGTTGAAGGAAAGAAAATAACTTAATGGAGAATTGATGTCTAAGGCCCTGATCCCACAACTGGATCCTTTTGGGTGGACCCCTTTAGGCCAGCAGATGGGCCAATGTTGCAAGACCTGTACCTAAAAGTGCAATCACCTTGTCAAGGATCTGTGGGATCCCTGTCTTATTTTAACCCTCTCCCTAAAATTTGTTAATATCAATTCCTCCCTCCTACTCTGTACATGCTCACAACACACCAGGAAGTGTTACCAGCTCTTATAATCTTATAATTTTATAATAAGCAATGGTCTAAAACCTGGAGTCCCATGGAGTGATTTTCAGCTGTCTAGGATAGGTGCTGGAACGAGGGTTTCCGGGAGTGCTGCCGGATCCCCTAGCTTGAAGTAGTAATAACAACCCAAATAGATGGTTTCAACCTTCAGCACCCAGCCCCACTATAGAAATTGTTCCCACACCACTGGGTTTCTAGTTCTTGTGGTTATGGAGAAAAGCCTGAAAGCATGACCTATGGGCTCAGAAACCAGAAGGCAAAAGAAAAAGAATACAATTGATTTCTCTCTCTCTCTCTCTCTCTCTCTTGAATTTTAAGCCAGTCTCGTGATTTTTGGAGGGCCTGACTGAGAGCTTGGGGTTGGTAATATTGTATAACCTCACACACAAGTAAGCAGCCTGACCCACAATACACTTGCTTTAACCTTTCTACTCAACACACCTCCTGCTGGCTCATCGCTCACTCAGAGATAAAACCCATGGGCACACAACTCATTTGTGTTATGACATACACACGCCGCACATCACGTCTTGTCCCCAAAATGCAGCCACCACCCATGCAGGTCCGAAAATCCCCTCCACGTGGATTCTCATGGTCATTCTCTCATCTTTGTCTGTCATTCATACAGCCCAAACGCTTGCACCCAGTGTCAATGATTAGCATACGCACAATGCACTTACACAACCCAAATCAGTCACTTGACACGTTAGCTTCCACACAACACAGGCCAGATTCCTTCCGCACACAACTCCCTTCTACAGCACGCTGCTGTTCAGCCAACCAATTACTGTTGCACATGCAATCGCGCCCGCGTGCTCTTGTGCACACAGTCGAGCCTGCACACTCTTGCACATGGAACCTCGCCTGTGCGCTCTTGCACTTTACTCTTTCAATTTCTCTCGCACACTCATTCTCTCATCTTTTCACACGCACCCTCACTCTCTTTGCACCTTACGCTTTCACACACACACACACACACACACACACACACACACACACACACACACACACACACACACACACACACACACACACACCTCTTTCTCTCTCTATCTGGGCGCTCCCTCCTGCCCCTTTAAGGGTTAACCTTCCTCTCCGCTACATCGCGTTCCACAGATTGACACATCCTACTGGCGGCAGGTCCCGGCCGCCCAATCGGCGGCAGCCAGGCCGTGCCCCACGTGGGGGCGGGCCGCTCCCGCCGCGCTCCCATTGGCCAGCCGGCTCGGCGATTGCCCGCACGAGCCAGGCCCCACGTGGAGCTGGCGCTAGTTCATTGATCGCGCTCCCCCCGCAAAGCTGCTGCTGCTGCCGCCGCGGCGGGGCCGAGGCCGGCCGGGAGCGAGCGCGCGGGCAGCCCCCGACTCCGGCCGCCCCCTCCGCGCTGGGTGCAGCCGCCCGGTGAGTCCCCCGGGGGCGGGAGCTGGGCTGCGGGCGCCGCTCCCTGCCCGCCGGGCTCTACCTGCTGCGGAGGGGCAGGGCCCATTGTTTGGATGGAGGTGGGGGGGAGCTGGTGAGTGGGGGCACTTGCTGGGGGGGGGCAAAGGATGGGGGCAGTTGGGGCACGTTCTCAGGGGGGCAGGAGACAGAGTTGGGGGCACTTGGGGGCGGGAGCAGCTGGGGGGGCGAGGGAGGGGCCACTCTTTGGAGGTGCAAGGGAGGGGGTGCTTGCTGGCTCGCCAGTGAGCTTTCTGGGGTACAGGGCAGGATGTTTGGTGAAGAGCTTTTTCTGCCGTGGCCGTAAGTGGGGAATATCGTCTAGGGGAGCCATGGAGGGGGCACTAGAGGGAGGATGCCTGGGGCATCACTGGATGGGGTTGCTGGGTTTTTGCTTTAGGAGCAGGGGAGCCTGCAAGGATGGGGGGTGTATTCCTTGCCTGCCCATGGCCGTGCATGGACATATGCGCGTGGCGGTGTTGCGTGGATCTGGGCTAGGGAGAGGCGTTGCTGGGGAGTGCCCTGCAGTCCGTGTCAAGGGCCTTACCCACATAAAGAGGGTTGAGTTCCTCCCCTGCGCAGGGCTGGCAGGGGCGCTTGCAGGCGAGGTGCGTAGATGGGACATAGGCGCTTAGGGGATGCATAGGGAACCACGGGAGCTGTGCCCGGTGGGCCTAGCTATTTCAGTGATGGGGGCCAGCCAGGTGCTTGGGGTGCAGGGTGGCAGGTGGGTTCTTAATGACAGAGCTGGGCGAGGAGCATCTGGGTTGGTGGAGTTGGAATTTAGATCAGGGTGAGCTGGATCCTGAGAGTTCGTGTCTGAATGAGTGTGGGCGTGTTGAATAATGGGCCAATGGGGCCTAGATTCAAACTTTGGGTGAGATATTTGTTGGGGGCTGAGGAAGGGACCTCTGGCTGAGGGTCACTGCTGTACTGGGATGCATGGAGAAGGGGTGTGTAAGGCAGAGACCTTCCTGTTGAAATTTAAGAAGCATTTCTTGGTTGGATCTCACCTTCTCCCACGGGATGGGGGAAGATGAGAAGCAATGGCTCTGTGGCCGGCTGTAGTAGGACTGGTGGTAGCGGGGGTTTGGCAGGGAAGGAATGAAGAGGATTCTCCTCCTTTGAGTTTCCTTGGCTGGAACGTGACTGTCCCTGTCTCTTTCAGAGTCCGTAGCCGTGCTGGAGCTGGCCGGCTTCCTTGGGCCTGGGCCCTGAGAGAGGATCCCGTGACAGGAGTGGTGGAGTGAGATAAGGCTGGGATTGCAGGCCTGCTTCACTCCAAAGATGTTCCCCCAAAACCGCCCCCCGGTGAGTGCCCCGGTTAGACTCCGTTCCCACGGCCCTGTGTGGAGCAGCATTGGGCTGTTCCTTGACCCGCATCCCTGCAGGCCGCTCTGTCTGGATTGCCCCACCTAGGAGAGGGAGGAAGCGGTTGTTGCAAGTATCTGTGCTTCTGCCTTTGCGTGAGAGTCCCTTGCTGGTATAGCTTAAAGTGTGAATTTAAACCGGTGCGAAAGGCGGTGTGGACGCTCTTATTCCGGTTTCTCTTAGGAAGAGGATCTAAGATAAACTGAATGACCAGCGTTTGCACAGGAGGGTTGCGCTGATTTAGCTAAATCAGCTTCAAACTGGCGCAATTTCTGCGTACGCGCGAGGGCTTAGCCGGAGCTTGGTTTTATACCCCTCCGACGGTACGTCCTGCGTTCGTCTTAGGGCGGGTGTTCTCCAGCTTGGCTATTAGTCCCTGGCTGTCAAGCTGGGACCAAAGGTGGCAAAGGCTCGCCCTTCGAGGAGCTGATTTCCTTTGTGTCCATTCTCCTTCAGCTGTCCCCTTCCCGCGAGTGCCTTGCTGTCTGTCTCTCCCTTGTGACAGAGCCAGGTGTGGGGCTGGTGGCTCCAGGAATTGGGACTGGGGCTTCTGCAGTCGTTGTCCCCCCTCCCAAGAGCCTGGTTCTTGCAGGCTGCGTGAATAGCACGGCCACGTTGCGGTGACTGCCCTCTTCCTTCCATGCCCTCCGCCGTAGGCTCATCTCCAGGCACCCGCCGTGGCTTCGGCAGCTGCCAGCACGGTTTCCACGACCCCTCAGTCCCTGAAACTGACCTACCCGGAGACCTTGGACCGGATCAAGGAGGAATTCCAGTTCCTGCAAAACCAATACCACAGGTAACGCGCTGCCAAGCCCCACCGCACCAGCGAGAAGCGGTGCCACTTTAACTGAGCTGGCAACAAAACGCTCCTCTATCTCCACGCTGGGCATTAGGTCTAGGTGGGTGGGAAGTGGCACGCCAGGTTGGCACGGGCACTGAGCCATACGTGCAGCAAGAGTGTAAGAAGCCACCTTGGTTCCTTGAAACGCTCTTCTTGGGCAGCGCTGCTCAGCTCCTGTGCTTTCGGCTCTATCCCAACGTGGGCTTGGGCTTTCCCCCTGCGTGTCTGGTAATCTGGGTCCAGATTCCTGCCTGTTCTCTTGCCAGTCTAAGCAATCCTAAATGCACCCCCTTCCCCGGCCCCTGCTCTGTAGCTTGCTACATTTGGAAAGCAGATGAGAGAACATTCAAACTTCCTGCAACCTGTTTCCTTGGAGCACGGAAGCCCATGACACACATACCTTCCTGTGCGCCTGCCTGAATCCCCCCCCCCCCCCCCAACCCCCTTTTCCAGTTCCCTACCTCTTGGCAGATGGGACTGAATGGATTCTGCCCAGTGGCTCTTTTTTTCTGGGCTAGGGGTTGGCAGACCAAAGTTTTGCATGAGTCTTAAACGCAAGCTTTATGCTTCTGTGCCGCCGACTAATCCTTGTTCTCTTGGTGGGGGGTGGTGGATGAGGGTGGGGGTCTCTCTCTCACTCTTTATTTTTACAGCTTGAAGTTAGAATGTGAAAAACTGGCAACAGAAAAAACAGAAATCCAGCGACATTATGTCATGGTGAGCGGGGTGCGGGGTGGCGCTCCCCTTTCCCAGCGTTCGGAGCGAGCGAAAGACCAACCGGGTTGGGTTCCCTTGGCTCCCGGTTTATATTTGGGCTGCTGCGCCTGCCCCCAGAGATCTGGCTGGGTGAGCTCACTCATGAGATGAGTGCGGCTGAGCTCTGCCTTGGTGGCTTTCAGCGGCATGTTATTGCTGCCGGAGAGGGTGGGAGGGAGCGCTGGTCTGATGATTTACTGGGCCCCAAGCTGTGCGGGGAGGGGAGGGAATTGACAGGCAGGTACAGCCCTATCTCTGCTCTTATTCCTGGAGTTGGGAGGGGAAGGGGTTGGAATCTGCTCGTTAGTTTCCCTTTTCCATCTCTCCCCTCTCTGCTGGAAGAGAAATTGCCTAGAACGTGGGGCCTGTGTTTGAAGAAGACCGTCCTGGTTGCTGTATTGTTTCTCTGTTCCATGGGGTGGGGTGTGGGGGAGAGCTCGCCCCGCTCCTGGCAGAGAGATTTGGGGCAGTATCTTCTGATCCCTGCACGTCCCGATAATGCAGGAACTCGGGGTCAGGCTGACCTCGCACGCCTGTGCTGGAGAGGACTTTGCAGTGGGTGGTTTGCCCGTTAGCCTTGCATCTCCCTTAGTGACGCCGTGTTCTTTCCCTTGCAGTACTATGAAATGTCCTATGGCCTGAACATCGAAATGCACAAACAGGTGAGTCTCTGGCATGCCTGGTCTTCCTGCCAGCTGTCTGTGGTAGCCCCTGGTGGGCTCACCTTTGCTTCCTGCTTCGTAGCCCATCCCCGTCCCAGATAAACCCAACCCTGTCGCTTTTCTCCTTATGCAAAACACAGCTTGGGGCGTGGGTTCCACCATGCCTTTCCCATGTTACATGGGGGGGGGGCAGCCCCCCACTATGGAAAAAGACAAGAGCCACTATTGCGGACTTAGAGTGGAGGATTCCATTTCCAGCTCTGCTACTGACTTGCCTAGTGCCATTGGGGTGGTCCCTCAGTGTCACCTCCCCCCTGCAATACGGGGATAGTTCTGGCCGACAGAGGTGGTCTTCGTGCGCCCCGGCGGCAGGGGCTTCCTGTGAGCCTTTGCCCGGTGCTGGGGAAGCTCAGCGAGCATGCGGGGAAGATGGGCTTCAGGCCTGCGCGCTCAAACACTTGTGGGAGGCGGGCTTTGACATTCGCTGCTGTCCCGCTTGTCCAGTCCGGGGACCTGGTGCCGTGGGACCCCCTGAGCTAAGCCAGGCAGCCCTTGGGCACTCAGCCAATGAATGGAAGACGGGTGATAACTGGGCTCTGCGAGCCGGGGTGGAAGCTGCCAGATAATTCGTTACCAGCCTCTTGGTGAGCTCCGTTGAGCGACTACGCCGGGGTTGCCTGGGGACCTGGCAAGTGGCCTGAGGCCCTGTGATGCCCAGGAAGGGCCAAGTGTTGGATCTTCTCCCATTGCTGCCAGATCTGCCCTGCCACCCGCAGTGGCCACATGGCTTCTGTATCAGGGAGCCCGCGCGGGAGCTGAGGTGGGTGTGGGGAGGGGACTCCAGGGCCTCGGAAGCCGTCAGGCTTTTCTCCCCCTCCCCCCGCTGCACTGCACACTGGGTTACCAGCTGCTCTGAGACAGAAGGTTTCTTCTCATCTATTTTTAAAGAGGCTGCATAGGAGTCTGGCAGCGTGTGCCTTTGCCAGGCACATCCCTTCCGCCTCGTCCCCCCAGCCCGGTGGACTCACGTCCCGCCCGGCCAGCTGTTGCACGGGGGGGGGGGGGGGTGTCTCTTGGCAGCTTCGTGCCAGGGTCGCGTTTGGTTTGGAGACCCGGCTGCAGCCAAGATTGGTCTGTCCCCCCCCCTCACCTCAGGAGCACTGGGGGATGTGGTGGGGTATCCTTAGCTCCAGGTTGCACTGACGGCTGCCCTGCCCCCTGGTTTTGCGTAGCCGGCCTGCTTCTCTGCTGCCTTCCCAGCAGAAGGAAAAGGCCACCTGGTAAAGCCAGGGACTAAGGGAAGCACAACCCCCTCTCCCCTCCCTCCCCCCCCCCGGAGTAGGAGACTGAGAGCCGAAGGGAAACGGACACAGCTCTGCTCTCTGCGCCCCCCCCCCCCCATTTCATCTGGCTGCTCGCTCGCAGCGCCGCGCAGACAGCAGTATTTACTGCCGATTCCAGGTGCCGCTGGCCGCCTGCCAGCGTGCTGTCTGCACTTTTAACGAGGGCCCGTAAGTCTGCGCTCTGACAGCCAATGGCCCTCGTGTGAGAAATGGGAGCTGCCCGCGCCGAAGGCCGCAGGTTATCGGTGCTGCGGGGAGATGGGACCTCTCCTTTGCACGGCTGGCTCGTCGTCGCAAGTGGAGCCTTAGTCTGGGTCTTGTCCCTGTTCCCACCCCGCCCCCCCAGCAGGCAACCTAATGCCCCGGGCCCCCTGCCTGCTCCCACCCCCCCGGCCCGCTGCCTCTGCCAACCCGCACAAGCCCTATTTTATTTTGCTTTATCGCACGCCGCTAGCTGCTGGCATAAAGAGCGCGTCGTTAACTTAATGCTCAATAAGGAGTCTCGTTAATAAAAAGGACAAGCGTCTGAATGGTCCGGCCAAGGAAGAGTCCACCCAACGCACGTCTCGCTGAGCCGGGTCGCCCGCCCTGCTCTCAATAAGCTCAGAGAAGGATCCCAAAACCCCGTTGTCTCCAGCCGGCGGCTGCTATGGGGCAGCTGTGATGGCTACAGGCGTCCGTTCGGAACGAGACGAAGGCGATCCGCTTCTTCTGGCGTCGCCATCGCGTGCCGGGATTCTCCGCCGCTGCTGCCCTCTGGCTGACTTCGAACCGGCGACCCGGTCAAAAGGCTCTGTATCCCGCCAGCTCTCAACTGACCCGTCCAATCCCTTTTAACCCTGGCCGCTCTTCAGTACCGGGCGCGACGCTCTAGTTAAGCCCTGTCACTTCTCCCCAGGCTGCCTGGTTTCTCCCTCGTGTCGTGTGACTCTGGAGTGCGCCGCTTTCTTGTGTCAGAGCTTTGAAGAGGCTGGGAGGTGAGCGGGCCAAGCTCTGTTGGAATGGCTTTCTTCTCTCTGGCCGGCTCCCGGACTGGGAAGGAAGCCCTGGTCCCTAAGCATTCAACAGGGGAGTCATTGCACTGCGGCTGGAGAAGCTGGATTTTCTTTTAATGGCTGCTCCGTGTAGCACTATAAACCCTGCCGTGGTCCAGGCGGGAGAAGCTGCAGGCAGATCCCGGCGAGATGATATTTTTGGCATGTTATTTGTACCAGGAAAAACCCTCAAATCTGCCTGGATTTGGACTTTTCTACCCAAAATAGCGAGCGAAGGAGATTTGGGGGGGGGAGAAAAAGCCCTGAAAACAGCATGATCATTTTTCATGCTGAGAGCGTTAAAGTGCCAGTAAATTGCACATTAACGAGCGCGAGCGAATTGGAGGCAGCGTTCCCTGAGGAGCTGGCTGCCCATCAGTGCATTAGGAAGGAGAATCCATCACTGCTGGCCCCAGGAGATGGCTAAATCCTTCCCAGAAACTACCTGCTGCCAATTTTTTTTTTCTGGGGGCTAGTGTGTATCAGGGGAGGGGAGTGGCTGTTTCCTTTTTGGTGCTGGGGGGGGGGAAATGCAGAGAGCACATGGCTCTTGGCTTTGTTTTTCGTGGGTGAGAGAGCGAGATCTAGGACGGGATCATTAGATTTACAGGCTCCAGCTGAGATCTGGGCTGCACTGTGCTAGATGCTGGACAGACACACAAAGGCCCTCCCCAGAAGAGCAGTCTAAATGGAGGTGACTTTCCCAGGTCGCTGGCCTGACTCCCAATCCGGTGCCCTATCTGCTAGGCTGCACAGCCTCTGACTGATCTCCGGTAGCCCCCCTCGGCACGTGGCTCGAATGAGGGTCACCCCATTAGATAGCGATAAAGGGAGAGGTACCGAGCATCTCTTCGGGCCCATATGACTCCCATGGGCGCGTCCCGTGTGCGATGGCTGCAGATGTGGGGACCCTTTTCTGGCCCCCTGTGGGTGGGTCTGATGTTCTCTTCTCTGTCTGCTCAAATCCTGCCCGGTGTGCTCTGAGTGGGCTGTAGTGGGTCATTTTCTCGGGCATATGCCCCCACCAGGGCCCTGCAAATCTCTTGATTTGGGAGGCAAATCCAGAGGCTGCTTGCCTCCCGCCCTGCCTATAGTGGCTTCTTAGAAGCAGCTGCCTTCACTCCAGCGTTGGGAAGAGCAGAGCTGCTTGGGGCCCAAAGCTGGTGAGAGTTGGGGTGTCAGGTGCCCTTCCCTTCCCCCACAGCTGGGTCGTGCTAGAGAGAGGCCTCAGGGCAGCGTGAATGAACCAGCCCCAGGAAGGGGTTCCTCAGTTGGAATTCCCTCCCCCCAGCTGATTCGTGGGGTGGGGGCTGTGAGGGTCACCCCAGCCAGGCTTCCCCCCCTGCGTTTGAGGGGATCCCTGTCTCTTTAATTCACTGCTTTCTTCAGCTGCTCGAAGCTGGAACGTTGGCGTGGGAGTCTTTGTCTGGCCTTGCCCAGCTTGGTAGCTCGGGGCATTGATTGAAGTGCAGTGCTGTCCTCTCTCCACCTCTTTTCCTCTCCCTCCCTTGCTCTCTTCCTGCGTTCAGGCCTTCTGATTGCTTGTGGCACTCAAGTGTTGCAGAAAAACAGCAGCTGTAATGAGAGCACCTCTCCAGGGCTTCCTGGCAAACCACCGAGAGCATCAATTAGCACTCGGCAGGGCTGGAGAACTATTTCTGGTGGGGAGAGGAGACGTTTGGGGGTGGGCATCTTGACAGGACATTGAGGGGGAGGTTGGTGGGGAGGGGGCAGGATGCTATCACCGAAATTGTGTTGCATGGCTCATTAGCTGTCCGTCATGGGGAGATGGTTGCACTGAGGGTCTGGGGGAAGCTTTCTCTGGGGTGGGACATAGCAGGCATGTCAGCACCTGGTCTGGATGCTCGGGTCTGGCTTCTGAGATGCAGTGGGCTTCCCGCCCCGTGCACGGAGAGCTGCCGAGGCCGGAGGAGCGCTGAACATGGAGCAGGCTGAGTCTGCAGGGACTGGCTTGGATCAGCCTTGGGGTGCAGGGGGCTCTGTTCCTCACCTCTCCAGGGGTTACTGTTGCTTGGTTTCCCAGGGAAGCTGAGTGGCGTAAGGACCCCTCCCCCCCCCCGTCCCCTCCAGGTGCTCTCTGGATCACACGGTGCCCTTTCAGGGTGGGGTTCCTCTGCCTTCCCCCATTCATTGTAGCTGGGCGGCAGGACTCCTGCTGGGTCTGGAGGGCCTGGGTTGGAAGGAGCCCGCAGGACAGAGAGTGGCTATCAAGGGAGGGGGCAGAGCTGGGTATTAAGCAGATAAGTGTCTCTCTTACCCTGGGGGGCCGTGGACGCAGCAATGAATGAAGAGCTTGCTTGGGCGTCACATTCTCCGTCCAGACGGGCTTTGAAGTGTCAGTGGCTTCTGGGGAGTGGCAGTATCTGCTACCAGGGGATGGTGGTGGGGGGGATGCACAGGAATAGGGGAGCATTAGTCCTCTTTCCGCCAGGGGTGGGAACTAGTGTGTATTTGGCTTGCAGCAGCATCCGGGAGCCCCGGTTCTGGAACAGCTCCCCTCTGCGCCAGGCATTGCACAAACGGGCCCTGCCCCAGAGAGCTGACGGCCTGCCTCCCCCAAGACTCCCCCTTTCCCAGGGAGCTCTCCGAGGAGGAAACGAGCCCCGGCAACCTGCACACTTGTCCGGCTCGTGGCTCTCCGCTTGCTCCACTGAGCGGGAGAATCCACACGTGGCACTGGCTTCTGCTGCACCGAGTGGTGGCTGCATAAGCTGCCCCCCTCACCTCCCCCGTAACGCTAAATGGGGAGCGTGGGGCGTCACGCATGCACATTGACAGCAGGAGAGGACGTGGAGGGACGTGGGGGGCTAGAACTCTGGGGTTCTATTTGCAGCTCTGTCACAGTGATCGTGTGAGCCAGTCACGGTCCTGCTCTGCACTCTCTGTTTTGCCCTCAGTAAACAGGGGTGATACCTACCTACCTCTCCGGGGAGGGGAGAGACGGAGGGGTGTGTGTGTGTGTGGGGGGTCATTGGCGCTGGGAAACCCATCTGTGTATAATTCGGTTTGCAATGCAGCCAAATCTGGGATGGGACATGGTAACTGCTTAGCACCAGCCGTTCTGCATTGGCAGTGAGGGGATCTACACGTGACACGCTCGAAGCTTTCGATGGTGCACAACAGGGCTTAAGTGGGATGGCTGCAGTGGGATTCTAGAGGCGGAAGGTAACCCCTGCATTAGAATAGGGTCAGGACACGGGTTTGTGCTCCTCCTCCTGGGCTCTCTAATGGGCACAGCGTCTCCTAGCTCTGGATCACTCTTGGCTTGGAGGCTAGGCCAACGGGCAGCCCTTGGCAGGAAAGTGGGGGGTGTTTCTTGAAGGTCTCTGCACGCCGTGGTGAGCCCTGCCCAGGGGCCCGAGCCTGTGGGGGAACAGAAGTGCAACAGGAGCAGCTCAAAGGTGCCGCTAACGTTTGCGTGTCTTCTCCTTCCAGACGGAGATCGCCAAGCGGCTCAACGTCATCTGTGCCCAGCTCATCCCATTCCTGTCCCAGGAGGTGAGGTGGACCTGTTGCCTCTGTGGGCAGGGGGTGCGTGGGCTCGTACAGGCTGCCTGGCCGGGCCTGGCTCCAGCCACGGCTTGGAACATCCCAGGCTGTATTCTCAACCTCTGGGCAAGCCAGGCACCTCCGCCTGCGGGTGGGGGAGGGTCAGGTCATGCCATTTCCTTTCCCTGCCTTTTTAAAGGTGACCAGAGGATTTTTTTTGTCTCCTCCCAGCATCAGCAGCAAGTGGTCCAGGCAGTGGAGCGAGCCAAGCAGGTGACTATGGCAGAGTTGAACGCGGCAATCGGGGTATGTGGACCGTCCCCCACTGCTGGCCACAGTGTGTACCGCCCCTCCCGGGGTTTAACTCGGTCTCCTGCCCGCCCGGGGCCGTGGGGAGGGGCTCTTGGCCCATCCGAGGTGGGGTCCATGTCCCCCAGTAGCGGGCTCTCTCGGCACCGGGGAGTGCCTCTCCCACAGCTTGGAGCATCCGAGAGGGGATTGTCCTACTTTAGCCGGAGAGGCTGCTGTCTGGGACCTCAGCTGATGCCTGACTTCTATCCCATAATGAGCTCAGTGGGAGGACGGGGGAGGGGAGCACTCCACTAGCTCTGGCATCTAACAGCAAGGTGGGAAGCAGCTTCCCTAACTTAGAATCCTAAGCTGCTTTATTGAGGTTCCTGGCCCTTTAAAATTTGCCCTGCCCCCCTGGGGAGCGGAGTCTCCTAGTTCCAGGGAACCCTGGGCGGGGAGGGGGGGGATGTTGTTTTTTAAAGGACCGGTGCTGTAGGTACCCCATAGGTCCTCCACACCTGTGTTCTGCCAGCGAGATGCACCATGCACGCAGGATGGGGGTGGTCGGCGCCGTTCACTGGAGGGCAGGGTCCTTTCTCTTCGTCTTCCTGAGATGCCAGCGAAACGCGTGCCTCCAAAGATTCCCTGGAAATGCCCTCTGAGTGTCAACCGCCCCCTCTCCAGTACGGACGGGCTAGTGCGTTAACCCAACCCTGTTCAGTCCCCACCGGGCGCGGACCCTAGAATTGTCTTAAGTTTGGGCTGCCCCCTTCTTGGCCGTGGGGGACCGTGTGAGGTGTCGAAGGCCGGAGAAGAGCTATTGCTCAGCAGGGCCGGCTCCAGGGTTTTTGCCGCCCCAAGCGGTGCCACAAAAAAAAAAAGCCGCGATCGCGATCTGCGGCGGCAACTCGGCGGGAGGTCCTTTGCTCCGAGCGGGCGTGAGGGACCATCCGCCGAATTGCTGCCGAATAGCTGGACGTGCCGCCCCTCTCCAGAGTGGCCGCCCCAAGCACCCGCTTGGCAAGCAAGTGCCTGGAGCCGGCCCTGTTGGTCAGGGACATGGGGTGACGAGCGTGGAGACGAGCCCCCTTGAAAATTGGCGACTGTGTGTCCGGGGGAGCTGGGATGGCTGTCTCTGTGTCAGGCCAGTTGTCAGCCAGGTGGATGGATGGGGACACGCAGCCAGCCCTCTCGGGGACTTTGGGGGGGATTTTGTACTGAGTGGTGGGAGGATAAGGGAAGCATAATCCCGCCCTGGGGCCGAGAGCGGAGGGGAAGCATGTGAGACACTGGCAGAAATAAAACCCGAGGAAGGAAGCGGGGCCCAATAAAGGAGCGGTGACAACTTGCTCCATAGCCGCACTTAATGAGCAGATTATGAGAGCCTTTAAACGTAGGGACGTGAAAACGATAATGGAACAGGGTAATTGGATTTGGCACGGCATGCCAAGGATTGGGGACATGAGACGCCGAGCAGAGCGTCTGGAACAAAACGTGGCGTTCGCGGAGGCCAGTGTGCGGCACAGAAGCCGAGGAAGCGTTATGGATCCTTGTGGCGGGGAGGGCTGGCAGCTTGGCTCTTACAAGCTGTGATGGGAAGGCTGAACGCAGCTGAGAGTTGGAGGCTTAGAGACCTGGATGTGACAGAAGCAGGACAAATGATGCAGGAGAAGAGGGGGTGGGGAGAAGAGGCTCTCCCAAATGAGGATCTAAGAGTATTAGCGCTTGCATACCTTGGTGGGGCAGAGGAGCGCTGCTTAGGAGGAATACATTAAAAATGATGGAGCTGGATCATGGCAGGGCTGGATAATTGATGTGTGTATTTATTTTACTACTGCTGCTGCTCAATAGATTTGGGTGCCGAGGATTCTGTGGGCTGGTATGTCTGTGTGGGGTTACTTAGCCACAGACATCACCGCTTCTTAGTAAGGCTTGGCAGAATTCAGTTCAATATTTTTATATATCATTTTGATGAATAATATCAATTCTTTTAAAGCATTTTTTCCTTTTTTTACGTATGTTTACATTTTCACCATTGTGGGAAATTATGGATAGAATAGCCAATACTTACTTATTGGCAGTAGATGCCGAGAATCAAAAAGTTAAAGCTTTATAACCATTAAAACACAAACGACCAACATCCCCTCACGTGTCAAAATATACAAATGGAAAAACGCTTAAATCAAACACTGAGTTCACAAGGAGCATTTTTCTTAC
Organism: Emys orbicularis; assembly: GCF_028017835.1. Taxonomy (NCBI): domain Eukaryota; kingdom Metazoa; phylum Chordata; order Testudines; family Emydidae; genus Emys; species Emys orbicularis. The sequence continues at coordinate 10,610,384 of NC_088706.1, read as the reverse complement.
TTGGCCTGTTTGTGTTTCCAGCAATACTAATCGAAAATGTGTGTGTATATTGTGACAATAACATTTACCAACAAAAATCTGACCCTTCCATGCCTATTTTTGGTTGAGAGGACACAATCAAGCTATATTGTGACTCCAGATTCATACTCCATATTGATTTTTTTTAAAAAATCAAATACCCCCACAACGTTCTTATAAAAAAGGAACGCCAAGCAAGGTGCTTCTCTGACCAGCTTTCTGTGGTAGTGTAAACAGAGACTTTTCCCTGCTGTAGTTTGCCACCTGGGTGTTTCAGCCCTAAGAATGCAAATGAAACAGGACTCTAAACAAGAGGGAAACCGACTCCTCTGGCCCCACAGAGAGAAATGTAGAAAGTCAAGTGTGCAGAATGCAAAGTGGATCATAATTGACTTTATAAAGGGCTGTTAGGGACTCAGCTGGAGAAAGGGATGGGCTTGGGGTTTATTTTTTGGTTTGCAAGCGAAATTGACAAGTGGCCCTATTGGGAAGAGATTTTTTTTTTTTGCCACCATCTTCCCAACAGTAGCCATCCAAAACTCACTTGTGACCAAGGAAAGGGGAAAGTGGTGGTTGGCTGAACCAGAGGATTGTTGTGTATGGTGAATTGCGCTGCTAGCCCAGCCTGGCTCCTGGCTTGTGATATCTTAGGTGGCCGGGGGAAGCCAAGACAGCTGCGGCGGAGGCAAGCAGGTTACTTTGGTTACCCTGTCTGGGATGTTACCTGGGAGCCCTCTTCAGGGAAGGCCCAGACTCATGTCCTTCCGCCGCTGTAGTTCTGACCTCTCCCTTTATTTCTTAAAGCGGATGTAGCGCCGGTGCCAGGGGCTGGACTGAGAGCTCTGGAGACTGACGTCCTCTGTCCGTAGTGCAGGTACCACATGGGCGGCAGTGGCCAGGCAAACTTCCTCTGGGCCCCGGACAGCCTGCCGTCTGACCGCTGTCGGGCAGCGACCTCTGGTTCCTTCCCAGATGGAGTGAACTTCTTGGAGATCGTGGCTTGCACGGGGTCTCAGCCTTGAGTCAGCGAGGCTGGCCTGGCCCTTGAGGGCAGGGTGGGGAAAAGCAGACGCCTCTTCTCAGGCGCTGGCGTCTCATCCGCCCGGCCTTCCGCGCTCTTTCTCCACAGCATCAGCTCCAGGCGCAGCACCTGTCCCACCACGCCCCTCCCATCCCGCTGACCTCTCATCCCTCCGGCATGCAGCCCAGCATCGGTGGAGCTTCTGGGCTGCTGGCTCTGTCCGGGGCCCTGGGAGCTCAGGGCCAGCTCCTCCCGAAGGACGACAGGGGACTTCACGACAGTGAGCACAGAGGTAGGGCTGGGGTGTAGGGGGTTGGGAGAGCAGGGAAACTTGACCCTGACTGCCCAGTTGTCGAGATGGTGAACTCCAGAGAGAGTAGGGAGCCTGAGGTACGGCTGGCAAGGGGGAGCAGAGCCCTGGAGTTGAGCCCTGGGGTTAAGCCCCATCCCGGCCAGCCTTGGCCGGAGCGTAAAGGCTGTTCTCAGACTCTCTGGGCACCCTGCTCTCTTGCACTGGGGTTAGCGATTGGACAGGGCGAAGTGCTGCGGGTGGAAACGGTAGAGATTCAGCCTCGGTCATAACTGAGCACGACTGGGCATGGGGCGGGGCATCGGTGGGGTGGGGGCATTGGTGGATCTGGCCCTCTGGGTAGAGGCTGGATGGTGGGGAGGGGGTTTGAGTTTCCCTTAGGTCCTTGCCAGCAGGGGGTCTCTTACAGCGAGGGCCTTTTCCAGCCAATTTCAGGCAGCAGCCTGGCTCCTCCGCCTGGAGCCACGTACTGGGGGAACTCCCCAGCCGCTAGCAGGGGGTGCAACGAGCACTTGGGTTTGGGGCGGAGGGCTCTGCCCCAGGGTGGACACTGCGGTGCAGGGCGCAGGGTATGCTCCCAGCAAGGAGCTGACCCCCCTCCCACGCCATGCGCCCCAGTAACATGCCGGGCCGGTCTCGGGGACCAGCTTAGCAGCCTGTCCTGTCCACAAGCTGCAGAGGTGGGTGGCAGCAGACGCTGCCTCCCTGTGAAAGGAATAAGGGCGGGGGGCAGGACAGCATGTGCATGCTGGGGGGGGGGCGCCTCGGAGATGAAAGCAGCACCCTCTTCTCTCTTCCTTTCTTGCCCTGCTGCTGATCCGTGTTGCCATGGAGACAGAGCGAGACCTGGGTCCCGTAAGTACTCCTCCTCCTCCTCCGCTTATTGTTTCCTTCCAGCTGCGAAAGGCTTTGGCCAGAGAGATTGGGTTGGGGAGGGGGGGGCTTTAAAAGCTTCCTTTTAGCCGTGGGGGGGAAGGTTCCCTCCTGTCGGGGCTGGGGAGGAGGTTGTGGGTCTGGCGGAAGAGGGGTTACAACCTCAAGCAGCATCCTCGCTGCGTGCAGCTGGTAAGGAGCTGGCAGGCAGCCAGGCGGCCAAGGTCATGGTGGATTGAATCTCTTTCCTGTCGTCCCCCCCCCCCCCCTTCTGTGTTGCCCAGGGAGGGAGGCCGTGCATGGCACCCCCGTATGGGGGGAAGAGGGGGCTTCGCATGAACCCACCCTCTAGCTCGCCATGGGGGCTGGAAGCGGCGCACCCCTTGGAATGCAGTTTTGGGGGGTGGGGTCCGCACCCTTTGTCTAGGGCTAGAGCTGGGCAAAATCTTCCTGTTCGGGCTGACGCTGCTGCAGCTTGTGACCCTGGCAGCCCTCCCTCTGTGCCCGCCCGGCCCTGCCAATCCAGACTTTCCCCATCGTGGGCTGCTGGGTTCATCTCCCTCTTCCTTCGCCTGCCACCCCTGCTCCCCGCCCCCCCTTCTGCAGCTCTCAATGCCCTGTGCAGAGAGTAGGGCCCCAGCTGAGCCCCACGGGTGCAGTTCCCATTGACTCCAGTTGGTCTGGTACCGGCCTTCTGATGCCAGGGCTGTGTTGGATCCACAGCAGCCCGTGGTGCGTGGGCGGCCGGTGAAGCTTATGCCTGGTTTAGTAATGGGGAAACTGAGGCAGGGGGATGTCACACAAGGGGTGGAAGCCAGGAATCCTAGCTCCTGCTAACATCGGAGTCGGGGAGCGGCTTCCTTTCTCTGCCAGCGCATCCCTAGGTGTCCCCCTGGCTGACACAGAGCAGACAGGGACTTGCCAGTGGGAACCTTTCCAGCCTAGATCTCTGCAGCTGCCTTGTAGATGCAGGATGGAGCTGGGGTGGCAGGAGCAGCTGGCTTGCCAGGTGCCCGAGTCCGGGACGGCCAAAGCCTGGGGCACCGTGACCTGGGGTTGAGGGCAGAGCTGTGGGTTCTAGCTGGTGAAGTGGAGCCACTCCTGGAATGCAGCCTGTTACCCACCAATCAGGGGGTGCCCGGAGACCTGGCAGTAGGGGAAAGAGGGCGACCTTTGGTCCAGCAGGCTTGGGAGTACCCACATCCGGGGGCGGGGGATATCTCCCAGATTGCAAAGCTTGCTGTGTGCGTCCCCACAGCCAGCCTGCTCTGCTGCCCTGCGCAAACGTCTGGGGCCCCAGCCTCCTGGCTAGTGGGAACCGGGGGGCGGGGGGGCTGTGGCCGCAAGCTGTCAGCGGAGCCCTGGGGGCCATGGAGCTCAGCTCACTCCTGTGTCTTTCTGACCCAGTCTCTTGCCCCTGCCCCCACCCCCACCCCGCTTTCTGCTGGGAACTGGAGCTGGGACCCAAGCTTGGTCTGGAGGAGCCGCGTCCCGGTGGGGGAGGGCCTGTCGACTGCCCGGCAGCTGGGTCTAGAGGCGCACGCCGCCCTGGGCAGGCGCACGCCCCGGAGTCAGGAGCTCGCCTCCTGGCCGGATCCCCCTTCCGGCTTTACGCTCTGCCCCCATTGCTGAGTGGGGGAGGCGAACGGCGCTTCAGTTCATCCCGTGCTGCTCGAGAGATGCAGCCAGGGGAGGGGTAAGTGGCTTAGGTGACCCGTGGGCAGAGCAGAGTCCAGCTGTCCTAAGGCAGTGGCCTCGTGGGAACGTCTCCTGTGCACCATGGGGTGGAGGGTAGGGGGCTCTGCCGTTATCCCTGTCCATCCTGCTGGGAGCGCGGGGGGAGTTAAGCCGGGGCCTGCTGTCTCAGCTTCGTAACACAGCTGCTCCTCATCTCGTTCCCCAGAGCTCCCTGGTGCTGCCCAACGGGGAGCGGGTGCGAGCCATCTCGGAGTACCTGAGCAACAGCAAGAAGAGGAAGGCTGAGGAGAAGGACTTCGTCACGGACTACGTGAGTGGTTCTTTGCAGCTGCTGGTGTGGGGGCGTGTTCCCGGGACGGGGGGCAGAGGAGGTAGTGGGGGGCCTCTCCCCTCTACTGCTCCTTTTTCTAGGCTGGGTTTGCGTGTGCCGAGCTGTGAGCAGGCCTCCATGGGACGCTGCCTAAGCGGTGCCGTGACCCGTTGGTTCCCATCTCCAGCCGGGCAGCGCCCTGTGCACGGGGCCGTGCCGGCTGCTGGGTGTGAACGCGCCTCTCTCTGCGTTTCAGGGCAGCGATGCGGACAAGAGCGAGGACAACCTGGTGGTGGATGAGGTCAGTGCTCGGGAACATGCCTTGGCTCGGTTCGGCGTTTAGATGGGCTGCGGCTCAGTCTGGTGGGCTCTAGACCTTCCTTGTGGCTGGGCCTGGCCCTGTTACTGAAGACAAAACTGGCCCTCAGAGGTTAAGGTCGCACTACTGTGTAGCCGAGGTGGGAAGTGGAACCCAGGAGTCCTGCTCGAATCGCTAGACCCGGAGAGCTGGGACGAGCACCCAGGAGTCTGGACTAGTTCTTCCCCCTGCTCTAACCTGCGAGGCCCCCTCCTTCCCGGAGCTGGGAACAGAACCCAGGAGTTCAGAGGCCCAGCCCTGCTCTAACCGCTAGCTCACCCTGCCTCTGGCTGTTGTATGGAGTTCCCTGCTGGCTTTGTGGGAGGTGCCTGGCTCCTGTACCCGTCAGCAGCCAGAGCCCCCCACCTGAGGCCGGTCAATCTCGCTCTGTCCCACAGGACCCCTCCTCCCCGCACAGCGTCCACTCGTACTCCTCCCGCGAGAACGGGGTGGACAAGGTCCCGTTGCAGCGGAAGGAGGCTGTACCGCTCAGTCCCACCTCCATGGCCTCGTCCAGCAGCACCTCCCCATCGCGGAGCAAGGACCAGCCCACGGTGTGTGTGTGGGGGGGGGCTGTGTTTGGTGGGGTTCACTGGTTTCCTGCTATCCAGGGAGCAGTAGGGTGTGGGGAGGAAGCACGCTCCCCTCGTCGCGAAAAGGGAGGGCCAGGCTGAGCCGGAGTCTGATCTCACATTGGTGCCGCCCTGCGGGTTTCGTCCTGGCCTCCGTTTCCCACGGGGGGGGAGCGAGATCAGAATTGGGGCCTCCAAGGGGCGAGGGCAGCACGCGTCGGTGTATCCGGGCTAGCTCTGAGCGGGCTAGCGATAGCAGCGTGGCTGTAGTGGCACAGTCCTGCCCGGGCCCCTAGGCACGGACCCCGCTGCCCTCTGTGCTGCTGCAGCTCCTCCGCTCCGTTTAGCGAGCTAGCGCAACCCCAGTGTGCCCACGCGGGCTGCCCCCCTTGCAACGCAGACGTGTCCTGGGCACAGCTGCTCCGGCTTTGCTCAGACGTCAGGGCTATGAAACGGGCTGCCCCTTCTCTCCGGGGGGGCGGGAGAGGGCAGGGCATTACGGTCAGGAAGTGACCATGTAAAAGCAGCGCCACGTGGCCGCCTCACCGATTGCCAGCAGGAGCAAACGCCGGGCTTGGCTCGGAGGAGTTGCCCGCATCCTCAGCGCAACGTGCTGGGTCGCTCTGCCTCGGGCTAGCGGAGCGGTTCGTGCCCCTGCTGGCGTGAGCGGGGCTGTTCCGCCTCTCGCCAGCCCCGTGTGCAGCCCGCCAGTGCTGGGGGGCTAGGAGAGCTCTGCTGGAGAGGAGTCCACCCCACCAGCCACGCAGGGCATTGCAAGGGCAGATGCAGGCTGCCCGCTCCAGGGGGAGAGAGGACGACCGTGTTTCCTGGGCGTCTCGTGCAGCCACCGTCCTAGCGACGGCCTCTGGCAGCGGCCTCTGCCCTGGGTGAGGTGGGTTTGCTGGCCTGTCGCAGGGTCCTTCTCCCCACGGCCCCAGGCTCCTGTGCTAACCCCTGTGCATGGGGGGCATGGATGTAGCTGGCCTGCTGCCAAGTGCCGCTTACCAGCTTCCAAGCGCCCTACAGAGCCCTCCGTCTCCCCCTTCTCGTGCCCAAGGGAGCATCCCGATTTCACAGCGGTGTTTGGGGCCCGGGCTCCGGGGGGGAAGCCAGGCTGGGCTCTCTGCTCCCAACCAGGCAGTAAATCAGAGGCTTGGATGGCTGCCAGTTTGGAGCTGGGGGCTGCAGCGCTGTGGGTGGGAGGGGTTTGGAGCCCGCGGTGCCCAGAAAAGCCCTGGCTGAAGGCGGCACCCGTGGGGGCGGGGGATTTCCAGGCTGCTGCTGCGGCTGAGTTTGAGTCCGACTCTCTCCTTTGCAGGTGGAGAAAGTCGCAACTCCCGGTTTGAAGTCCAGCACCCCGACTTCCCAAGGAGACGCCACGGTGCCAGGCTCCAGCAGCAGCAGCGCCACCCAGCAGTTCCGCCCGGGGGCGGCAAAGCCCTCGGTGGATTCGTTAGGTAGCGGGAGGCTGGGGATGGGGACGGAGGTTACAGTGGCCGTGGGGCAGGGTGCAGCGAGACGCAGTCACTCAGCACTTGGATGCAAATCAACCTGTTGTGGTGACCCAGGAGACTGGGCTTTGGCTGCCTGCGCTGCCGTCTCTGCCCCTGCCCTGGTGCAGGGGACTAGACCCCAGTCTGATGCTTCCCGTGTCTTGAGAGGTGGCACCACGGGCCGTTCCTGGCTAACCTGGAGCCTGGCCAGGCTGCTGGGACAGGGCACCCCAGCTAGGGTGGAGTGGTGTGATGGGGCCGCCTCCTCCACCTCTGCAATATCCAGTCCGGTGGCTCTAAGAGGCCTTGTCCTGGGAGAATGAGACCTTGGCTCCAGGTACCCAGCAATCAGCTCCCAAAGCCATGGGGCGGCCCTAGAGCCGGGGCTGGAGCCTTGCTGGGCGCGAGGGCTGAATGAGGGGAGCAGCCGAAGGCAGAGCCAGCTGCCCGACGGTCAGCAAGGCAGCTCCCCTGTCCGTGCCCCTCGAGCACGGTGCCTGCCCTGCCGGGCGCAGGGGGCGCTTGAGCGAGCCCACGCCTGACGCCCAGCGGAAGGATCCGCGAACGACCTCACGCGCACCCCTGGCGGGATGCCGCCTCCCTGCCAAAGGCAGGGCTTCAAAGCCAGCGGCATCAGCAGATCCGGCCGTCGGGAAGCAGGACTGACCTGGGAGTCGCTCGGTGTCGAGATGCACAGGTGTGGCGGCGAGAGCCAGCTCTCTGTGCCCCCTGTAGACGGTGGTGGCGGAAGCTGGCGGGACCGTTCTCTGCGGCAGGTGGCCAGAGCAACCCCTGGCTGGTGGCTCCGCTCTCCCTTGGGCTAGAGCGGGCGTCGAGCAAGGCCATGCTCGTGCCTAGCCCCGTGTGTGGCCAGCGGATGCTGCTCCAGACACCGCAATGCGGTTGGGCCTGTTCACGCCATAGCTTGGTTTGGCCCTGAGCTCCTCCCTCCCATCCCCGGGTCCTGGCTGCTGCTGCTCCTCTATCCCTATGACTTTCTCCTTTCCCAGCTCTGGGCCTGAGGAACCCGCTGGCCATGCAGAGCTCCTACCCGGCCGCCTTCGGCATGGCGCACCCCTCCGTCAACGGCGACATGGCCGGGGCTGGGGCCTACGCGGGGCTGCACCTGGTGTCCTCACAGCTCAACGGGGCAGCGGCGGCCGTGGGAGCCGCCGGCTACGGCCGCTCCCCTCTGGTGAGTGCGCCGGCGGGGTGGCGGGACGGTGGCCGGCCTCCTCCTCCTGCGGGTGGCTGAAGGGAATTCTCTTCTCTGCTTGGCTAGGTCGGCTATGACCCGCACTGCCACATGCGTGTCCCGGGGCTGTCGGCCGGCATGCAGGCGGGGACCTCGGGCAAACCGTAAGTGCTGCACACGCCAGGGCGGGGGAGACCCCTCTGGTGGGGGGCTGCCAGCTGGGGTGGGGTGGGGGTTCCCCTTGTGTGCCACCTCTCCATGTTGGGCATCGCCCTGGCATTGGATGGCAAGGCAGATCCCGCTGCTGATGCTGAGCGGGCTCTGAGCAGGCTCCTTCCCTTTACATCACCCCCAGCCCCCCCCGGCTTCGAGGAGGCGTTGGGTTTGATGCTGGGCTTTTATTACTGTGACGTGCTCTCTGGGAGTGGAGGGAGAACCGGACCCAGTTTGCACAGGGGACTGGGTCTTGCTGATGCTTCCCTCCCCCCTCCAGCGCCTACTCCTTCCACGTGAGCGCCGACGGGCAGATGCAGCCGGTCCCCTTCCCTCCCGACGCCCTCATCGGCACCGGCATCCCCCGGCACGCCCGCCAGCTCCACACCCTGACCCACGGCGAGGTGGTTTGCGCCGTCACCATCAGCAACTCCACCCGGCACGTCTACACGGGGGGCAAGGGCTGCGTGAAGGTGTGGGACGTGGGGCAGCCTGGGACCAAGACGCCCGTGGCGCAGCTGGACTGCCTGGTAAGGGCAAGGGTTGGAAGGCAGAGCAAGAGAAGCAGAAATGGATTAGTCGGTTTAAAAAGGGGATATGAGAGAGATCTATAAAATCATGACTGGTGTAGAGAAAGTGATTTGGAGAAGTGTTGTTTACCCCTTCACATAACACACACAACCCAGGAGTCACCTGATGGAATTAGTAGGCAGCAGGTTTAATACAAATGGAAGGAAGTGCAATGCACAATCAACCTGTGGAACTCACTGCCAGGGGATGTTGTTCTGGCCAAATATCTAGTTCTTTTTTGAACCCGGTTAAGTTCATGGAGGTTAGGGCCATCAATGGCTATTGGCCAAGATGGCCAGGGATACAACCCCGTGCTCGGGTCAGCCCTAAACCTCTGACGGCCAGGAGGGGAAGACCGGGGTGGATCACTCCAGCTGTCCTGTTCTGGACATGCTCCCCTGACGCTCTGGTACTGGGTTAAATGGACCATTGGTCTGACCCAGTTTGGCGTCTCGGTTCTTTATGTCCTCGGAATTCCACTGCAGCCTCGAGGGGGACAGACCCTGCTGGGCTGGGTGCAGCCTCCAGTGTTTGTGGGTGCAGATGGCGAGCACATGGATGTGTCCGGTTTAGGGAAGCGTTTCGATGGGCATCTTGAATTTAAGCAGCTCCCCGAGGTGAGTAAGGGAGGTGCTCCCGGAGACCCAGTGAACTGCAGGTGTAGTGATCCTCGGTGCAAAGTTCCCACCCAGAGAAACACATGGGAAGTTTGTCTGCAAATTTGCCTGAATATTCCCCCTCATCCCATCGCTTCTGGCTGCCGCCTTTGGGGTGGGGCGTGGCCACTGGGCTAATGCGACAGTTTCAGACAGGACATTAATTCAGTAGAAACTCCACAAAGAGGATTTGGGCTCAGTAGCTTTGCCACTTGGTACTTCGATTTTGTGACCACTGGTGGCTAGTAGCAGCCTGGATATTTCTGTCTAGGAGCTTCCCTGGCCCCCGTAATCAGAATATCTTGGTATCTCCCTGTCCGTGCATTTCATCCTCTGGCAGTAGCGTGTAGGCATTTGTGTGTCCCAGTGAGTCAGTTTAAAAAAAAATTAATGGACATAGATTTAAACCCTGCTCCATGTCTTACCCCGCCCGCAAATTTCACCTCCCTTTAAACCTTGCACAAATTACTTGATGTTTGTGCCTTTAGTTTACCCATCTGTAAATTGGGGCTAATATAACTGAGCCTACTTCCTTAGCGAGCTGGGCCTTGAATCAAGCAGCATGGCTTTAGTGCGTTGTGCACTGGATTGGGTCTTGGGGAGGGGGCTGGGTTCTGTTCCGTGCTCTGCCACTAGCCTGCTGGGTCACCACAGGCAAGTCACGCTGCCTCCCTATGCCTCGGTTTCCCCATTTATAAAACGGGTGATGATACTGACCTTTTGTCAAGTGCTTTAAGCTCTGTGGATGAAAAGGGCTGGGTGGTATTATAAAGCACTCTCACATCCTTAGATAAAAGCTTCTATGCATGTACAAAGGGCAAAAAATCCTTCAGTAGCATGCACCCCAACTGAGGAACACACACAAGCCCAGTGTTGTGTGAACACACACAACTATGGTACACACACACACGGCCCAGCTTTGACCTGTGCATCGGGGTGGGTTCACATGGTTTTCAAAGCTCTGTCCAGATTCATTCTGATCTGGTGAGAATGAAAATGTAGCTGCACTATTCCCTTGCTGAGATGTCAGAAGGACACGGTGAACTGATTACTGTTGCGGACAGGAAATGAGTCGGTCTGTTTTGCCAGCGATGTGCGTAACCAGTTTCACTGTTTTCCCCTGGATATAGTCCTTGAGGCCCTGGTCCTGCAAATACTCACACATGTGCTTAAAGCTAAGCACTTGCATAAGTGTTTGCAGGATGGGCCGTAGTCAGTTTCTGCTTTTGCTTGTGGGGTCTTTATTCCCTTGTTTAATGAGAGAGAGAGACATCCTGGAAAATGGGATTCCGGGGCCACTGAATCGGGGACAGTACCTGGAACTCTTTTTAACATTGACTAGATTTCAAATATGTCCCTAACAACAAAATCCAGAGCTATCTTTTCCTGCTGGCCTTAAGGCAGCAGTCTGGTAACAAATCTTCTTCCCGGAGTTGTGCTGACCTTGACGATACTGATGCATAAACAAGGAAGCGGATGAGTCATGATCACGTCAAGCTGCATTGGAAACTCAGGAGAGGGGAAATCTGTATTTTAGTAATTGTAGGTAGTACATAAATTATTGGGTAAGGTTCTCTGTTCTGTGTTAGGAAGGAGGCTAGACTAGATGAACATAGTGGCCCATTCTGGCCTTAAAAATCTATGACCACCTTTGAGGCAGGGAAGTGCTGCTGTCACCATTTTACAGGTGAGGAAACTGAGGCATGTTGAGGCTAAGTGACTTGACCAAGGTCAGATGTGGAGTCTGTGGCAGAGCTGGGAATAGACTCCAGGTCTACTCCAGTGTCCTGACCACTAGCCCTGCCCACTTGGGAGAAGGGCCTGTGTCCCTCCTGACTAATCTGCTCCTGGCCAGGAGCCCCATCCCACAGGCTCTTGCATGGTTGCTCCTCTTGTTCATGTGCCAGAACCAGCCGTGTCTGTCGAGCAGCTGCTGGGGAGAGCCGATGCTGTGGGCATGAAGCACTAACAATCACGTGCTAATAAAGTGAAGGCCCCCTCTTGGGCCCCCAGGCGCATGTGTTCGCTGCTGGAAGCCAAGCTCCAGAGAGTGTGGGCAGCAGGGCTCTTCCCACCGCCCACATGGGCCCATCCGCTTGGGTTTCTCCCATGGGAGGCCGCGACTGGCCATAGCTGACCCCTCTGCTCCATCTCCTCTCCCTTCCCCAGAACCGCGACAACTACATCCGCTCCTGCAAGCTCCTCCCGGACGGGCGCAGCCTCATCGTGGGGGGGGAGGCCAGCACCTTGTCCATCTGGGACCTGGCCGCGCCCACCCCCCGCATCAAGGCGGAGCTGACCTCCTCGGCGCCCGCCTGCTACGCCCTGGCCATCAGCCCCGATGCCAAGGTCTGCTTCTCCTGCTGCAGCGACGGCAACATCGTGGTGTGGGACCTGCAGAACCAGACTCTGGTCAGGTGAGCGCCGGGGTTTGCCTTCCCAGGCTGCAATGCGGTGCGGCTGGCTAGCGCTGGAGAGGGGAGGTGCTGCCTGCCCCCTGGCCACAGGACCCGAACCTGCAGCAGGTGACAGTGCCTGACGGCCGCGCTCTCCCCTCCAGGCAGTTCCAGGGCCACACGGACGGCGCCAGCTGCATCGATATCTCCAACGACGGCACCAAGCTGTGGACGGGGGGGCTGGATAACACGGTGCGGTGCTGGGACCTGCGGGAGGGGCGCCAGCTGCAGCAGCACGATTTCAGCTCCCAGGTAGGTGGGTGATGGGGCGCTGCAGAGCCCGAGCGGGTGCGGGGGGAGGCGCTGCGCTCTCCCCTCCCCCAGAGAGCCAGCCGGGCAGGGACCCGTTTCCTGGGGCCTGACTCTGCCTTCTCCCCAGATCTTCTCGCTGGGTTACTGTCCCTCGGGGGAGTGGTTGGCCGTCGGCATGGAGAGCAGCAACGTGGAGATCCTGCACGTGGCCAAGCCGGACAAGTACCAGCTCCACCTCCACGAGAGCTGCGTCCTCTCCCTCAAATTTGCCTCCTGCGGTAGGGACGCGCGGTCGCTCGTAACCTGCTGTGTGGGCTGGCTGGGCTGAGCGGAGCTGTGAACCCCTTCATACCAGGGTTCCATGCGAAGGCCCACGTCCTGCCTCTGGAGCCATGCCACTGTCCCACCTGCAGTGGGAGGGAGCTATCCTGCCCCAGCCCCATATCCCCTCTGCTCTGGGACCCTCTTGCCAGCAGAGTCCCATGTCTGAGCCCCTAGGGGAAGGCGAACAGCCCCTTCTGCACTGTGCACCTAGGCAGCTCTGCAGTGGGGGTAGGAGGAAGCAGAGGAGCCTTCCTTCCTGACCCTTTGCAGCGAGCCTGGTACTCCCTGAAGCATGAGAGTGCCTCACCTGGATCTCCACTGGCATCAATCCACCGATTGCTCGGCCTGAGTCACAGCGATCCCTTTTCCTTCGCTTCATTTGGCTTTGGAGTATAATTTTGGTGCATGCCTCTGGTTTCGTGCAGGGGGTGGGGAGACATTTTTCCCTCCCCCCACCTGCTTCTTTGTCCTGGGGCTATCCTGTGCCTCACCTGGGGGCGGGGCCACACGCTTTGCCTGAGCTAGACTTGCCCACTCCCTCCGTCCTGCTCACGCGCTGACACTCTGCCGCAGGTAAATGGTTCGTGAGCACAGGGAAGGACAATCTGCTGAATGCCTGGAGGACGCCCTATGGAGCCAGTATCTTCCAGGTGAGCAAAGGGGGTGGCTTGTCCCAGCAAGGGGTTAAACCAGGGGCAGCAGCGGGAGAGGCCGTCTCAGCAGGAGACCAGTTTTTTTAGCCCAGTAGTAAATTTGTCTTAATCCGTTATCCTCAAACAATCGGCTCTCTAAACTAGCGCAGCCTAGTGTCTCCCTGGAGGCCGTGCTAAGTAGTTCAAGGCCAGCTGGTATAAATCACTGCACCACTCCACGGCCTTATAAATGAGCTGGTTTGCTATGTCCCCTCTCCCCGCTCTTCCTTACAGTCAAAGGAATCCTCCTCGGTCCTGAGCTGCGACATCTCCACCGACGACCAGTTTATCGTGACCGGCTCGGGAGACAAGAAGGCCACGGTTTACGAGGTCATTTACTGAAAGGTGGCTGGACGTGGGGGAACCGGCCGGCCGGGCGTCTGTCCCAGCCCGCCACCTCTGCCCCATGGACAAATATCCACAGCAGTGATTTTCCAAAGAACCCCTGGAAGGGAGCGGGGGGGTCATCGGCGAAGCTGGAGAGAAGAGCAAAGTGGGGGACCCTTGGAGTTCCAGCCAGCGCCCCCTTCCAGTGAGGAAATCCCTCTCGGCCCGAAGGGACAGCGTCTGCCTAGATCCTGGGCGTTCTCATTCTTTTGGGTTTTTAATCTGAACACTGGGGGACTTTTTTTTTTACAGCTGTACACTTTTTTTTTTTTCTTTCTTTTTAATGCTCCAGGCTGAGCTGGGAAGGAGGTGGCCACTCCACCCCTGGCTGTCTGGCTTCTAGGTTGTATTTAATAAAAAAAAAAAAAAAAAAACACCCGAACAATCCCCCCTGAGAGCGGTGAGCCCTGGACTCCGTAGAGAACCTCAGGCCATGGTGTGGTGGAGTACCGAAACAATCTTGAATAAGGGCTGGCAAACCCGAACAGCTCTTGGGTAACCCCCAGCAGGTCCTAGTGGAGCTGGGGTGATGGTGGCTTTGGGCTGGGGTGTATTGAGACATCCTTCCCCTGCCCCCCCCCCTCCCCCGTTGAAGCAGGGATAATGGCAGTGCCCAGCAAGAGGTTGAGGGTTAAGCACTTTTGGAGTTTTTTCCTGCGTGGGTTTCATTCTCCATCATGCTGCAGTTTGGGGGGACACATACTCGGTTACGGGGTGGGGGTGAAAGGCTGGGATGTGCTAGAATTCTTACCCCCACCCCCTTTTGACCTGGTGCAGTGGAGTACGTGTCCCCGGGTCTTCTGCGTGGCGTTGAGAGCTCCCAGGGGTGGGGGTTGCTGCTTAGGTCGCTGGCTCTGGGTCTCTTGGGAGCCAGGACAAGGCGCTGGACAGGAGGCCTGTAACTGACCAGAAGCAAAGCCCCTGGTTTCATGGTGTAGGTAGGGAACACGGCACCCCAGCTGGAAGGGGCCCCCGCCCTGCTTCAGGTTTTCCGTCTCTTCTGCAGAAAGATGTGCGAGCACCAGGGGCTGGCGCCAATGTCCCGTGGGCCTCTCTGTGCTACTGCTGCTCCAGGAGTTCTGCTTTGGCCTAGCTGGGGCAGGGGGGGAGAGGGCTGCTTGTAGGGTCTGTGTTTGTCTGGCTGGGGGCCCTAGCTTCAGATGCTCTGAGCATGGGAGCAAATAGCAAAATCTAGGGGGATGGAAGCAGTCCCCATCCCTAGCCGCTGGGGTGGGGGAAAGCTCTCTTGTAACTCCCTTGCTCCTCTTTTCAGCCACCTGCAAGAAGACTGATGGGCAGGGCCTGCTTCCCCCAAGTGCATGTGCCTCAGGGGGAGGTATAGCTACGGAGCTGGGCACAGTTCTGTGACCCCCCCCACCCCCCTGCTCCTTCTGCCAAGGTGGATCTGCTGCTACTTCCCACCTGGCACTCAGCAGGAACAGGACAGGTCCCTGCAGCAATTTACCCTTCCAGCTGGCATCTGGTGCTGCCTCCAGGCCGGGGTCTCTGCCAAGTGCAGCCTGCGTGTGTACGTCAGCCTCCTTGGGCCCAACCATTCAGCTTCCTCAGCAAAAACATCTCCCTCCTTTTCCCCCCTCTCCCCGTCACTTCCTCTGTGTTTCTTTTGGGGGGGGAGGAGAGCTCTCTGCTTCAGGAAGGGGGGGGGGGGGTTCTGATGGCTGCCCTATTTACAAGGCCTGCCTTCCCCCTCCTGCAGGTGTGTGTTTGTGCAAACTGCTGGCTGCCTGCCCTGACTTCTGGCTTTCTACCCTGCTGGGGCTGGAAGCACCGGCTCAGCCTGGCCAGAAAACAACTAGTCTGTTTTGTGGTGGTGACAGGGGCTAAGCACTGGACGTTTTAAAGACTTTTGTTCTGTTGGGGGGGGGGGGGGGGAGAACCAGGACCTCTGGAACTTTTGTGCTAGAACTGGCCTTGCCTGCCAGAACGGCCACTAGCCCAGGAGTTGGGGCCATTAGCCCAGGAGTTGGGGCAACTGCCTAGGCGCTCTAGGCTCTTGTCCCCGCTCTGAATGGTGCAGAGCGGGGTTTTGAAACAGCATCTTTACTCCCGCGTCCCGAGTGAGGGCTGGAGCCCGGGCTCTGCCTAGAAATTCCAGCCTGAACCTGCCCCATCTTCCGGCTGAAATTCTCAGCCAGGGGCTACGGTTCCAGGAAACTGGGTAAAACAAAATGGCCCTTTTTTGTTTTGGGCGGGGCGGGGATTTGTCAGACTTTCAACTGGCTCCAGTGCCGGCTTCCCGCCCCCTGCCTTTATGCTCCTGTTTGGCACAGCCGGGAATGCTCAGGCTGCGGTTGTGGTATCAGCGGTGAACTGTGATTACAAGGGCTGGGCGTTGAGGATCAGCCTTCCGTCTGAATTCCCTGCTACTGCCCCGTCTCTGAGTGAGGGACCTTCTGCCGCTGTGGGGCGAGCGGGGCCCAAGGGCGAGCTCTCTCTCCCACCCAGAGAGCTTTTGAAGAGGAAGGCAGCGCGAGTGAGTGGCTAGAGCACTGAGTGGTGCTGGGTTTTAGCCCCTTTTCTGCCGCTGCCGTTGGGCAAGTCGCTTCCCCACCTGTAAAATGGGGCTGGTGGTGACCTTTGAGAGCTACTCATGCAAAGCGCTCGGTATTAATAATGCCAGAGAGCCCTCTACACTGCGTGTGCATCGGTCTGGTGCACACACACTCATTTCAATCCAGTGCAGCACTCGGGTGTGTTTTCCTAC
This sequence comes from Emys orbicularis, assembly GCF_028017835.1. Taxonomy (NCBI): domain Eukaryota; kingdom Metazoa; phylum Chordata; order Testudines; family Emydidae; genus Emys; species Emys orbicularis. Next base: position 10,594,261 of record NC_088706.1, on the reverse strand, counting down.
ATGCTTTGCTCCCTCTGGCACCACAGCACCACCCTCCCCTTGCCCTTAGGCCAGGGCTGGGAGAAGGAAGGGAAGGGTTACAACTCTGCTTGGGCTTCCGCCGGTGTGTCTTCGTGCTGAGGCCGAGCGCAGAAGCAGACTCAGGCAGCGTGTGTCCCCCCCCCCCCCAGCAAGGGGAGAGACAGTAGAAGTTGCTCAAATCTACAGAAGCAGCAGGTGGGGGTGGTGAACTCCAGTGGTATCCACATCCTACAGCGATGGGTGCTGAGAGCCCCACTGCAGTGATCTGCCCAGGTGCTGTACACTGAGCCACCTGGTCTCTGCAGCTTCCCCTGCCCAGGATGAGGCCATCCAGCCCTTCACCCTCTTGTCCTGTGCAATGGCCTCTTGCCCCAGCTCGGGGGTGACGGTAGAAGCCCAGGTTCTAGCTGAGCGCGGGAGGAAGACTCTCCTTTACCGAAATACTCCACTCCCCCCAGGACCAGGCCCTTTGTGGCCAAGGTCCAGAAAGGGGGCCGCTCTTTCAGCATGAGCTCCCTGGCTTCGAAGCTAAGCGAGGGCGTGCTGAGTTGGCAAGGGCTGGAGAGGTGGGTGGCAGATCAGCCCGACTGGATCCGCCCTCAATTCAGCTGTCTCGAAACCTGTTTTTCCTCTTCAGTGGGCAGGGGCTGCTGCTGGGCTCAAGCTGCTAGTGACTCAAGCTGGCTGGCCTCGGGCTCGGCTGCTCCAGCCTGTATTCGGCTTGGCAAGGGGCCTTGGCGATGGGGTTGTGTCCTGGCAGGGAAGCTGGTGAAAGGGATGGGGGTGGGAAGGCACCAAGGGGGACTCTGAACTCAGGTAGGTTTGCCTCACGGCCCGAGTGTTCCTGGTATTCTAGCTCCGCGTCAGGGGCCTGGTTCTCCGGTGGCTGGCAGGCGCAGGCCCTCGGCCGCAGGGCATCGCTGCGCCCAGCCGTTACTAGCCGCCACGCACTCTGCCCCGTGGGGCTGCAGCCAACGCCGCTGCCCTGGCTCTAGCGGGCGCAGCCGAGGCTCCAGGCAGCCCTTCAGCCGCTGCTTCTTTCTCCAGCGTGCCGCCTGCAGCCCCTGCTGCTCCTTAAGTGTCACTCCCTGGAAGGAGATAGACAACCCCATCTCCCTGCCCCCTAGCTGGGGGGCCTACTCCTGCTTTAATTAGTCCATAGAGCGTTGTAGGAGGCTCTTGATGCTCGGGCTTTAGCCCGCTGTACCATTTCCCACCTCTTCGCCTAATTAGCACCTCCCGCCTCTCGGATTGGGCTAGGCACTGCTGAAGTTGCCAACTGTCCAATGGCACAAACCCAAACACTCTTGCCCCGCCCCCTGGCCCCGCCCCTTCTCACTACATTTCCCCCTCCCTCCCTTGTTCACTTTCCCCCACCCTCACTCACTTTCACCGGTCTGGGGCAGGGTTGCAGGCTCTGGGAGGGCGTTTGGGTGTAGGAGGGGGCTCAGGGCTGGGGCAGGGGGTTGCAGGCTTGGGGTAGCGCTTATCTCCGGCTGCTCCCAGAAGCAGCGGCATGCCCCTGCCTGCAGGCACTGCCCCCACAGCTCCCATTGGCCACAGTTCCTGGCCAATGGGAGCTACGGAGTTGGCGTACAGAGACCCCCACCGGCCGCCCCTGCCTGCGCCTAGGAGCCGCTGGGACATGCCACCCCTTCCGGGAGCTGCGCACAGCCAGGGCAGGTAGGGCGCCTGCCTTAGCCCCACTGCCCCAAACCTGCCAACCGGACTTTTGGCCTATTAAAATCTACCAGATTGAGGCTGATTTCAGGAGACTCCTGGCCAATGCGGGAGCATTGGCAACCCTAGGCACTGCGCATCCCCCAAGGGGGAGGGGAGGGGGAGGCCCTGCACTGAAGAGCTCACAGTAAACCCCCAAAGCCTGGGAGCCATTTTACAGGTGAGGGACTGAGGCCTCAGGAGAGGAAGTGACTTGCCCAAGGTCATCCAGAGAGGCAGTAGCAGAGCTCACCCAGCTCAGCCCCGCCACCCTACCCCCTCCCCCCCAGCAGCGAGAGGACCCAGCCATCACCAGCACCTCCAGGGCGGACGCCGGCTCCTTTTCCACCAAGTCACTGAAGCAGCGGGTGCGTTTCGGGGGGGCTCTGGCTGTAATCCGGGCAGAACGCTCATGGAGGCGGGGTCTTGTTAGGAGCCCGGGGCCCGTCTTCACATTTTTCCAGGCTCGGTTTGACATGGCAAATCAACGTGCTGAACTGGGCCCCCTGTTTGTCCCCCGCCCCGCGGAAAATCCACACGTTTCATTAGGCAGGGATTGAAACCGCGGCCTGTTAAATACATTTATTTACCAAGGAGAAATTACAGCTGTTTTCTCAACAGAAAATTGGCATCATTAAATCAGTAGCAATAATGTGGGAGAAGTGGCAGGCCCCAGCCCCTTCGCTCGCTGAGTGAGAACAGCATCGCTTGCGCCTGTAGCCACTCCCCTCCGTGCCTTGGGAGCAGGCCATTGCTAGTCCCCGAGCTGGGAAGCCGCTCAGGCCCGGCCTCTCCGGTCAGATCCCGGCTAGTCCTTACTCCCCCACATCTGCCCCTGGGAGGAAGTGTGGAAGATGCAGAAAGGAAGCGAGGCGTCTCGTGTCTCCATCCGCCTGCACCTGTTTGCACACTCAGCCTGAGGAAGCACTGACAGGGCCCACCTCTGAGCCGGGAATGACCGCGCGAGGCTCTCGGGCCGCTCTGCAGCTGACGTGGTGGGGAGGGGCCCCACTCCCGGCGCACGCCGCCTTCGGAGGCCGCAGCGGGTGGTTGGAAAGGCTGCCCCGGGTGGCGCTGGGGTTTTGGTCACGGTACAGCTCGGTCCCGGCCACCCCCGCGCACACCGTTCAGTACACCACTTCGTAGACGGTGGCTTTCTTGTCGCCAGAGCCCGTGACGATGAACTTGTCGTTGATCGAGATGTCGCAGCTTAGCACCGACGAGGACTCTTTGGACTGAGAGGGGGTGGAGGTTAGGAGAGGGAACTTGCCCTGGGTGGCCTCGATAGTGGGATAACGGGGGGGGGGGCTGAGAGAGCAGGGCCAGGGAGACCAGTGGCAAAAGACTGGCCAAGGCCTTGTTCTGAGGTGAGTTAAAATCGAAGCACAACTTTCTCTCAGCACTCCCCGATCTCCGCCTGGCAGGGAAGGCTGACGCTAAGGGTCATTAAAACCAAGGGAAAAGCCTCCCACTGATTTAACTGATGCTCTGTGTCCATCAGGAATTAATTCAGGACACGCCCATTCTGCATCGTGCAGGAGGTCAGACTAGGGTCCAGTCTGGCTCTGGAATCTATGATCCTGGCTTTGGGGCAGCTACTGATGGGCTGGGCAGTTGCTCCCACTCTATGCATTGCCGGGGGCAAGGGATTTAAACAGAACGGGCCTCCCGGCAGAGTACCCCTTCCTCACCTGGAAGATGCTGGCTCCGTAGGGCGTCCTCCAGGCGTTCAGCAGGTTGTCCTTCCCTGTGCTCACGAACCATTTACCTGCAGCGGGAGAGTCCAATGGGTCAGCGGGGGGCTGTCCCGTGCCTGGTCGAGAGATTCAGCAAAAGGGGAGACGCTGCCCATAGGGGTGGGGGATTCCAACAGCATCCCACAAGCAGCCACCTGCCCTGGGAGCAGAGGACGATGCACCGGGAGCATCCAAAGCACAGCCCGGGCTGGATAAACTTTCAGCCTGCCTGTAAACATGGATTCCCATCCACGCAGCCTTCCAAGCTCCATTCCATGTTCCGGGGCTGGCCACTTCACGCTCAGATGAGATGTGTGCGCCATTAGCAACTCCAGCCCACAACCGAGGTTGGGTTCCCATTGTGCCGGAGCTGCACAGACACGTAGGGAAACTGCCCCTGCCCCAAAGAGCTAATCAGCTCCATGGACCTCGGGTGGGAGGGGAAACTGAGGCACGGAGCGAGGCAGTAACTGACCCAAGGGCACCCAGCAGGACAGCGGCAGAGCCAGGAACAGACGCCTTTTCCCGAGTCCCCGCCACTGCTCTGCCCACTAGGCCACGCAACCCCTCGGCCGGCCCGAGCCTGCCTCTGCACTTGCCCACACTCCTACCGCAGGAGGCGAATTTGAGGGAGAGGACGCAGCTCTCGTGGAGGTGGAGCTGGTATTTCTCCGGCTTGGCCACGTGCAGGATCTCCACGTTGCTGCTCTCCATGCCGACGGCCAGCCACTCCCCCGAGGGACAGTAACCCAGCGAGAAGATCTGGGGAGAAGGCAGAGTCAGGCCCCAGGAAACGGGTCCCTGCCCGGCTGGCTCTCTGGGGGAGGGGAGAGCGCAGCGCCTCCCCCCGCACCCGCTCAGGCTCTGCGGCGCCCCATCGCCCACCTACCTGGGAGCTGAAATCGTGCTGCTGCAGTTGGCGCCCCTCCCGCAGGTCCCAGCACCGCACCGTGTTATCCAGCCCCCCCGTCCACAGCTTGGTGCCATAGTTGGAGATATCGATGCAGCTGGCGCCGTCCGTGTGGCCCTGGAACTGCCTGGAGGGGAGAGCGCGGCCGTCAGGCACCGTCACCTGCTGCAGGTTCGGGTCCTGTGGCCAGGGGGCAGGCAGCACCTCCCCTCTCCAGCGCTAGCCAGCCGCACCGCATTGCATCCTGGGAAGGGATGCCCAGCAGGTGAGTGGCAGGCACTCACCTGACCAGAGTCTGGTTCTGCAGGTCCCACACCAGCAGCCCAGGCACCCCTAAGTCTGACCGTCGCCAACCAGCAACGAGAGGCAAAGGTCATCTAGCTGATCCCAGCAGCATGCTGTACAGGGAAGGCCCTGCGAGATACATGTGTGTGTGTGGGGGGGCTCACCTGACCATCGTCTGGTTCTGCAGGTCCCACACCACGATGTTGCCGTCGCTGCAGCAGGAGAAGCAGACCTTGGCGTCGGGGCTGATGGCCAGGGCGTAGCAGGCGGGCGCCGAGGAGGTCAGCTCCGCCTTGATGCGGGGGGTGGGCGCGGCCAGGTCCCAGATGGACAAGGTGCTGGCCTCCCCCCCCACGATGAGGCTGCGCCCGTCCGGGAGGAGCTTGCAAGAGCGGATGTAGTTGTCGCGGTTCTGGGGAAGGGAGAGGGAGGAGCAGCCTTAAAGCCAGTCACTGCGGAGTGGGGGGTCCCTGATCCAGCGCCCCTTAAGGGTCAGTGGAAAGTCTCCCCTGATTTCAGCAGGCTTTGGGTCAGACCCCCGAGGCCAGCTGCAGGCCTGCAGCCTCTCAGTGCCACCTGTCCTGCAGGGAGGGGGCGCCAGTGCCAGGGACTCAGTGGAGGTCAATGGAATTCACCCTGCAGGGCTCAGCCGCCCGCTCTAAAGCACTCCGGGCCACGAAGCAATTTCTACCTTACTCCAAAGCAGCCCAGTTCCCCACCTCTGCTTCCCCCCCAACCTGACCCAGTGTCCTGCCCATTGCCAAGAGTCTAGGGCCCTTGGCAAAGCAGCCCAGGGTCTGGTCTCAGCATCAAGCCATTGACAACAAGCTGTTATGCTTTGCCTAGTGGCCCCACGGTGGTAGGTGCTGCGCGCACACACACACACACACACACACACACACACACACACACACCCACCCACCCTCTGGCCCCAAGGGTTTACAATTGGAACACAGGCAATTAAATGACTTGCCCGAGCTCAGACAGGGAGTCAGTGGCAGAGCCGGGAATTAAACCCGGATCTCCTGAAGCCCCGGCCAACGCCTTACGCACAAGCCCATTCGTTGTCCCGCGTGCCTGAGAGTGTCAGTGCCCAGTTACAGAGACTGGCCTGTTTTACCCTCCATCCCATTGGCGGTCAGGGCTTCTGAGGCCTGGGGGAGACAGAGAGCGCCCCACGCAGGCTCTTAACAGCAGTGCAAAGCGCAGGGAGCTCTCAGCACATACCACGGTCAGCCAAACCTGCCCAGCCCCCCTCTAACACGCCCAGCACCGCAGCATCCGGCCGGCGCTGAAGTGACCCCAAGCTGCTGCTGCTTCAGTCCCAGACCCGCCGCTCTTGGGACACTTTGCCGCCGGCCCGTGGGCTTGGGGCTTAAGGAAATTTCACTGGGATTAGGCATTTCAGATACAGGCATTTGAGGCCACCAGCTTCCACGCTAGGCCGTGCTCCCCCCCGCCCCGGCCTGCGGCCTCCGCACAGGGCGTTAGGAGCCGAAATACCTTGGAGTTCTTCCCGATCGCCCCTCCCCAGCAGCCCTACCTTCCAAAGTAGCCTGTGGCTCTCCTTGCCCTGGCCTGGCTGGCAGGCTGGCGTACACCCCTGCGCTTGCTGGCGCGGTCATGGCATTGCACATGGAGGCCTCGGAAGCAGAAAATCCCCAGTGTGTGTGTGTGTGGGGGGGGGGTGGCACGAGGGACAAAAACTGGTCAGAGATGGGAGGAGAGCAAGTGCCCCTCCCCTTCCTCCCCCAGTGCTGCAGCCATGAGCCGTCCTGCCACGCTCCACAGCACCTTCCAGTCATGGCAGGAGCGCTGGAGTCTCTGGCCCCGGGGGGCAGCTCAAATATTAATTGCTCTTCCTTTTGATGAGGGTTTTCTAGCGAAGGAGCAATTCCAGTGCCCGCCGATGCTCCCGACGCGCTGGGGAAGCGGGCCTGGAACGGCCCCAGCCGTCGCACACAGAGATCATTTCCCACCACCACCTGGGAAAGGTTCCTTTGCCGGCTCGACAGGGGAAACTGAGGCAGGGCTTCACACACACACACAGAGCCCAGCCCACGGTGGGCACACAGCAGCAAAGCCAGAACTACAACTTGGGGATCCTGAGTCCAAACTCTATGGTCCAGTCTACCAGCCAAGAGGGGCCTTGGAGAAGGTGCCACTCCAACAAACTAAGTGACAATCTCCAGTGTGTATCGACCTGGTGCCTTCGGCTGCTGCGGCATATAGGGCCAGATCCTCAGCGATTTCCCCCAGCCAGGGATCTGGCCCTCAAGGGTAGCAAGGAATTGTGTTGGAGCCAACGGAAGCTCTTTTGTCCCCATGCCCTTTCCCCTTACCAGGCAGTCCAGCTGCGCCACGGGCGTCTTGGTCCCAGGCTGCCCCACGTCCCACACCTTCACGCAGCCCTTGCCCCCCGTGTAGACGTGCTGGGTGGAGTTGCTGATGGTGACGGCGCAGACCACCTCGCCGTGGGTCAGGGTGTGGAGCTGGCGGGCGTGCCGGGGGATGCCAGTGCCGATGAGGGCGTCGGGAGGGAAGGGGACCGGCTGCATCTGCCCGTCGGCGCTCACGTGGAAGGAGTAGGCGCTGGAGGAGGGGGAGAGGCAGGTAAGTGCTGGCAGGCCTTAAAGGGACGCAGCCCTCCTGGGCATTACGCTCCGCGTCTGGGCTTCTGTCACCCCTTTTGTCCCGGAGCTTCCGGCTGGCTGTGCTGGGGATTTCCCCTGCCAGGGAGGGCGGGGGTCACACGCTAGATAAGGAGGGGCCTCTCCAGGCAGGGAGGTACCCAGCCCCATTACTGTGGTAGCTGAGCCCCTCCCAGCCTGTATTGGTCCTGACAGCCCCACCCCCCAAGAGGCAGGGCCGTAAACCCCAGCGCCCAGATGGGGAAACTGAGTCACAGAACAATGACGCGACTCAGTCAGGGGCAGAGCAGGGAATTGAACCCAGGGCTCCAGAGTCTTACAGCAGAGCCCTAACCACTGGGCCATCCTTCCTCCCGGCTGCAGCCTGGCCTTGGCCTGTTTATTACCGGCTTCACGCAGGAGCTCCTGTGTGGAATTCTGCCGTGGGCCGGTGGGTGCCTGGCTCGGTGACCTGCATCCCACCACCTCCCCCTGGGGTGTTTCCATGATTCCTCCCTGCCCCCCAGCACAGATTTGGCTGCACTTACGGTTTCCCACCGGGGATGGCCGGCAGAGAGGAGGAGACGGTGGAAGCCCTCAGGTGAGGGTGAGACTCAAAAGCCACCTGCAAAGCAAAGGGAACCTGGTCCACAAAGCGGTGTGGTGGGAAGGGGCCGCAGGAGTTGGGCCTACAGACAAGCAGTATCCGGCCACCCTGCACTAAGACTGGCTTAGAACAACCTCTCTGGCTATCTCTGCAGCCTGTTTCCTCCAAGAATATACGGGAGGGGGCAGCGGCCGACACCAGGGGCCACAATCCTCATGGCTGAGACCTGCTCCTGCTGACGATGGCAGCAAAACTCTGATGGGACCAGGGCTTGGTGTGTTCCAATGGGGGAAGATCTTCAAAGAGCCAACACACACCCTCTGGGAGCCGGGCACCTAATTGGAAAGGTGCCCAGTGCCGGCTGGGGGAGGTGCTAGGGTGTACACACACACACACACCCCCTCTGGGAGCCGGGCACCTAATTGGAAAGGTGCCCAGTGCCGGCTGGGGGAGGTGCTAGGGTGTACACACACACACACACCCCCTCTGGGAGCCGGGCACCTAATTGGAAAGGTGCCCAGTGCCGGCTGGGGGAGGTGCTAGGGTGTGAGAGGGCGGGGAAAATGTGTGTATTGGGGCACTAGGGAGTGGGGGTTGCTGGGCAGTAGTGGTGGGGCTGTGGGCAGGGGGGCGCTGGGCAGGGGTGGTGGTGCGCTGTGCATTTGTGCGGGGGTTGGAGGGGTGCTGGCCACAGTGGATCCAGGGGGGCTCTGGCCACTGGGAGTCGGGGGGAGGTGTTGGGTGAGGGGGCCGTGTGGCATGGCATGGGCCTGCCCCTGAGGGCAAGGGGCACGCTGGCAGCACAGGGCCGGGTGGGCCACTATGTGTCTGGCAACTGCCGGTTTGTAAATAGTGCCCTCGCGCTGGGCAGAGCAGGGCTGCCCAGCCATGTCCCGCCCCATTGCCCCTGCCCGGCCCCTCGCTTTGGGGACAGACCTCCTCGTGCCATGCTCCATTGCCTCCTGTTTGGCCACAAAAGGTTAATCCGGCCCTGAAGGTGCCCCACTGTATTTGGCTGGCCCATGCCCTACACTGAGCTGCCCCCTGTTGAGGTCACCACTGCTACTCTCTATCCCCCGCACACACATGGGATTTTGTGGTGGCGGGGGAGCAGGGCCTTTGCAGGAGGCGGCGGGAGCTGAACTGGCCTCTGCCCCGGCCTGTCCGCGACTCACCAGAGGGGACCGTCCGTACATCACCGTCCCGCTGACTTGCGGAGAGAGGTGGATGCTCACGTAGGTGCTGGGGGCAGCGAGCTCGCCGTTGATGGTGGCGTGGGGCACCATCCCGAATGAAGACGCGTAGGTGCTGGGCACGCTCAGGGGGCTGCGCAGAGCTGGGGGTTCGAGAGAAGAGACGCAGCCACTGAGCAGCACCCCTGGGTGCTGGTTACCTGCATTATGGCAGCGTAACGCCCCAGGGTGGCTCACGGCCAGCGGGGATTGAACCTGGGACCAGTGGATCTAACTGTCTGAGTGCCAAGAGCCAGCTCTGCTAGCCGAGGCTGGAAGCCAGGAACTTGTGAGTAGTTAATATTTGTACCACAGTAGCACCATGAAGCCTCAGCTGAGATCAGATCAGCTGCTGCCTCAAGGCAGACAAAGGGGAAACTGAGGCACAAAGAGGCGACGGGACTTCCCCTGGGTGACCTTGGGCATCAGCGGCAGAGCCAGGAATAGAACCCAGGTCTCCTAAGTCCCAAGCCAGTGGCCCTAGTCATGCTGCCTTTCAAACCCTTGATGCAGAGGCTCTGAAATCCCTTTAAACTGGGCTCGTACTGAATGAAGCTAAATCAACGCAAGTGAGTTCTAAGCTGATCCTGGTGCATTTATCTCAGAAGTTCTCCTGGTTTATCAAGATCCATTTCCATCCCCTCATCGGAGTCATTTTCTAGCACAGAAAAGGGCTTCATTTCTCAAATTCTTGCTCTATTTCCACTTCGAAAACTGCCAGTCTTGATCAAACCTTCCCCCCCCCCCCACTACCCAGCTTTCAGCCGGGATGCATTTCTATTAGCCGAAAGCCCCATGACGCTCTACGGCTCCTCTCACGGGAGGATTGCAAAGCGCTCTCCAAACACCAGTTCACAGCAACCCCTCTGACGTCAGTAATGCTCCTGGTTTACAGATGGGGAAACTGAGGCACCAAGCGGCAAAGTAACTTGCCCAGCATCCCCCAGAGAGGCAGAGCTGGTCCAAGGCACCTCTGCAGGCCTGTGCCTTTAACATTGAGGCACACCCCTAAGGGCTTTCAAGTGATCCCCACTTATACAGCTAGATCTTCAGGGCAGGGACCACGTCTCTTGCTGTCTGTGGAGCACCCAGCACCACGGGGCCCTGATCTCAGTCGGGGCCTCTAGGCGTGACTGTGAAACAAACCACAAACAACAGTGCAGGGCCAATCCTGCACCGCTTACTCAAGGGAGTAATACCTCAACGGTGCGGCTTCTTCTGGCTACCGGCCAACCTATCTCCAAAGGGATATTGCAGACCTGGGGGGGGCCCAGAGCCACCAATGATGGAGGACCTGGAAAAACTCTCCTAGGAAGAGAGACTGAACGGACTGGGAGCATCACCTGCGAGAGGAGACGAACAGGGGGCAGAGGATAGAGTCTCGAAAATACTGAATGGTCCAGAGAAGGGAGATCGGGAGCTTCTGTCCTGTCTCCTAGCACAAGACCAAGAGTGTCCAGTGTAAGATCTTGCTTGTTTTCCGTCTGCTTCCGTCTCTCTTTCCTGGTTCCTAAAATCACAATGTAGCCACAGCGGCTCAGTCTAGCCACCTAGTACGTTCCGAGGAACTCTGACGGGGTTTCACTCGGGCAGCTAGCCCGAGCCGCTCCGGCTACCTTGTTATTTTAGGCACTCGCTCAAGCAGAGCTAGCACATGTACATCGAACCCAGGCCGGGACTGACACCTTTCAGCTGCAGTGTAGGGTACACACACACCCAGCACCCACAGAAAAATCCAGCATTGGGCCCTGGTCTCTGGGAGTGGCCAGTATCTGATGCGTCAGAAGGAGATGAAAACTCTCCAAAGGCATCTGGGCTACAGAGCAATATGCACCTTGGTGGGGAGGAAAATACATTAGGATCAACTAATTGTGTCAAAATAACCCACGGCCCCCAATACCAGGGACCCTTTGTAACTAGGCACCGTGTAGACACATCGAAAGAGACGAAAAGCCGACGATCTCTTTTGCACAGATGGAGTATTGAGGCACAGAGAGAGTAAAGCCTAGATCCTCAAAAGGTATTTAGACACCTGAATCAATGGGAGTTAGGTACCTTTGAGGATCTGGGCCTAAATGACTGGCTCAGGGCCACCCAGGGAGTCTGTGGCAGAGCCGGGAACTGAATCCAGATCTCCTGAGTCCCTGTCCAGTCAGCGCCGTACCCACAAGATCATCCTTCCTCTGCCAGTTCCTTCCTGACCCCTTCAGCCAATGTCTTGAAGCATGCGCTTTGATCACCCTTGTTTTCACACCAATAGCCAGAAATATTATGAGTCAGAAACAATGCAGAACCCTTTCCAAAAGCCAGACACAGTATTCGTCACTCTGAATTCCTGCAGCAGTGAGTTCCACAGGTTGACACAAACCATACTATGGACCCACACCTGAGAAGCAAGGAGGGCCTTGTATTGCACAGCAGGCTCTCAGCACCTTGACGCATTGGACCTGTTGGTGTAATTGACCCACACGCCATATTACCACAGCAGAAGCGCTTCCATAAAATTGGCTGTGATATGAGTGGAAATCCACCACTGACCCAGAGCCCTGTGGTAACTGCATCAGCTGCCATGCACCCCTGCACACACACATGCTGTGTTACAAGGCCAGGCAGTTTCTCAGAAGGATGCAGATGCCTTAGAGAGACTCACTGATGGTGTCCGTGGCAGGCGGCTTAGAGGAGAGTTGCCGGAGATGGGAGGCCGAGCTTGGCCCGGGGCCGGGCGTTAGGGAGTCCCGTGGAGGAGAGGAGCTGGAGGACTTGGAGGTGGGAGTGTTGGCTGAGACTTCGTTCTGCAATGGAAAGGAGATGTTGCCCTGCCCTGCTCTAGAGCCTTCCAGCCAAGGCCCCCCAGAGCACTACCTGTCCAGTCATGAAACCTCACACACCCCAATGGGGAAACTGAGGCACAGGACAGCGACGTAATTTACCCAAAGTCACAGAGAGATTCCATGGCTGGGTTTGGTATAGAACCTAGGAGTCCTGGCTCCCAGCCCCTCTTGCTGCTTCAACCACTGGGACTGGACCCCACCCCTTTCCAGAGCTGGGAAGACAGCACAGGAGTCGTGACTTGCAGCCCCCTGCTCTGACCCCCTAGAGAACACCCCCTTCCAGTTAATACTTGCACAGAGAGTCTGCAGCCCCCGCCCCAGGACTGTGTGCACCAGCCCCTTTGCAGGATCCGGCCCATCGACCAGCCGTCCCACCCTGCCCGCTGTTTCACTGAAGGGGTGTCCAATAAACCCTGGTGCATTTTTGCTCTCCTTGGGATTCTGTGGAGACCGGTAGAAATCCAAGCGGAGCCCGCAAATCTCACATCACTTAGGGCATTTCGCCTGCTCTAATCAGATTGTCCCGGGGAGAAACGCCAGCAACCCTAATGAAGGCTCCCAAACCCCTGCAGCCGACAGATTGCTCCCAATGAATCTGGTAAGTGCCTCGCGCTCCTCCACTCGATGGCTGGGCTGGGAATGACAGCGCAATCAATACCCTCCCTCCCGCTGATGTTTCAATCTGAGAATCAGGTTGATGCTGGGCAAATCGATAGATTGCACAGCGCGCGGAGGAGCCCAGGGGAATTCTGCAGGCAGCCGGATGGAAAATACCTGCAAAGCCAGGCTCCAGTTACCAGCGTATTAATCTCCCTTCCAAAGGCACTCGCCCCTTGCCAGGCAGCGCGGGAGACCCGCTAGCGATAGCGGTGATTCGTTATTAATTAATTAATCAGCACGCCAAGGATCTCCAAGCGCCTGATGCACACTCATTAATTAGGGCCTCCTCATGCTCCCACGGCGCGTTAGACACGCTGCACAGATGGGATGAGGCAAGGCCCGGGGCGGGGAACTGACTGGCCCAAGGCGTCCTGGCTCCCAGAGCCCACCCTGCTGCAACCACTAGGCAAGGCTGCCTGCTGATAGCACAGCAAAGCCCACACACTGCCTGCGCCCCAAACCGTTCTGTCTCGCTCGGCTGCGGTTAACCCTTAGAGCGCCGGAGAACCTCCAGGGGACACAGACTCTGGGTTTGATCCAGCGTAGTGTGGCCTGGAGGGTTAACCCTTTGGGGACCAGGTTGTTTCCTAGGCTTCCGGCTGGCCCTCAGTGCTGGAGAAGATGGGAGAGATCCTGGCAGAAGAGGATTGTTAGGAGGAGTAACCCCTGGTCTGTTGTGCCCCCCCCAGCTCCCACTGCCACCTCTCCACCTGGCACAATCCCTCTTACCCCATTGCCAGTCTATGACCCCTCCAGGGCTTGGAATCAGCAGTGGGGGACGTGGGTTGCATCAGGATTGGAGGCAGTGCAATGCAATTCTTCCCCTCTGGAGGTGTCTGGTGTCTGGCAGGGATGAGGGAGCCAGGGGAAGAGGTGGGGTGGGCAGGGAGCAATAGGATGGCAGGGAGAGGGAGTGGCGAGAAGCTCTCTCTCGTTAAGTGCTTGAGGGGTTAAGGACCAGACGGGAAGCCCAAGCAATTGCGTGTGATGGGGGAAGGAGCATGGGAGGGGATTGCGGGGGGCAGCATCCCCTTTCCCCAATCCAGAGCTCCAGCAGGGGCAGCCCCCGGTGCGTCCTCCAGGCTGGACTGCCTGCGACATGCCCTCTAAGCAGGGACAGAGAATCCCAGATCCACTCCCCTCCCCTCCCCATGTGCTGCAGCAGGGAGAGACACCCTGGGGCAGTGCCCTGGGATACAGAGGTAGGTGCCGACATCCCCACCCCCACCCCAATCCCACGGCCTCTCTCCAGCTTGCCAGCCCATCTCTTTACCAGGCTCTGGTCCTTCAGTTTGAGGGGTGTTGTGCTCCGGCTGGAGGCCAGGGAGGCTGGGCTTTCGGGCATGTCCCTGCGGGCGGGCGGGAGCTTCGTGCTGGGTGCATGGGCAGGGCTGCTGGGCTCAGAGGGCGGGTCCTGCAGTGGGGAAGAGAAAAGCAGACAGCCTTCAGACCCTGGTGCACTGGGGTTAATCCGCTGAGCCGAATGGAGACGCTCCAGAGTCACACAGGTGGTGGAGCAGGATCCAGACCTGCTTTTGCAGATGTAGCCTAGGAGGATATGAGAAAATTGCCTCTACTTTTGAATGCACTGGGAATTTTGCAAGCCATATTAATTCTCTCTCTCTCTCTCTTTTAATGCTTTGGGTGGTTTCCAATTGGCTGCAACAGGCAGCTGGGTAGCGACTGGGAAGAACTGGGGGACACCCGCCGATTTGCTACAATATAATAAACCGGACAGACAAAACGACTGTTTGCAAATCAGTCGAGTCTCCACTCAGGGACAGACGCCTCCAGCTTGCCAACCCATGGACCTGGCTGACCAGGGAGATTTTTTCTTTTAAAATAACAGCTCTGGGGTTCTTTCTATTTGCCTTTCCGAGGTCACACTTCCCAGCTTCTCTCCACAGTCAGGAAGGCTAGAAACGGACTTGTTTTTTTTAAAAAGAAAACTGAGATTCTGATACAGTCACGTGACTTCCAGAACTGGGGCTTCCCAAAAAACACCAAATATCACGAGACTTGTGATAAAACCACCAGAGGTGGCAACTCTGTCTAACAGAATCACCTTCGGTTACCATCTTAGACCTGGTCTATACACAGATTTCAGACCAGTATCATTATTCCGGTTTGGGGAGAGACGTTTCCAGATATGGTTTTATCAGTACAGCTGCTAGAGGTGCCTTACCCCAGCATAATTCATTCCCCTTTCTGCGCAGCTTTTACCGTCGCACGGAGAGGTTGCAGCTGTAGCTAAAGTAATATGAATTGTGTGTCTAGACAAGGCCTTAAGAGATCTAATTAAAAACTTCTCACTCACCTCATCCACTACTAGGTTATAATCACTCTTGTCCCCGTCGCTGTCCTGCCGAGGGGAGAAACAGAGCCAGGAACAATTAAAACAGCAAAATACCGACACAGGACAGATCTTCGAGGCAGTGCTGCCTAGTGGCTCAAGCACTGGATTGTGACTCAGAAGACCTGAGGTCTATTCCTAGCTCTGCCACTGGCCTGCTGGATGGGAGAGTTACGTCACCTCTTTGTGCCTCAGTTTGCCCATCTGGAAAATGGGCAGAATGATACTGATGTCCTTTGTAAAGTGTTTTAAACTAACGGCTGGAAAACCCTAAGGATTATTATCATCTCTCCACTCTGTTGGCTTGTCTCCCTGACCCAAAGCCCAAGGAAGTGACTTCAATGGGCTTTGGATCAGACCCCACACAAGCAAAGGCTCCGTCAGACAGAGCAGAGACCCAGAAACTCCTCAGATTTAAGGGCTCCCCATGGAATTCTTTTTTAAGGTATTTTCTCAAATATTTTTCTGCAGCACTTTAAAGCTAGTAAGCAATGTTGAAAGGTCCCTTTAAGTTAAAAAGCTTCTTCAGAGTCGCCATTTCCTATCTCCATAGGGTCCGGACCGAATTTTCTTTTTTAAAGTCATCATCATCATCCCCCAGATTTCGCCCCCAAATCTCCTGCAGAATCTGGAAGAAAAATCCCACAGCATCCGGGCAACATTAAAAACAACAGGCTGGGCGGGTGTAGAATTGTTAGTAGTATTGGAACAGAGCCTAACGCTCTCAACTGAGATCAGGGCTCCAATGCGCTAGGTGCTGTACATACAACTAAGGAGAGACAGCAAGATTGCAGTCTAACTAGACATGAGAGAAAAAGGTCAGAGGGGGAAACTGAGGCACAGGGAAGGGATGTGACTTATTCAAGTTCACCCAGCAGGTCAGTGGCAGAGCTGGGAAAAGAATGCTGGTCTGCTGAGTCCCAATCCAGTGAACACGCCACCTACCTACATGACCCCTAATGAGAGAGGCTGGAGCAGACCCCCTCTGGGGTTCTGTTCTGGACACCGCCCAAGGCCCCCTGCCTTGCCTCCAAAGGCTCGATAAGGGACAAGAGCTCCCCCAGGGTGCAGGTCACCCCAGCAGAGAATCTGGCTCATTGACTTAAATGGCGTTGAAGCCAATTTACACCCTGAAAGCAAGATCAGCATCAGGCCCACTCCGTTCCTGCCCCAGATTCTTCTGGAGCAACTCCCAGTGAGGGACCCAGCTGCTCGTCCCCAAGGTCACCCAGCAGAGCCAGGAATAGAACTCAGGTCCCCTGAGTCCCAGCCCAGTGCATTATCCACTGAACCATGCGACCTTTCTACATGAGGCCCTAGTGGGGAAGTCTGCTGATGACTGCCAGGCTGAAAAGCCCCCCCCCCCCACCAGGGGTTCTCAGATAACCCTTTGGGGGTTCAGGGAGGGTAGCCCCCCGGCCTGGTGCAGTGGAACATTGGTCTGCTGGAGTTTGCTACGGAATCATAGAACTGCAGGGCTGGAAGGGACCTCGAGTGGTCATCAAGTCCAGCCCCTGCACTGAACCAGGGCCGAGTAAACCTAAGACCATCCCGGACAGGGGTTTGTCTAACCCGTTCTTCCGAACAGCCCCAGAGGAGCGGGATCTGCCTTTTACATCACTGCATGGCAAACCCAGACCTTGCCCTCTGCCAGCTCCAGAACCGCCCCCCCTCCCTCTGCAGCAATACCCGGCCCATCCTCCCAGGGGCAGGGATCCGGGTGTCGCCCACCATGCTCCCTGGCTGCACTCACGTAATGTCCCGGCAGGTCCTTCTCCTCCCGTTTCCGCTTGAGCCCTGTGCCGCCCGGCCGCTCCTCGCCCTGCAGGCTCTCCGGAGGGGAGGCAGAAATGCTCTGCACAGGGGAAGCGAGAGGAGACCAGAGTTAATGCACAGCGAGGGCGGAGAGTCCCAGAAGCTGCCAAGCCATTTCCCACAGCTTCCTCCCCGGAGGCCAAGGGGACTGGAGCTCGGCACGCAGCTGCCAGCTTTGCGGCTGGCCATCAGCCTGTGTGGCCTCGCTCTTTTCGGGGTGGGGAATTAACGTCATGGGCCTCTGGGCTCTGGCATCTGAACCCCTTCAAAGGCCAGGGTGGAGACTTGGGGTCTCGTAAATGCTGCCGCTCACCCGATCTCCCTCGCTAGTCGGGGGGGCGGGGGGGGTCGCTTGGCACCAGACCCCCATCGTATCCGCTCTCTTGGCAGCAGGATGTAAAGGGGAGGTCAACTCATGCCCTCAGCTCCCCCCGCCCTCCAGTTGCCTTTCTAGCACCCTGGGACCCTGCCCCTACCTGGACGCACCCACAAACTCTCAGATTGGCACTGTGCAAAATCACACCCCAAATGTTAAAAGGCAGAGGCAGGTTCTAGCCCAGTGGTTAGAGCAGCCAGCGAGTATTAGGAATGGAATCCCGGAGTCCTGTCTCTGGGGAGGGAGTGGGGTCAAGCGGGTTAGAGCAGGGGGTACTAGGAGACAGGACTCCGCGGGGCTACTCTTGGTTCAGGGAGGGGGAATTTTGTCTAAGGGTCAAGCGTGGATCAGGGAGTCACGACTCCTGGGTTCTGCTGCCCACTCCAGGAGGGAGTGAAGTGGAGCAGTTAGGACAGCAGGAACTGGGAGCCAGGACTCCTGGGTTCTCGATCACCGACTCACTCAGGCAAACTGCTTCTCTGCACCTCAGTTTCCCCATCTGCACAATCAGGATAATGCTCCTTACTTGCCTCCCAAGGAGGGGGGAAAAGACCAGGAGGCTTAATTCACTGAATGTTTATAAAACACTTAAAGATCTCCCTGAAAAGGCACCAAACAGCTGCTGAGTTTTGTCAATTTCACGTTCTGCCCTTAGCTCCCATGGCCAAGAATCCTCCAGCGCTGGCCGGGAGCCCATGCAACAGTCCAGATTGAGATCTGCCAGCTCCCCACACGCCTTCCTTAAAAAACAAACAAACATCTCTCCTCTCCTGGGCTCAGCCACCTTTGGGCACGAACATTGTTCAGCTGCCAGCATGTCCCTTCTTCAGTAAACCATTCCACAGCTGGGCTGGCAGGATTTTTGTGCTTGCACTGAAGGAAGAGGGAGAAATAAAAAAATCCACCCAGCCCAACAAGGCCGCATGCCTTTCCCCAGTCAGGCACCGCCAGTGCATCTGGATGGGGGGGGGGGGTGTCAGTTCAAGGAGAGAGACCAGTCGCTGGGAGCTGGCACATGCAAACAGATCTGTGTGCGGCAGGTGGGCCTCGTAAATGACCTATTTAAATAAGCATTTTCCAGAAGGAAAGGGGGGGCAGCTGGGAGCAGAAGAGCCGCCCCCCCATCCCCCCACCACTGGAGGAAGCGCTGTGGTCTCTTTGCAGACCAGCCCTAACAGAGATGTTTGTATACTGGCTAAATTAAAACAACAGTCGAATAACAGCGGCCTCCCTTAGTCCCTGGACTTGAAAGAAGTTTTGCCCCTTTGGGAGATAATGAGGCATGACAGGAATGGAAAATCCCCATCAGCAGTCTCCTGTTTACTCTGCACGTCCCCGCCTTAACCCCTTCACCGCTGGAACAAGGGAGGTGGGGTATGAAGATGAGTTAGTACGTCCCTTTCCCCCTTCCCCATTGGCACCGGCCTGGTGTAGGTTTGATTGTAACAAAACCTGCGTGGGTGTCTTAAATCCCTTTATCCCCCGCTACCGTGCTCTCCTCTCCCCCCCACCCCCACGCACCTGCTTTGGCCAAATTCTGATCCCGGTGGAACTGGCGTATAATCCGGAGTGACACTGGATTGACACTGGTGTTACAGGGGATCTAATCTACCTGATTAGGTTGAGAGGATACAGGGGTTTCAAAGTGGGCACTGATGTCCGGGTGCTTGGGCTTTGGGGTGCTCCCCCAGAGACATCCTGGGGCCTGATGTGCCAGGCTGCTGGGCACTCGCAGTTCCCAACAAGTTGTAGGTGCCCAGGATCTATGAAAATAAGGCCCCAGGGCACCTAGATCTGAAAACAAAATCAGTGGCCAGGCTGGAAAGTTTTGGCCTAAGATTGGTCATTTCCCCACCCCCCGCTCCTCTCCATGAACTGGCATTTGTTTGGAGCAAAGATCTCCCACTAGTAAACTCAGAGTGGACCAGAGGAAGCGACCTGTTCGCCCCGCAGACAGTTAATGCATGGGACTCCCTGCTGTAGGAGAACGCAAACCGCTTCCAAGGATTAGTCACTTGTCTGGCCTCTCCAGTGACAACGTGCCAAGATGAAAAGGACAAAGGGCCATCAATCCTCAGGCTTCAGGGCACAAGCAGATCCGTGGCTGTGGTCAGGCAGAATTTCCCCCAGTCCACCCCACTTACGTACTGCAGTAATGCCTGGGAGCCCCAATCAGGGCCCAGAACCCCAAGGGGCAAGGTGCTGTATGAACACACAGCGTACGTGCCCCCAAGGGCGTACGCCTTCCTCTAAGGATCTGGAATCGACCCCTTTTGGATCAATCCACCTGCTGTGGCACGGTAGCCACGGTTCTTTCTTCCCGTGCCGCACGCTGGCTGTCTAGCACATCACTTGTCCAGCCCACGCCATTGCTCATCCTCAGAGGAATTACGAGACCATCCTTCATGGTGGATCGATGCAAATGACTGGCCATCTTGAGGGGCACAGCGAGATCTTTAACCCTTCCTTGCCCTGCCTCCACCGTTCGCTACAGACCAGAAAGGCTGAACCACAAAGCAATTTAACACCAAGGCACCGCCAGTCCCTGCCGGTGCCAGCTCCCTCTGCCCTGAAGCATTCCCTAGCCTCCTATTCCACCAGGACAAATGCCTGAGTAGCATGAATCTGGGATACATCTGAATAGGGTCTTTTTGGCCCTACTGGGGAGATCAGAACACACCTCCTCTTCCCCCTCCTCCCACCAGGTTCCTGTCAAGTCACCTGGATTTCACAGGTGGACACAGCTCAGGTGAGAGACCAGTTCTCTGGGCTGTCGCTCAGAGCCCACACAAAGGGAGAGAGAGATCTAAAGGCAGGAGGAGTGGTTCAAGCCTAGAACTGGGGGCTCGAGACACGCAGGTCCTATTCCTGGCCCTGGCTAGATCTTGGGCAATTCACTTCCCTGCCCCATGCCTCAGTTTCCCTCCCCGTGACCCTTGGCTGGCTAGAGCTAGGGATGCGTTAAGTGGGGGTTTGAGGTCACCCCTACCCTGGCGCATCCCCGGGCTTGGCCCAGCCTGCTCACGCAGGTGACCGCGGTATACTGGCAGGCAAGGCGGGAATACAGCAGCGCGGGGATCGGGAGGCACAGCACGCGCAGATGATCGCTGCCAGAGCAGGGCAGAACAGCTCTCTCCTCGGCAAGGACGTAAGAGGCTATTTTGGGACGAGCTCGACCTTTAGACACTCGCCGTAGCGAGCGGGCAAATGGGCCAAGTCAGGCTGAGCACCTCCATCATTAAACTGCCCCCCCACGCCCCTGAACAGGCGCCCACCTGTCCAAGCGAGGGGGTTATTTTATCCCCCAGCAAGGAACCCCTTTATCTGGCACATTCCCAGCTCAGACTTGATCACTGATCCCCCCCCAACACTGCTGAGAGCTCCTCACAGATTTCATCGGGATCCGTTACCCTTCGCTTCCCATCCTGAGCTGCCGTGTGGCATTGCTGGAGCGCTGTTAAATGGCCACCACGTTCCACCCCAGAGGTGGCTGCATTTTAGTGGTGGGTGAATGGGTTTCCTGTGTGCTTTTTGTAGTGCTTTTAAGTAGGGTGAAGAGGACCGTAGGAGATGCCCCAGATAACACTTTCTGATGTCAGGAACAATAGGAATATGCCTGTTTCCTATGGGGCTGGCTCGAGCGAACTATACAGCTGTGGGGGAGGGGAGCCTCCCCCCAGTTCCCAGAAACCCCCTCAGCGGACACAAGGGTGTAATGGATGCACCCCGTTTTACACACTGCAGGCACCCGGCCATGTTTATTACTGTGTGTACTTGACAGTCACTGCAGCTTTGAATTATGAGCTTCAAGTGTGTGTGTGTGTAAAGGCTCTCGGGGTGTGTGTGTAAAGGCTCTAGGGGTGTGGGTGTGTGTGTGTAAAGGCTCTAGGGGTGTGGGTGTGTGTGTGTAAAGGCTCTCGGGGGTGTGTGTGTGTGTGTGTGTGTGTGTGTATAAAGGCTCTCGGGGGTGTGTGTGTGTGTGTGTGTGTGTGTGTGTGTGTGTGTGTGTGTGTGTGTGTGTGTGTGTGTTGGGGGCGGATAGGGGGACAGGAAGCGTGCCTCTCACTGCAGCACTGCACACAGCCTTTGTGCGGAGGAAGGAGGGCGCTGGGCTGACAAGCTGGGACCCGTCTGCTCCCAGCTCGGCGGTGACAGCGGAAGCGCCCGACACTTTGCACAGAACAACAAACAAGGGTTAGGCCGGTGCGGCGCCCCTGGCAGGTTCGGGCTCCCTTCCATCAGGCCAGCTCTGAGCGAGGCTGGTTTCTAGAGGAGGGGAAGGGATCTGCCTTCAGCTCTTTAGTGCTGGGAGACCCAATTCCTCTGTCCCCAGCCCAGGGCAGCCCTCCGGCAAGCTTCTCCCACGCCCCCGGGCTCCTGCCAGCCGGCACCCACCCTGGAGATAGGAACGGGAGGGGAATTCAGCCTCTATGGTCCACTAGTCCCAAGCTTCTCTGCCGAAGTTCCCAGCCAGGGGCCGAGTTTGCTAAGTGCTCAGCATCCACCCACCGGGCCCAGCTCCTCCAAAGAGCACCCAGCATGTGGAGCCTTTGCAAGCCCAGCCCTTGGGACAAGTCACCCTTGGCACATCCCTAGCTCTTTCCTTCTGGAGATCGCAGACAACTGATCACAGTCCCCGATTGACAGCTGGGGGAAACTGAGGCACCGAGCGGGGAAGTGACTCAGTGGCACAAACTAGTAACCTTAGCTCCTCAGACCACGTCTTCATTACAAGGCCATCATCCTTCTCCACCAACGCGGGCCCATGACTCACCCCCCACTCCGCAAGGCCATCAGACAGGCGGGATCCGAGGGCAAGTCCCATCCTGTGCACCCCTCCCCGAGCCAGCCAGTCCCTCCTCACCCCCGAGAGGGAAAAGCAAAGCTCTTTGGGGAATGCGTCAATGATCTTTGCTTCCTTGGTGCAAATTCCATTTCTGGGCCAGATCCTCAGCGGGTGCAAACAGCTGTAGCTACATTTACGTCAATGGTGTAACCCGGATGGTGTAACCCGATAGAGCTCCATTGAAGTCAGTGGGGCCCAATCCCCAGCTGCTGTCAATCAGCCTTGCTCTACTGAAGTCCCTGGGGTCTGCCCCCCGGGGCAGGGGAGAACCCCCTGGAGTCAGATCCCCAGCTGGCGTAGGTAACGGTAGCTTCCCTGAAGTCAACGGAGCGATGCCAATTGACACCAGTTCCAAATGGGGCTCTCTGGCTTTAATACAACTCCACCCCCAGCCCCTGGAAATAATCTGTCCACAGAAGCAAATTAAATGTGGATCCCGAGCGCTGCAGAAAACATCCCCGTTTCTCTCCCGCTGGTTCCCCTCCAGCCGCGAATCCTCCCCCAGGCCACGGCTCAGACTCTAGCCCTGGCATTGAAAACAAAGGGCAGCAGGAATGCTATCTCCGGGCTGTTTGATTTGAAAAGGTCAGGCAACAAAACATTCCTGGGAATCCCAGTGCAACCACAAGAGAAGGGAGCCGGGCGCAGCGCTTGGAGAGAAGGCGCCACTCACGGCTCTTCCTGAAAGCACCCAAAGATGGAGTCTGGCTGAGCCTGTCTCACCAACAGAGCGACCCCTCGGCCCTTCAGTCTCTCTGCTGCTCTGGGGTCTCAAAGGGCGGCCCCCCGGGAATCCACCTGCCACGCAGGGGGCATAGCTGGTGTAAGGGCCATACACCAAACCTGCTCCCACCTATGGCCTGGCCAGAGTACCCTGCACTGTGGCTAGTCTCTGCTTTCCAATGCTCCGCTGGGCACCCAAAGCCAGAGGCCTCTTTGCCCAGAGTCAGGTTGAGAGCTGGGATTGAAACTCAGCTTCCAGCCCTGTACACAGGCCAGCTGACCTCACGTCTCCGGATCCTTGCAGGCCGGGAGGGGATGAGACGCGCCCACCCTGCCAGAGCCCCAAGATTGTCATTTCAGTATGAGCCCTCGCTCATTGCTTGAGGTCCAACACCTTCCTTTAAGCTAATATCCACCCTCGCCCAGACAGGTCCTCGCCAGGCCCCCGTCGCATGGCTTACCCGGCTTGGCGTGCGCTCTGGGGTCCGTCCAGCAGGCAGACACAGGTGCGTAGATAGCCCCAGATTGGGAAAACACAAAGGGAGAACAAAGAGATTCATTTAGTTCTGATGTCACATGGCCAAGCCCAAGCCGCAGAGGTCTGAGCTGGGTTGTACGTCCCCAGAGTAATCAGGGCCCTCTGTCAGCCAGGAAAGGCTGGACAGAGCCATTCCTGGCAACCCGGCTACAGAGGCACAATCATTTCCTTGCACTAGTGAATGGATGGTCCAGATCACTTGGGAATAGAATTAGATCTTTCTACCCACTGGGCTTCATTCCAGCATCAAGGGTTACCCTGGTCTGGTCACCCCACATAATCACAGGTAAGCGTCTGAGACACACCCATCTGAGTCTGATGCACAGCCCCCAAGCAGGAATTTAGAGAACCCCAAAGCCTGAGGGCTGTGATGTAGCAGCTTGTACCATAAAGAGAAACTGTCTGTGTAAAACAATAGCAAATTGTCTCTGGTGGAGGACAGCGTGAACCCGATCCTTGGCCGGGGCTGCAGGGCTGATGTTGCTTGTACTCATGACCGATACGGGAACTGCAAAAGCAGGTAGGCCTTGTCCATGTCTGGCCAGAGAAAACGGTTATTTGGAGCCCAGGCGTGCCTGTGCGGTGTCTTTGTATTGTTCTCGTTGTGTAAAGCTCAAAAGACACAGTAGGGACATCACCCCCATTTCACAGATGGAGAACTGAGGCACAGAGCAGATGAAGTGGCTTGCCCACGGTCCCACAGCAAATCTGTGGGTGAGCGGAGAAGTGAAAGCACATCTCCCGAGTCCCAGCCTAGAGCCCTCTCCCCGAGCCCAGTGGCTCTCCACCTTTCCAGACTACTGTGCCCTTTCCGGAGTCTGCTCTGTCTCGCGTCCCTCCAAGTTCCACCTCACTTCAAAACGACTTGCTTACAAAATCAGACGTAAAAGGACAGAAGTGTCCCAGCTCACTCGTACTGAACAATGGCTGACTTTCTCCTTTTTACCATATAATTATAAAATAAATCAACTGGAATATAAATATTGTATGTACATTTCAGTGTATAGTACACAGAGCAGTATAACCAAGTCATGGTCCGTATGCAATTTTACTTTGTCCTGACTTCGCTACTGCTTTTTATGTAGCCTGTTGTAAAACTAAGTGAATACCCCCTGGAAGATCTCTGCGTCCCCCCAGGGGTACGCGAACCCCTGGCTGAGAACCACTGCCCTAGACCATCCTTCCTCCCCTATCAGCGCGACCGTTAGCTACAAGGGGAGGGTCTGAACTTCCCCAAAGTTTGAGGATACTCAGATTGGGGGCAGGAGAAAATGGAGGTTGGGGGCAGGAGGTAGATACACAATACCTTGGCTAAAGGGAGACAGGCTAACTGATGCTGGACACAATTGTAGAAAAAAGCCAGGTGCATCCCCATACCCACAGGCCCTGTGTGTGCTTTTCCTCTTCCCAAGCTTTGACCAGGCCTCTTTTGCATGCAATGCATGTGACACAAACACCATCTCATCAAATGAGCCGAGATCACCAGGGGTCTGGCTGCAAATTTCAGCCTGAGGTTGTCTGTACAGCGCTCCCTGCTCCCCGAAGATCCTGGCTGGTAATGATCGCATCAGCATTTGGAGAGGATAAATGGGTTCTCCCAGCAGAATCCCAATCTTCTCTGGCAGGAGGACAGATGCTCAGGGATGAAGCAGACGGAAATCAAGAGATGGGGGTTTCTGAACAGATTTAACCGCTCCAGGACTCACTGGTCAGCACAAAGGGGTGGGGGTGGGGATTACAATCTCATAATGCAGGATGGATTTAATCATACCAGTTCTTGAATAATTCACCCCGAGATACTAGGATTGCCCCTTAGATGTATGTAGCATTGCACGGGTTTTTAAGGGCAAAAGGGACCATCTAATCCAACACAACACAGCCCGTAGGAGGACACCTACTGTCTCCTGCATCCAGGGCCGGCTCCAGGCACCAGCTTAGCAAGCAGGTGCTTGGGGCGGCCAAGGGGAAGGGGTGGCATGTCAGGCTCTTCGGCGGCGGGTCCCTCGGTCCCTCTCAAAGGACCTGCCGCCGAATTGCCGCGGAAGAAGAAAGCGGCGCGGCTGAGCTGCCGCCGATCGCGGCTTCCCCCCCCCCCCCCGCCGCGTGGGGCGGCAAAAACCCTGGCAAAAAGCCCAGCAGTGCACAGGACAAGCTTCCTCTTAAAGCATCCATCGGCCTACCTGTCTGGCTCTCAAAGGGTTAAGCAAGAAAGAGTAAAGCCTGCTTTTCTCCTCTTCCAACTGTTGTCTTACTTTTGGGGGGGGGGGCACCTTAAAGAGACACTGTCAAAATTAAAAGCGTGCACCTACGTGTGCAGAGGGTGTATACACACACGCTCACACCCGATTGCTGGTGCCACTCATGCCACTTAAAATGATCTAGTTTTGCTTTTAATAATGCATCTGACGAAGTGGGTATTCACCCACGAAAGCTGATGCTCCAATACATCTGTTAGTCTTAAAGGTGCCACAGGCCTCTCTGTTGCTGTTAAAAACAGTTTCCCTTTCACCATTTTTGTTCTTATTTATGTAACCGTTGTGTGCACCTGAGGGTTCTCCATCAGGGAACCGGCCGAAGCACCGGAACGCTTACTGAAAAGACAAAAAAGAGTTTGCAATCTCGGGTTTGTTTGCAATTTAGCAGCGACCTTAGACTGGTCCATTTCGCTTCTGGCATCTCATAAACCAGGCTAGTCCTGTTGTGTTTGGGTTGCTAACATTACATGGGGACCCTGGTGTGTAAAGAAACAAAACAAATGATTGAATCACCCTTTTTGTTTCCTTTAAATAAATCACAACAACATTTCTAGTACCTTCAGGGCTCAGAACACACTCATAGGATATCAGGGTTGGAAGGGACTTCAGGAGGTCATCTAGTCCCACCCCCTGCTCAAAGCAGGACCAATCCCCAGACAGATTTTTACCCCAGTTCCCTAAATGGCCCCCTCAAGGATTGAACTCACAACCCTGGGTTTAGCAGGCCAATGCTCAAACCACTGAGCTATCCCTCTTAACCACAACCTATGTTTAACATACACTGCCCCTACTGGAAGGCAGCATGGCCTAGTGGACAGAGCACCAGTGTGCAACCCAGGAGCCCTGGGTTTTATTTCTGGCTCTTCTACTAGGCTGCCAGGTGACTCTGGGCAATGCACTTCACTACCCAATGCCTCAGTTTCCCCATACGTAAAATGGGGATAGCGAGACCTCTGTCACAAAGTGCTTTGAGATGTCTGGATAAGAAGCATTTTAGAGCTAGATACTATGATGACCCACAGTAGCTGACATGAACATTAGCCTTTAGCTAATTTAATGATGATTAAGATAGTAAGTAAGGGGTTGTAAACCATTTTGTGATGCTGGTATAAAAAGTAGGGCTGGTTGGAAAATAACTCCATTTCAAACTTTGGTTTCATTCTGTTATCAGAACAAAAGTGAGACCCTTCTAAATCTTTTCATGAGAAAAGAGAGAAAGCAAGCACAAGCGCACACATGCAAGAGAGGAGAGGGGGAAAAAATGGATTCTCTCCACCCCAGAATAGCCTAGTGCACTCACCAGGACTGCAAGACACCCAGGCTCCAAACCCTGCTTTGTCTGATTTAGAGCAAGGACTTGAACCTGGGTCCCTCACACCCTTAACCACTGGTCTCCGGAGTCAGTCTCTCTTGTTTTAACCAGAAATTCCATCTTCAGTGAATCGGCATTTTCCGAGCAAAAAAATTCCCGCCCAGCTCTACTACAAAAGGTATCAGAGAAGGACGATCTATTATTGTTAACTTCCACCACCCTTTGCAAGACAGCACAGTATAAATCATTGGAACAGAGGACATCGGTTCCAAATTTATTACACTGTTCCTAACTCTTGAGTCTTGCACTACGTTAGTGTTGTTCTTAAAGCCCCAGCTCCTGGAGTCATGTGAGTGCCCAAGAATCGCAACTTTCATTGGAACCAAAATTAATTTCTAGCCCTCGGAGCTGTGGAGAAAAAGCTTGAAAACGGGTCTGAAGTGGAAGGAAAAAGACATAGAACCCAACGCCGTTTTTAGAACCATCTACTGATTTTCGTGGGCCTGACTCTCGAGCGCTGAACATTTGGGGTTGGCAGTAAGGACTTTAGCAGACAGGCTTCTTGAGCATTATAATGTCACGCTGATGGCCCAATGGAACGGTATGCATTGGCAACGGGCATCTTTATCTGAAAACAACGTGGGAAATACCAAATGCCACTACCTGCCTAGGCTCCTATGCCATGCCCCTCGCCAAGCTGAGCGTTGGCAGAGAGCAGCTGGCAAGAGTTACCCTCTTAGTGCATGGACATAGAGCCAGAGTGTGGTGCTGGACTGCCCAAGCATGCTGGAAGCAGTGGGCACAGAGGGGGAAGATAAACACCGACGTAGGACAGGGAGAGGAGGAACACAGGACCAGAGCCATAGAAGGCGAGAGGCTGGAAAGGACGGGAGGTGGAGGTGGCTGATTCATTCAGTTTCAAAGCAATTTCTGCCCAGGGAGCAGGTGGACACAGAGAACAAGCTGGGCTGAGTCCAGAAGGGTCAAACAACAATGACAGGAAGTGACTGAGAAAGATGGAGAGGGCAGCGCTGGGGGTCGCAGCCGCTGCTGCAGCCCGGAGAGATGCCCAGGGGGTGGATGTCACACACAATGTAGCAGGGCCACCCTCTTTCCTGATTTCCACCTGGCTCGGGCTAGCCAGGGAAGCTGATTCTCAGGCATCTTCCCTGCCCTGTTTGGTACCCGAGGATCCCAGCACTGCTTGGCTCCATACCTCACCCTCCTCCCCCATCCAGGAGGGGCCCATTCCGAGCCAGTCGGCACCGATCCTTGGGAGGTGCAAAGGCCCACTGTGCTACCTTTGCGGCTTTCCCAATCCTCGGCCACACTGGGAGGAGGAGACTACGAGCTGGGTTTTAGCTGATGGGGGTCCCCCCGTCCCCGAGTGGCAGTGCAGAGGTTGCAGCCACACAGAGCAGGCTGTTAATGGCATCTTCCCCCCAAACCGTTTGGAGACAGGACTAAGGAGCGGTTTGGATAACAGTATCCTTATTAGCTAAAGCCCCTGGTACACGACAGAGCGTTCCGGGGAGGCGTACGGGGCAAAGCGTCAAAGAAACAGCAGCAGCTCTGCTGATCGCCCCAGTGGAGCCCATCACACGCGCCTTTGCGTGCGCATTCACGAGCGCACACTCACGTGTGCACAAATCCACGCACGTACAGCGGCACATACACCCCTGTATGCATGGGGCACACCGATAAAGACACACGCGTCCTGTGCACGGGTTTCACGGACACAACCAGGCACACGTCCTGCCCACGCGCACGCCTTCCGGGGTCCACTCGGCGTCGCAGCTGTTCCCTCCGTCAAAAATAGCGCCAACCTCGCGAGGCTCCAGAGACTTAATTAGCTTCATCTATCACTCGCCGCGCCCGGCACTTTCCTGGCCGGAGCCGGCAGCTGCCGCAAACCAGTGAGCCCTGGGTAAAGGGCAGAGTGGGGCGACATCTGCTCTCACTGCTGTGGTTTGCTGAAGGCCCCTGGTGGGGGGGCTGTTGGCTGACACCAAATGGCAGTGCTCCTTAGGGACCAATCACTTCCCCTCCAGTCCACGCCCTAGCCAGCCTGGCTCTGCCCCCGCAGGAGAAACGGGCATCTTTCAGGCTTCAAAGGGCTAATTGCCCATTGTCCCTCCCCACTCCCGCACTACGCAAGTCCCTTTCCCATACCTCTGTTATTCTCAGCATCCTGAGCCGCCCTGTCCTCCTTTGCGGCAAGCTGAGACTGGGCCACCAGTGCCCCCGACAGGGCCAGGAGTCCCGAGGTGCTGACCAGGCTGGAAGGCTGCATGCCCGAAGGGTGCGGGGTGAGCGGGATGGGAGGCGCGTGGTGGGAGAGGTGCTGGAGCTGCTGCTGCTGAAGGAGAAAGAGCCAGGGCTGCGGGGTATTGCTACGAGACGTCCTTCCCCCCGACTCACCCAACCCCCTTAGCCCCGCTACCCGCCCCGAAGCAGTTCCAAGATCCTTTGCCCAGCTGCAGCCATGAGCCAGAGCAGCTAGGGCCAACGGTGCCCAGGGCTGAGCACAAACAGGGACACCCTCTCGGAGGTGGGGGGTGATCGGGCTCTCTGCTGCAGGATGACCTCCAAGGCTCCCTGCACGATTTCAACAGCTCCCCTTGAGACCTGCCCAGGGCCCGGAGCAGCTCTTAGGTCAGTGGGAGTTTGGCCATTGTTGTCAGAAGGCTCCTGGTCTCCACCCAGGCCTGTCCAATGCCGCCTTGAGGCCATGATGTTCCCTCCCCTCCACCCGGCTTTCCTGCCTTTTGCTGCCTGTGGGACACTGAGTGGTGTGCCGCAGGGGGAGACGACTGTCTGGCTTGCTCATCACATGGCTGCAAAGGAGGAAGACACAAGGGAGCATCCATCCAGCTGGCTGGGGGCAGCCCGGAGCTGTGGTCTGGGGTTACCCTGCCAGGGGAATCCTGGCTCCAAATTCCCTGATCAGAACTCCCTTCCCCTCCCCCATCGCTGGGCTACTCACCCCAATGATGCTGTTCAGTTCCCCCATGGTCACCTGCTTGGCCCGCTCCACGGCTTGCAGCACCTGCTGCTGGTGCTGGGAAAGGAAGGCATGGCGGGTCAGGAGCCCGGCCGGGCGTGAGCTCACGCCCCATCGAAAAGACAACTGAGCCTCTGGGGGACGAGGCGGAGCTGCCTCCTCCCGGGTTATGGTCCAGGAGACCCTCCCAGGGGGAAAACCCCCAGAGGCGCTCACCCTCCTGGGATCTCCCTCTCACACAGCACAACTTTTTATCCCAGTGCAACCTAGCGTCTCCTAGTGTCCTCCACCGCCACCGCGCCACGACTCTACCCATCCCCCAGGCAGCCCGACGCACGCCCGCTTACCTCCTGCGTCAGGAACGGTATGATCTGGGCACAGATGGCACTCAGCCTCTTCACTATCTCCGCCTGAAAGGGCAAAAGGCAGCTCTGTCATGCCAAGCGCTGGCGCTGCTTAGAAGAACGGGTGCTCTTTAAATCAAGCCCCCCCACCCCCCGCCCAGGCTCAGGGCTAAGAGCGATGTTGATAGCCTGGGATAAACTCCCAAACTCCCATCCCAGCCTGCAGCGGGGCTCGGTGCAAAGACCAGGATGGATTCTCGAGGGATCCCTGCTCCAGAGTCCTGGTGGGGACTTTGCAGGGCATGTCCCCGGGGTATTACATGCACTGGATTTCACGGGCTCCACCATTCCTGCCGGGCACAGATCCCGCATGCAGCCTGTGCCTTTTGCCCACTGGTACGAGGGCTGGGTGCTTGGCCAACCCCTGTTTTCTGGGGGTTGCCAAAGGAGTTGGTATTCACCCAGAACACTTCCTAGGGGGTCTCTCGTCTGCCCCCTAACACCACTGCCCAGACACATGGAGTTCACGACACCCCTCGGAGGAGGGGAGCATTACGATCTCCGTTGCACAGATGGGGAAACAGACAGAGAGACTAAGTACCTCACAAGACAGGGTTTAACCCTGATCTCCTGAGCCCCAGGCCGGCGCCGTAGCCACGAGGCTCTCCTCGCTCACCTAACACCTGTCTTTTCTTTCACGGCTGAGTCAACTGAAAAACTCTTCCTAGCCAAAGGACAGGCTGTGCTCAGCGCGGGGCACAGAAGAGCCCCGAAGCTCGGCTGGCCCACGGCCAGAGCAGAGGGACCGCCCTAGAGAGGACTGGCTCCTCTGAATGATGTTTCTCCCCCTTCCCTGCCAAGCGGAACGTGATAGCAAGAGCGTTCGAGCTGGAGTCAAACTTTCCAACCCACAGTGAGTTCGAGTGGGTTCAAAATAAGGCAAAAGCAGTTCATCCACCCGACACGGAGCTCTTTCTGGCAGGCTGCTTGGGGGATTTGGGGCTCTTCCCTACAGGGCGATAGCTAGGGATATAAAAATCTGCTCCACCCCCTGCACTGGGCTTGATCCGTCAGCCCCACTCATGGAATCTCTAAACTGCCAGGGCTGGTGGGCTGCCTAGACATAATTGATGCACTGGTATTTATTTAGATGCATGATCACACTTAGCCCTTCAGCTGTCTTTTCTGTGTACTGATCTCAGAGCCCTTTCTGAAGAGGGGACAACACAATCATCTCAGTTTTACAGAGGGGGAAACTGAGGCACCGCGCGGGGCGGTTACTTGCCCACAGTCTCAAAGGGGTAGAACCCAAGTCTCCCGTCTCCCAGCCTCGTGCCCGGCCCCGTTGGATACACTGCCTCCTGCACGAAAACAGTTTCCCAAGGGAAGCAGTAAAAGCCTCAGAGCTCGATAACATTTAAACCTCATGCAGCAAATCCACCTTGGCACTCGCCTGGGGACACAGACGAGCTGGTCTGCTCTATTTTTCCATCTCAGATTTCTAGGACTCTCCGAGAGAGGTGCAGAGAGCTCGTGAGCGCTAATATAAAGCCCAGCGAAGAACAAAGGAAATCGGCCAGGCCCCCTAAGTAACACGGCCCCGGCTATTCCCAGTCACAGCCAGGGGGGCACACAGCACCGGCAAATCCACCCAGCCTTCCCTCCTGACACCCGACAGTGACAGGGCATCGGAGATGCAGCAACCAGAAACCAAATGGAGTTAATTCAGTCCAATGGAAATAAAAGCAGCACTACTCGTCACCTGCAGCTCCCACTCCCTGCTCTAACCACTAAAGCGTACTTCCACCCGCAGCTAAAGACTAGAGCCCGAGTCCGCGGACCCAGTCTTCTGCTCTTAGACCACACACACATTCAGAGCTAGGAGTAGAACCCAGGAGTCCTGAGACATACTCCCAGAATTGGGATTAGAACCCAGGAGTCCTTGTTCCCAGGCTGCTTTGTTCTAACCACTTGGCAACACTCCTTTCCAGCTCGCTGTAGCTTCGTTGCCTTGTACAACAAACAAATCTGGTTTGTTCTTGTTCAGCTCCCGGGGTGCCTGCTGGATCTCGGGATCCCATCAGAGTTTGGAGTAAATTAGGAAGCTGAGAATGAAAGTGACTCTCACGCACCACCCTGCTAACAAAAGGAGCAAACTTGGAGGGCTGAGCCAGCTGGAGAAATATGGCAGTCGACTTGCCACTTTGTCAGGCACCGTTCCAAACTAATTTCCCTGGCAGCCAGCCCTGCGATGACTAGATTGATAAATCTGAAGAGGAAAGCAAATTACAGCTGGAACAAAAGGAGACCGGGATGGTGAAAAACACTCCAGCGTCTTTGGGAAGGGAAGGAAAGAAAAAAAAAAAAAAAAAGATCCATTTGATTTTCAGTTTCTCTAGGCCTTCTCTCCAGCTCCCTGCTGTTCACCCCCAGCTTTCTCTGTAGCGGAGGTGCCAGATAAACCATCCGCCTAAGAGCACAGCGGTGCTAATGCCCACTGGGCTGGGGCCTAATTAGGAGACCGCGGGCTGGATTTTTAAAGGTCTTTTGGTGCCTACAGATGAAAATAGGCCCCAAGTGGGATTTTCAGAAATGCCTTGAAATCAATGGCTCTGCGTCTTTAGATGCCGAAGTACCTTAACAAATCTGACCCTTAGCCCCCCTCAGATTGGCTAAGACCCAAAGGCAGCAAGCACCGACCTACCAGCCAATCTCTAGCACACAGATAACCACCTGCGAACAGTCTACTCCTGAGCCTGGTTCCACACCTGCCCCTCACACCTTTCTCCTTCTCAGCCCCCCTTTTCCCCTTGTCTTTCCGTTTTAGCTGATCCCCTCCTAACTAAACCCACCCAAACATTATTAAATGAAAGAAAAATCATGCCGCTACCATGCTATTTGCAGCCATCACATTGATCATTCTGTTAGGCCTTCGATCCCTTCCCCTGGGTCTGTCTTATCTATTTGGCTTGCAAGCGCTTCAGGGTAAGGACAGTATCTTACGCTGGGTTTGTACAGCAACTAGCACAACACGGCTCCATCCTCCATTGGTCCCGAGGTGCTACTCTACTAAACATAACTCATAATCACACCCAGAGTTTCTGCCATGTGCATTTGCCAATTGTTATGGATTTAAATGTTCCCAGTTGCACAAAATTAGGGGTTTTAAGCACTCCCCCCCCCCCCCCGTTTTTATCAATTTACATTTTCACAGTTGCAGGAAATTAGGGAGGGGGGCGTCAAACAATAATTATTTAATGACAGTAGATGTTGAGATCCAGAAAGTTAAAGCTTTAGAACTGTTTGTGTTCTAACTGTCAACATCACATGTCAAAATCCACAAAGGAAACAGCCTTAAATCAAAACGTCTCAGGCTGAATTTTTCTTACTTTGCCCATCTGTAAATGTAGATGATCAGCAACGGAAATATTTTTGCTGGTGTGTGTGCGTGCGCGCGGTGAAATTGACGCTTATCGACATTTACTAATACAAATGGAACCCTTCCAAGGCTGCATACAGGCCAGCGGTGAATGGGTCCATGGTCTGGCATGAGCTTACCCGCTGAATCGGGTATGTGGCTGGCAGGGCCGGCTCCAGGCACCAGCTTGGCAAGCAGGTGCTTGGGGCGGCCACTCCGGAGCGGGGCGGCAGGTCCAGCTATTCGGCGGACGGTCCCTCACTCCCGCTCGGAGCGAAGGACCTTCCGCCAAATTGCCGCCGCAGATCGCGATCGCGGCTTTTTTTTTTTTTTTTTGGCTGCTTGGGAAGGCCAAAACCCTGGAGCCGGCCCTGGTGGCTGGCCGGCTAACGGTGCCTTGGGAATGCCTTGCACTGTTCTCCTCACCTGGCTGCCTATTGAATTCAAGTCCCTGAGCAGACTGGAGGTCCAGCCCCCAAGTGAACCTCAGTTTCCAATCACCAGGCTGCAGTCCTATGGGATTAAGCAAATTCTCCCAGCCCCCCAGGTCTAAGCCGGAAGCTCCGCGTTCAGCCCCAGCCCCAGACGAAGACACAGAACGGTCGGCGTCAGAGATAACTGGGGTTGGGGTGGGGAACAGTTTCCAGAGATGCTGCAGAGATGGGGTTGCTCCTATATCCTTATCCCAATTCCCCCCAGCTAATCAAGAGCCCCCCTCACTCACCTGCTTGTGCATTTCAATGTTCAGCCCATAGGACATTTCATAGTACTGAAAGCAAACCACAACACAGCTGGTTAGAAGAGGACTCTCCATTCGCCACCAGATAACAAACCAGCTACCAGCAGGGCTTGGTAGCTACTCCACATGGCTCCCTCCCCCCGGCCAAACTGGCCCTGGTGTAACTCCAATCAGCAGTCAATTACAGAGATGGGTTTTGCTTTTCCCAGGGTCAGGCCCAGATTTATTGACTGAGGGACAGATCGGGGATAGGTGCTGGCCTCTTTCAGTTCTGGGAAGGTGGGAGGAGCCCACAGAAGGCCCGCCCCTTCAGATGAGGGAGGGGCCACAGGACCAGGATTCAGCTAAGCAGGGAGGTTCAGTCTCCACAGCCCAATCTAATCCAGGCCAACTCTGAGCGCTGGACTCTGAGTCTCTGGGCCACCCAGAGATTAAGGGGTTGACTTCTCTGGCTCCAGCGCTAACCATTGGGCTATACTCCCTCTGGCAATGCGCATCAAGGGCAACAATGGGTTTTTGTGATGGTGGGAGGGGCACTTGTCCACCAGGGACTGGACTGAGACCCACCAAACTCATATCACCAGAAACGGACGAATGGAACTGATTTTTCAGTCACTTACAACCTAGCACGAGTTCAGGATGGTGACCTGGAGAAGGTATATTATGGTTTAAAGAAGGTAGCTCAGGATCTTTGATTCGTCCTATTGTCATAATACCAGGACGAAGGAGCAGTCAATGAAACAGAAAGGTGGAAAATTCAAAACTGATCACAGGAAGTGATTTTTTTTTTCTCCAGACAAAGCTCAGTTTAGCCTGTGGAACTCCTTGTCACAAGAAGTCACTGAGGCTGAGAACTTGGCAGGATTTGGACAGGGATCATACATCTGTATGAACAGGGACAGCCAAAGTGACAACAGTAAAGATTAAAGAATCAATGAGTGTTCTGGAAGGGAAATAAACCCTCATGCTTCAGGGCATGCACAACCCCTAGCTATTGGGGTCAGGAGGAAGTTTTCCCTGGAGGCAGCTTGTCTCATAACTGCCTATTGAGGGGTTTCTTGCACCTTCCTCTGAAGCAGATGGTAACATCAGAGACAAGATATTGGGCTAGAATCGGACCCTGGGTTTAATTCACCATGGCAATTCCTGTGTCCCTATCCCGTTTCCAACCTCAGCCCTAACCCCACCAGGCTGATCGCCGGAGGCCTATAATTTGCTGGAATTATGGGCAGTGGCAAGTAGCAATTCTGATTAACTCCGCGATGGCTGTTTCAAGAAGCCCACATCAGAGTCCATCCTCCGGCAGTACTTTGGAAGGGGTTTTATGAAACGACCTTGGGGTTCAGTTTGCTTCCAGCCACCCCCTCTCCACCTGGAAGGGCTGGACGTCAATAGTTACGAGGCCAAATGAAAAAATGGCATCATTCCCAGCATCTAACAGCATCATGGCAGTGGCAGCAGACGGCGCGGCAGGAACCAACCGTTGCTAGGAATAGATGTTAACTCCTTCCTGACCAGTGCCTTTCCCCGCCCCCACCCCCTTGGGAGAGCACCCATAGGCAGGTGAGTGCAACATCATCCAGCTAGGAGTGGCGGTCCTTGGAGGCCAGCTCTCAGGCTGAATGGCTTGTTGACCTGCCCCAGTAGGATGATTATGTGACCCCTTTGGTGGGTGGTCAAGAGGGTCTCTTACCATGACATAATGTCTCTGCATCTCGGTCTTCTCGCTCGCCAGCTTCTCACATTCCAGCTTCAGACTGCAAGGGGAAACCGTCTTCATTTGCAGCCCCGGATCCACCTCCACCCCCGAGCTGCACCCTGCACACCTCCCACCCAGCCCCGCTGCGGCGGAAGGGGCCATCCCCGCAGCAGGAGTCGGGTGCCATCGCTCCGTGCCACGCACGTCCCCAGCGGCGTTCCACCAGCTGGTCAGCGGCTTGGAGCCTGGCTTGGAAGGGTATAAATCTGGCCCCTGGCCTGTCACCCACCCAGCCCCACTCCCCTGAGCTCCTCTCCGCTCCCATCGCTGTTCCCCCTTGTAACACCGAGTCCAGCGAGGCCTTGCTGTGGCTTGAGAAAACGAACCTGCCTCCTCCCACTTTGCCTGTGACCCCGAGCGCAGCTCTGGAGCGCTCCTGACATGTATCCCCTGAACTGCCTGTCCCACCCCACCCCCGGCTCCCTCTCCCTGATCTGTGACCCCAAGACCCCTCGGAGCTCCCCCTCGCATTTGTGTGCGCCCAGCCCTGCCTCAAACGCCTTACCTGGGACCCTCAGAATCGCCCCTCTGTGATCACCCCCTGCCTTACCTGTAACCCTGGACACCAGTCTCTCCACCCCAACCCCCTTTTCCCTGCGATCCTAGACACTTGTCTATCTGCATCTCTCACCCGACCCCAGGACGGTCCCTTCCCCATGGCCCCCTCCCCCGCGCCTGCCCGCCCCCTCCCCCAACGGCCTGCCCCTCACCTGTGATACTGAGCCTGCAGGAACTGGAATTCTTCCTTAATCCGGTCGCAGATTTCCAAAATCGAGAACTTGAAGGGCTGCCCAGACTGAAGCGGAGCCTAGAGTAGATCAGTAACAACAACGCTGCTGCCAGCCCAGCCCACCCCATCGCCAACGCACTGCCCTGACCCACCTTCCAACCCCAACCCTCTCCTCTCCCTTAGCTCATGGCCCAGGGACCGCCCCCCCTCCCATTCCAAAATCCACCCCCTCGCCTCACCCCCAGCCCGTCCGGCACACCCGGAGCCCAGGATGGTACTTACAGGGTGCCGTCCTTGTGGGTACATCCTGGGGGACTTGCCCAAAATTGATGCCCACCGGAGGAGGGAGAACACCCTCTTTAACCTCCCCACCCTGGCTTCTTCTTTAACTTCTCCAACAGCCGCTGGTCACCAGGAGAACAAGCGGGCGAAGGAATCCTGTCTCCGGGAGGGACGGACGGATATTGGAATCTTCCTCCGATGGGCTTTTTTTTTTTTTTGAAATACAATTATTTATTGTTGTGGGTACGGCTCAGCCGGGGCGAAGAACATTTCCGTCGGGTGAAAGGGGAGAGAGAATTCCTCCCCAGTGGGTCGTGCTTGGCCGGGTCGCCTCGGCCCCCCCATCGGACACGGGGCTGGGGGGAAATATAATCTGTCTTAAAGCACCACACACACACACACAAAAAAGGCAGGAACAGAAGGTCAGTAGAAAATCTGGCCGGATTTCAATAGCGGTCCCTGGCTAGAATGAAAACTGCCTCCTGGCAAGGCAAAGGGAGAGCAGGGGAGTCTGTCGAACTGGATCCTTAAGGTGGTCCTTTCTCGGTAGGAGGTGGCACCAGGGGCTTTGCCCGCTGGCTCTGGGATCCATGCCAGACACCCGCTAGAGGTGTCAGAGGGCAGAGATTCCCCCCACCACACGCCCCCGCTCCACGCCCGCCTCCCTCCTCCCCATCGTGGTGGGAAGGCAAACTGAACCGAGGGAAGCAGCTGCTCCCACTTCCTAGCGGCTCCCCCACATCCTGCTGGGCTGGGGGAGGATGGGTTGCTAGCCGACTGGCCCGCTCAGTCTCCTGCTCGCTTGGCCTTTGAGGACAGGGCCCAGGATTTGGGGGGGAGGGGTTGGCCTCCTCATTGGCCTTTCGTGTCGCCTGGGATGTTCAGCTCCAAGCTGGCTCAGTTATATCCCTGCGTGGGCCCCCTTAAAGTGTGGGGCTGGGCTGCCTCAACCAGAATGATGGGGACCCCTCCCAAATGTCCCCCCACTCGCTGACTGTCCCTCCCTCGCACCCCAGACACACCCGTCTCTCCCAGCCCACCCCCCTTGTCCCTCCCCTTTGCCCCAAAAAGTCTCTTCCCCCTCCTCTGCCCCCAGACCTCTCCTCCATACAGGCCCCCCACCCCACTGGCCTCTGGGATCTTCCACTCCCACAGAGATCCATGCTTCCCCGCTGCCAGTGCCTCAGACAGGTGGGCCCAGATCTGAAGGGGCCTGGATGTAAGCCCCCCCCGACCCAAATGAAGCCAACCTTAATAAGCTTTGCCCTCTGGGAGCCTCCATCCGCCTGGTTTCATGCTTCCTGGCCCTTTGGACAGCAGAGCGGTCTGCCGGCGTTACGCAGCAGCATCTCGCTAGCCCATGGCTTGACACTGGAAATAGCACGTGCTGTTCGCACAGCAGTAAAGGCATCATCAATATATAATCATAAAATATACTCAGGGTTTTAAAGCCTCTGTCTGACCCAGTGATCCAAGCCAGGCTGCAGTCTCGGGGCGTTCCCTGGGGCAGGCTTCCTTGGAGAGACCGGGAAAAAATTCAGAGCTGGTTTTCGTGGTAGGACGGCACAGGCTGTTAGCCACCCCACAACTGTGCCATCTGTACCATTCCTTCCAGCGCCTCCTGCTGGGAGCAGACTGGCATGGCTCCCTGGAGGGTTTGGGTAGCATTGACTGAAGCTACACCTGACATAGGTGGGACTTGGAAGTTCCCCACACCCACCTCTCCTGCACCCTTCCCTCCCGGGCCACCTGCTGGCAGGGACTGAGCCTGGACAAGCTGTGAACGGCCTTTCGGCCAGCATTCCCTACAGCGCCTCCTGCTGGAACAGCTGTAAGGAGCAATTTCTCCAGACATTTGTGTGTGTGTGTCCCTAAATGACAATGGCTGATTATTAGGCAGGGAGGCAGCCTGGCTTTCCAGGCGCCCCAAAAGCCAGGCCATGGATACCTTCTCCTTCCCGAAAAAGAATCCTCCAAAAGGGCCCCCACTCCCTGCAGGATCATTATTATTATTATTATTACACCCAAGCCTTCATGCTGGTGGGAAAACCAGCCCCCAGGTCCACCTTAAACAGCTTTACAGCCTCTGCTACTGGGGCCCTGCTTCCATTGGCTGCGAGCGCCAGCCAATCGGCCCCGCCCGTTCCCACATGGGTCTCTGATGTCAAAGGCTTCAGAGGCTAATCAGGAGCGAGAGCAGCTGGAGGATAAACAGGAGTGAGCTGGGGGTGGGGGAGGGAACAGCCCCGGGGCAGGCTGGGAGTTGTAGTCCTCTCTGCTCC
This sequence comes from Emys orbicularis, assembly GCF_028017835.1. Lineage (NCBI taxonomy): Eukaryota > Metazoa > Chordata > Testudines > Emydidae > Emys > Emys orbicularis. The sequence goes on along the minus strand of NC_088706.1, from coordinate 10,554,854 downwards.
CCCTCCAGCGCCTGCCTTTGCTGCAGCTGGGGCAGCTCCCAGAGTTAGTTTTTGTTGGAGGTCGGAGGTTGCACAGGCCGGGTGCTGGCGTGCTCCTGGGAGAGGGGTGTCTCAATTTTCAAGCCTCCTTCCCTGCTCAATGTCATCCTGCTTAGATAGACACCCAGACACACCGACCGGGGAATCGATCGCTGCTTCCTGGCCTTTGGGCGAAGGGCGACGTACCAGCCGCTCGCTAGTCCAGGGGGGGCTATCGTAGGCGTAGTTTGACTTCTAGATTTGGGGGGAGAAGCTCCTGTCAAGCCAATGGGGCCATGCGTGGAGGAGCAAATCCCACACTTGCATTTCGGGGGGGGGCATTGTCCCCCAAACTACGCCCACAGGGCCTGTGTCCTTTTGGGGACAGACTGAGAGCAGCTGGGTCGCACCTCAGTTTCCCCAGCTGTAAACGGGGGAGAAGGAGCCTGAGCCCCTTTGGAAAGTGATGGGCGATCTGCAGCTGCTAAGACCTAGGGATTATGATTTATTGACAGCATCCTTCTCCTCCCTAGCTGGCCCCCGACTGGCAGTTCTTTGGGGCCAGGGCTGTCCTCGCTCTGTGCCTGAGCCAGCTGCTCCACCGCCCTCCCGCTCTTGGCAAACAAATTAACTCCCTGATCTTCCAACCCCAAGCTTGCTCCAGCAACCCCAAAGCCCAGGGGCAGCTGCAAACTACATTGCCCACAAGCTCCTGCGGCTAGTTCCTCTGCCCTGTCAATCAAAGTAACGTGGGCCCTGCTCCCTCCTCAGCATCCCCACCCGAAGTGGCTGGATGGTATAATTACAGCACATTGATCTAACTGAGCAAGGCTTTCCTGCTGGCCATGAATCAGGCTTTCCAGAGAGGCGCACATCCCTTTAACATTAAGCACAGCACCTTCCATCACCAAAGGGCCTCTGCAGACACACACACACACACACACACACACACATCCCAGCTCCCTGTCCACTGGGCTGCACCCGCAGCAGAGAGAGAAGCAAACAGAGCCAGTCTCTCCCCCTGGGAAAGTGAAAACAAGCAAAGTAAAAACCCAGCGGATCTTTGGCTCTTCCCTTCAAACTGCCCCAAAGACAGAACCCCCTTTTTGGGGCGTGATCTGAGCATCCAGCCCCTGGGAACCCTAAAAATTCCAACCCACAGCTGGGTCAACGCCGCCTCGGAGTTCCCCTCTGCAGCCCCGCTTACAAACAGGTCTTGTCCCAGCTGCAGGGATGTTAAAGATCCTCAAATTGCTGGGATCATAAGAACAGCCCCCCCACCCCAGCCCAAAAAACAAATGTCCTTTCCTCCCAGTAAAAACAACAGAGTCTGGTGGCACCTTAAAGACTAACAGATTCAGTTGGGCATCAGCTTTTGTGGGTAAAAAACCCACTTCTTCAGAGGCAGAAGTGGGTTTTTTTCCCACAAAAGCTGATGCCCAACTGAATCTGTTAGTCTTTAAGATGCCACCGGACTCCTCATTGCTTTTGTGCATACAGACTAACACGGCTACCCCCTCTGATACTTTCCTCCCAGTATTGTGTGGCGTGCTATGGGCCAGCGGCCACGCACCACCCCCGAAGTGGCTGCTTTTGTGTGGCTGTCTGTAGTTGTGAAGCATGGTTGTAGAGGTAGGGGGACCCTTAGCAGTGCAAGAGGCTATAGAAATGTGACCGTTTTATGATGGTCTTGTTAGGAGGTAGCCACGGGTCTCATGTCATTCCTGGGACTCCCCTACACAGACAATCTGAAATCCCCCTGTAACACACAGGGAGCCGATTAAAAGGCTTGTATACATTAGTCCTTTGCAGCCTTATTATTCCACACTCCAATCAATATATAAAGGGGAACTGGTTGGCAATGACCAAAAACTGGTACCAGGTGATGTCTGTTTTATAGACTCCAAGGCCAGAAGGGACCATCATGATCACCGCAGCTGCCCTCCTGTATAACCCAGGCTGCTGGATGGTTTGCTTACATGTAATAAGTTGTTGGTTCTCAGACCAATTTCTAGTGGGGAAAAGCCCTCCACCACAGTCAGCCCTTGTTAGCTGCCTTCTTCTCAGCCTCATCAGAGAGACCAAAGATGGAAGGACACACAGCTGGGGTTCCCATGCTGGCAGTTATGACCACTTCCTTGCCCTTCCCATATTGCTGAAACCTGGATTAGATAATGTAGCTAGCTTTTATACCATGCTTTTCATTGGGAGGTCTCAACATGCTTTACAAAAAGGGGTTAGCATCATTATCCCCATTTTGCAAATGGGGAAACTGAGGTAGAGAGCAGGGAAGTGATTTGTCCAAGGTCACCCAGCAGGTCAGTGACAGAGTTGGGCATAGAACCCAGGTCGCCTGAGTCCCAGTCCAGAGAGAAAGGGCATCCCAGCATGGAAAAGGTTGAGAACCACTGAGTCACAGGGACTGATTCATCTCACCCCATCAAGCCAGAAAGGACCAGTGGATAGATCATAAGTTCAGGAACAAGGACGCCTGGGTCCTATTCCGGACTCTGCCACCAATTTGCTGCATCCCCTTTGGCGAGTCCCCGTGCCTCAGTTTCCCCAGCTTTGAAAAGAAGATAATGCTATAGACCCACTGAGAGATCGACCGATGGAAGATGCTATGTGTGGTTAGAAGCAACAGAGGGTCCTGTGGCACCTTTAAGACTAACAGAATGTTAGTGTGGTTATTCACTGGATTGCAGCAGGGCTTTTCCCCCCCCCTGAGGAGAGAGACTGGTGGGGAGGTGGGGGACTTAGACAAAACCAAAAAAACAAACCCCAAAGTGCTAGAATTTTTGCCAAAAAGATTCCAAGGGATGATTTCATCCATGCTGCATGTTTCGCCATAAACATAAAAGCTGCAATTAGGAAAGCCAGCGAGCGCATGGGCTGTAGCGTCGATACCGCCCCAGCAACCGCTCCTGACCACCGTAAATTCCCAGGATTTCAGGGTATTAACCACACTTGGCTTGGCATCAGGCTAATACGCAACAAACCTTTTACTGCCACTGCTAACCGAGTACTGATTTCTTGGGGCTTGCTGTCCAATTAAACCTGTGTTCAGGGCTCGAGAGCAGGGATGATCCTGAAATGCATGGAGCTGTCGAAGCCCTGCCGCCCCCCTCCCCAGTCTCAGCTCCTGGAATAACAGGACTTCGCTGTGCCTTAAAGCCCTTCGGCAGGGGAGAACTCAAATCAATTAAGTGTCGCAGCACCCCTGGGAGGCAGGGAAGGATTTCTCTCGCTGTGTCACATGAAGGGAAACTGAGGCAAAGGGATATTCCCAAGAGGCACAGCAGAGAGTGAGGGGCAGAGCTCAGAACACAACCCGAGAATCCCCATGCTCTAATCACTAGATACTGCTTCCCTCCCAGAGCTGGGCCTAGAACCCAGGAGTTCTGGATCCTAGTCCCCCCTCTAGACCCACCCTTTCCCAGAGCTGGGTCTAGAACCCAGGAGTTCTGGCTCCCAGTCCCCCCTCTAGACCCACCCTTTCCCAGAGCTGGGTCTAGAACCCAGGAGTTCTGGATCCTAGTCCCCCCTCTAGACCCACCTTTTCCCAGAGCTGGGCCTAGAACCTAGAAGTTCTGGCTCCCAGTCCCCCCTCTAGACCCACCCTTTCCCAGAGCTAGGACTAGAAGCCAGGCATCCTGGCTCCCAGCCCTCTCCTCTGCCCACTAGACATTTCCTCGCCTAATCAGAGCTCCTTAACATTCGAGCTGGAAGAGACCTGTTGTGGCAGCCAATCCATCGCTCTGGCCAGGACACGACCACGCCCTACTGTAGGTGTGTGGCTGTACCGTGAAGGGAAGTTGTTAGCCACGGAGAGCAGAGGTCCCAGAAAGGATGAGTGGCCAGCCACGGCTATGATGAGGGCATGTCGTTCCCAGGCCTGGAAAGGAAAGATATTCCCAGCTGTGGGCACCGGCTGAGTGGCTATGCACCCAGGAGAGACAAGCTGGCTGCCCCCCTTCAGAACCGAGGTGGGAGGTGACAGCTCTTGGCGATGGAAAAGGGCTGAGTTCCTTCCCAGGCTCACAGGAGCTGCGGTTCCTGGTGTGGAGAGGGGCTCTGCTGCCAGCCACAAAGGCAGAGAGCGCTCCTGGCTGTGGAGAGGGGCTGAGTTCCCAGCTGGAGCGGGCTTGAGTTTTTTCTCCCTCACCGATGCCTGTATCTCACCAACCAGCCCCATGCACCCCCATCGGGCACCCCCACGCCTGGAAGGGTTCATCCGCCCTGTCCGCGCTGCACCCCGCACTGGCCTACACTTCTGGAGAGTTCCCACTTTTGACGGGAGGGGACGGGGAAGAGCCAACCCTTAAATATTGCAGGAGCCAGCTGTACCTGGCCCTCCGCACACAGGCAGCCAGGAGGTTAAATATTTAATGTGCCACATTTCTTCCTAATCTTTTATTAATTATGTTATTTACTTGCCGCAGGATGGAGGCTATCGGAGGAGGCAGAGCTGACAAACATACAGACTAAGACTCCTCCAAACCCCCAGCCCTAAAATCACCCGCTGTTGCTACCGCCGGAGCAGCGGCGCTGGCAACAGCAACAGTCAGAGCGTTAGTGTAGACGGGAGCTGGTGTTTCCACCGCTGTGGGCGTCGGCCCCTGCTCGGAGCAAGGCTAGTCGGGGGTGAGGTCAGCGGGGCCACGTCTGTGCCGGGAACTCCCACTGGTGGGACTGCACAGGTGGGACAAGCCTGGCACGTGTGTACACAGAGCGGAGGGAGGGGGGGCTTGGTGGTTAGGGCACAGGGGTGGGACTCAGGAGATCTGGGTTTGATTGCCAGCTCTTCCCCGGAGGCCCTCGGTGACCTGGGACAAGCCACTGAATAGCGCTCGGTATGCTGGGTTTATTAAAAGCTGCCCCATTATTCTGGTGCCAAGAGCTTTTCAGAATCTGGCCCCATAATCTTGTTGTGCCTCAGTTTCCCCATACATAAAATAGGGAGAATGCTCCTTTCTTTCTCCCACCCTGGGTCAGTCTTGTCGATTTAGGGCAGGGCCTGGGTCGGACTATGTGTCCATGCACCCTGCTCTTTCTACTACAACAACATGTGGCAGATCCTAGCAGAGAAGAGGACAAGTCCTTTCACACTTGCTGGACGGAGACCCTGCCTCTCTCGCAGAGCTCCCCTCCCTGCATGCCCAGCCGGGCCATTTCTGTAGCATGGCACAGACACAAAAGGGTTAATCAGCTCCCCAAAAAATCACTAGGTAACTGCATCCTGCCCAGACTACGAGGGCTGCCTGGTGGCACGAGCATGCATCTGTGGCATAACTGGTTGGTTGAACGCTTGATGGAGACTATGGGACCAGCAGAGGTACACCGGAGTTCTTCAGCTCACACACTGTGTTGAATTAATCTCTCTTACTAAAAAGCAGTTGGTATTTTCCCCCACTTCACCTCAGTTAAATGCTTAAATGGGGCTCCAACCTGCCTCCCTGCCCAGCAAACGCCTTCCTCATGCTGCTTTTCCGTTGCTTCATTAAAAAATCCCCCTTGGACATTTCTCAGGAGTGAAGGCAGCCCCGACCTCTAGCAATAAGCTACAATTAACTGCCACAGGCATAAGAGATGAAAACTCTGTTGACTTCAGTGGGGCAAAGATGTCCTCATACCAAGCAGAGCTCACGGGTAGAGCTGGCAGAAATGTTTGTGTTGTGTAATTTTAACAGAAAATGGCATTTTGTTGAAAATAAAATTCCACAGGAAAAGGTCAGGTTTTGACCCCCCAAAAATCACAAACCGATTTTTGTCAACTTTTTTCATTTTTTATAAACTGAAAAAAAAAATTAACCAAAAAATCTGAAGGGGAGGAGGGGTTGTTTTGGTTTTTTGAGAGGTGAACATGTTTCAGTTTTGGATTTTGGTGGTGAAACCAATTTTTGTGGGATATTTTGACAAAAACGAAAACCATTTTCCCCCCCCCTGTTTTTCTAAAACCAAACCAACCAACCAAAAGCATTTTTTAACCCAGCGCTAGCCACTATTCTGTCTCCAACCTTGGCCGGTACAAGATGCTTCAGAAGAAGTTACAAGTAACCCTGAAATAGGCAGTTATAGAATAACCAGGATGAGGAGGAAAAGTCTTCAGAACCCTGACACAGTGATTGGTTCATCCCTTGAGGCAGGTTAGTTTAGAGCCCAGAAGTAATTTGGGCCAGTGTGCACTGGAACTAGTCCATAAAAACCACCTAGCGCTTATCATCGGTAGATATGGGAGCCCTTTGCCCTGGACATCATTATCATTCTCTCTGTTTTACAGATGGGGAAACTGAGGCACGGGGTGGGTAAGTGACTTGCCCAAGGCCACCCAGTGGCAGAGCCAGGAATAGACGCCAGGTGTCCTGAGTCCCAGTCCACTGCTTTGTCCATTAGCCATGCGGCCTCCCACATGTAGCTATGTCCGTTTGTCTGTCAGCAATGAGACCGACCGATGTGAGTATGATGGGGGTGTTTGAAATCAAAGCCAGGATCCAGCGCCGTGTGCTGAAAACAGCCCTTCTCAAGCCGTATCCACCACCCCGCCTGGCCTTTAGGGCATTCCTGAGCTGGGGTTTGCACTCTGAGTCCGACCCAAACAAAACTGGGTTAGTTTAAGAAATGTTGCCCCCACCAAAGAGCCATCATGAACATCGCCTGGCAGGGAACGGTCGCTGCAGCATCTCCCAAATGTACCCGCGCATCGTCTCAGCTGAAGAGTCAGCCAGGTGAGCCCCTATCTGCAGGCAAGCCAGGTTCAACCCTTTCTGCTCCCCAGCGCTGGTGACCTTGGAGGGCGGGATCCCCGGCCCATCCTGCTTGTTTCAACACGATTCGTTTGCTGTTTTCGAAATCTGACTGGACCCTAGCTGGCTCTCAAACAGTCGGGCCCGGAGATGCGATTCTGGGGAAGGCTCTGTCTTGGCCCCTCCTCCACCCCACAGTGGAAGGAAGGGTGGTCTGGGGGTTAAGGTCCTGGGCTAGGGCTCAGGAGATCTGGCCTTAGTTCCTGGCTCTGCCCCTGACTCTCTGCATAACCTTGGGCAAGTCTTTTCCCCACTCTGTGCCTCAGTTTCCCCATTTGTAAAAAATCCTCCTACTCTTTCTCTGTTTAGGGTATAAACTCTTAGGGGAAGGGACCGTCTCTATGCATATGGACAGCGCCTAGCACAAAAGGGCCCCGATCTGTCAGGGTCTCCAGCTGTGACGGGCAATTCAAATTAGGGCACCCTCTTGGGGTTTCCTCCCTCTAGACCCCCCATCCCCAAACCCAGCCTTGCTTATTGCAGCTCATTTGGAAAACAAGAGGAAAGCCAAAAGTCACGCCAAGCCCCCCTTGCAACAACACGGATGCTGCTCAACCTGCTGAGAGCCTCCGCCAGAGAGCCGGGGCCTGTGCCAGGCTGGGCGGGCGCTGGCAGGATTCCTTCTGTGCCATGCCAGCGACTCAGTCACAGCGTTGGACAGAAGGAACTTTTGCTGTCAGCTACCACGAACCACATTTGCGCACGTCAGCCGGAGAGACCCGACGCGCTGACCCTCCCCACCCCGCCATGGAGGCAGCGCGGTGGTGCTGAATGCCCCATCCATTCCGATCCAGTAAGGGCTGCCCCTTGTTAAGATTCAGTGGATAAGGTATGGGGCTGGGAAGCAGGAGACCTGCGCTTTGCACCCACCTCCGCCACTGACCCACTAGAAGACTCGGGGCAAGTCACTTCCCCTTGCTGGGCTGCTGTCTTCTCTCCCAACCCTTTGCCCATCCCATCTCTTTAGGCTGTGGGCTCTTGGAAGCAGGGGCTGTCTTGAGTTTCTGTGCAGCACCTGGCACACCAGGGGCTTGATCTCAACTGGTGTCTCTAGGGGCAGGTGTAATACAAATAGAAATGGCCCATGCACACACCCGGGCTCTCCCCGGCAGTCCCAGTTCCCAGCCCCACTCACACCGGATCCGATGTAAGATGAGAACAAAGGGTGCAATAGAAACCCCCTGCCATACACACCCTCCCCCTCCCCAAATCCATCATCCTTCTTCATTACCTTTCTCCATCTCAGACCTCCTGCACAACACAACCCCAGCGGCTGGCACCGACCCCTAGCGCAGACCTGCAAAGTTGCTCTCCGCGCAGAGTTCTCCCCTGCTTGAAACCAGCTGGCGGCCGAGGGCTGGAATCTGGGCAATCCCAGTGTCTAATGAGTGTACACTTCTTGCAGCAGAGACCTACCTTCTCTTCTTAGGCCTTGCCCACCTGGGAAAATTTCCACTGCCGGGACTGTCCCTATGCTGGGGGGAACGGCCTCACGTCCACACCCAAGGGGTATCCCATCTTTGGGCATCCGCTAATGGAAGTTACTCTGGCCGCCATCCAAAGTATGGCTGGGAGTTTAAACTCTGCTGCGCAGACCCATTTTCATTGTAACTCAAGTGGCGCAAACACCCATTATTATTCTTCGTAAGCGCGTGGAGGCCTCAACCAGGATCAGGGCCCCATTGTGCAAATACACAGGGAGACACAATCCTTGTCCCAAAGAGCTCCCAATCTATATAGACAAGACAGACCTATGGTGGGAGGGGAAACTGAGGCCAGAGAGAGGACGTGACCCAGCTGGTCAGTGCCGAGTTGGGAACAGAACCCAGGGCTGTGTCCTCACTGCCCCTCAACCTTTCCAAGAGAATCCAAACACAATCATTCGCAAAAAGCCACGCGTGATAAATAAGCACAAGATCTTAAGGGCCTTGATTTTGTGCTTGCAAATTAACTGTGCGTGCAATTTGGCAGGTGCATTCAATAGCAAATTGGGTACTTGAGGTCGTGAAGTGTCAGCAGATATACCCGCAGTTATTTGCCCTGGTGAAAAATTCATTTAGAAAAATAATTTATAGGGAACCAATTGGTGGGAAAATCCTCCCTCTGCTGATGATTTTGGAGCCGGGATGTAATCCGGAGACTGAAGGGGTGATGGTTAAAATACCAGTAAACACCCCCCACATTAGGGAATGAAAAATTCTGCTAAGTCTGTGAAATCAGATTTACAACTATCATCTCCGGAGTCTCGGTTGATTTGCATTTGGGGGTCAGCAGGAGATTCCTGAGCACAGCAGATTTGGTGGGAACAGAATATTAGATGTACGGTATCCACCGTGCACTCACTTCGATTACAGGCCATGGGCTCCGCTCTATTCAAATCCAAATCGGATAACTGCGTAATCTTCCCGAGCGTCCCGCTGAGGAGCGGTCTCGGATCAGGCACCGGCAGATTAAGCGATTGTTGGCTACGGCTCAGTGCCCTGTTCGCTTAGAAGCATGTGAGAGTCGAGGCGCGGACGTGCTTCCTGACAGCCAGGCTGAACCAAGATTGCAGGCAAGGTTTCACTTGCATGGGGGCTGGTCACTGGCTCACTCGCAGCAGTTTGGTAGCGGAGGGGCCAGCAGCTATTGAAAGGCAGTGGTTAGTGCAGTGACTTGGGACCCAGGAGACCTGGGTTCTATTCCCAGCTCTGCCACTGACCTGCTGGGTGTCCTTGAGCAAGTCACTTGCCCTCTCTGTGCCTCAGTTTCCCCTCCCACCCATGCCTATTTAGACTGTAAACTCTATGAGGCAGGATCTGTCTGTCTGCGATGCCCAGAACAACAGGGAGTTGATCTCGGTTGGGGCCTCCATACATAATTTTTCAGGATATAAATACAGTTTGATGACTTTGGACATAAGCTTTTCTCTCCAGCAGCCTGCAGGCGACTTGGGTGCAAAGCACCCCGCGATGCTGATCCTAGAGCCCAGCGTGCTCCTTCGGGATTTTTTCCCCTGCATGACCTCACCGGAGCCTGCTGCAGAGCCACTGGTGCCCAGGGGAAGCTGAGCTTTGGGGCAGGACCTGCATGCACTGCCCGAAGAAATGAGAGGCAAAAGACATATCTGGCTTCAAGAGTTTATGGAGGGGATGGGATGATGGGATAGCCTAATTCTGGCAATTAATTGATCTTTGACTATTTGCGGTAAATATGCCCAATGGCCTGTGGGTGGGTGAGATTCTGTGGCCTGCGTTGTGCAGGAGGTCAGACTAGATGATCATAATGGTCCCTTCTGACCTTAAAGTCTATGAGTCTATGAGAGCCGGCAGGGGTGGCCTGCAGGTGTGGGGGTGGAGGCGCCGTTCTGTGGCTGCAGTAGCCTCCGCGACTGCTGCAAAGCCCTCTCTCCCTGCCCACCATGGAGACACTGTGGGGGGTGCTTGGCCATTGGCTAGACTCAAAGCACCCAGCGCGCTGGTTGCATTGTGCTCCTTGCGAGTAGGGGCTGCAGGACACCTGTAGAGACGCCCCATACCCTGCCCCCCTACTCGCCCTGCTGCATTCAGTCCTTCCTTGGCCATTGGGATGTAAAGGCAGGGTTTGCCCTGCCCCTCCAGGGACAGGCCTGTTCTCAGTGTAGCTGCACTCACAGATGCTTGGCTGTTGAAACTCATCAGTGGGGAGGCGCTAACCCCACACCCCATCCTACAGGTTGGTCTGGCTGGTCCGTAAGCACAGCACCAAGGCCTCCGGAACCACAGCCTTCGCCTGGGGCAGATGTCTCACCTGGATGGCAGCTCCCTGCTGCAGATGGCAGACGGGACGAATGAGTTCTCTCTGACACTCTCCACAGGGCCGGCAAAGGCCGACAGCCTTTCGCCTCCAAGTTGCTGGCTCCAATTCCACCCAGGCTGGCAGCGGCTGAAGTTTGCTACCATCTGACTTGCTTCTAGGACCGCGTGAGATGAGTTTGGAGGGTCTCAGCCCAGCAGCTGGCTATCCACATGGCACGTCTCTCCTGGCACTAATTAACCCCTTTGTGGGCAGCCTCAGCAGAGAGGCCAAGGACACAACGCCCCGTGGAGACGGGATTCCCTTCTTGCTCCTTGCAGGGTGGAGACATGCCATAAGAACATAAGAGCAGCCATACTGGGTCAGACCAAAGATCCAGTCTAGCCCAGTGTCCTGTCTTCCAACAGTGGCCAATGCCAGGTGCCCCAGAGGGAATGAACAGAACTGGTAATCACCAAGTGATCCATCCCCTGTTGCCCATTCCCAGCTTCTGGCAAACAGAGGGTAGGGACACCATCCCTGCCCGTCCTGGCTAATATCCTCCAGGAATTTATCTAGTTCTTTTTTAACCTTGTTATAGTCTTGGCCTTCACAACATCCTCTGGCAAGGAGTTCCACAGGTTGACTATGCGTTGTGTGAAGAAATACTTCCTTTTATTTGTATTAAACCTGCTGCCTATTCATTTCATTGGGTGACCCCCAGTTTTTGTGTTATACCAATAGACAGGAGCTCCCACTGCCCCCAATCTCATAGACTCATAGACTCATAGACTTTAAGGTCAGAAGGGACCAATATGGTCATCTAGTCTGACCTCCCGCATGATGCAGGCCACAAAAGCTGACCCACCCACAACAGAATATTCCAGCCTGCGAGCCCTGCCCTATGCTGCGGAGGAAGGCGAAAAACCTCCAGGGCCTCTGCCAATCTACCCTGGAGGAAAATTCCTTCCCGACCCCAAATATGGCGATCAGCAGTACCCCGAGCATACAGGCAAGATTCTACAGCCGGATCCTCATTTTACCCGCGATGGCACGTTAATGCCTAATTGACTAAAATCACGTTATCCCTTCAAACCATTCCCTCCATAAACTTATCAAGCCTAATCTTGAAGTCAGAAAGGTCTTTCGCCTCCACCGTTTCCCTCGGAAGGCTGTTCCAAAATTTCACCCCTCTGACTGTTAGAAACCTTCTTCTAATTTCAAGCCTAAACTTCCCCACGGCCAGTTTATATCCATTCGTTCTCGTGTCCACATTACTACTGAGCTGAAATAACTCCTCTCCCTCCTTGGTATTAATCCCTTTGATATATTTAAAGATAGCAATCATATCCCCCCTCAGCCTTCTTTTGGTTAGGCTAAACAAACCGAGCTCCTCGAGTCTCCTTTCATAGGAAAGGTTTTCCATTCCTCGGATCATCCTAGTGGCCCTTCTCTGTACCCGTTCCAGTTTGAGATCTGCTAACAATCTGTCTCCGGAGCTGTTAACATGCACTCCCCTCTAACCCAGGAAGGGCCCCACACAGCCCTCCCCCCATGGCAATCAGCCAACACTGACTTTGAGAGCCCTTAGAGACCTCCAACAAGATCTGACAGCCACAGCCCTGCTCCGAGCTTACACAAGACAACCGCAGGACGGGAAGGGAAACTGAGGCATGGGGCGGTGATGTGACTCGCCCAAGCTCTCCCAGCAGGTCAGTGGCAGAGCCGGCACTAGAACCCGGGTCTCCTGAGTGCTAGTCCAGGGCTCCATCCATTGGACTTAGCTGCCTCCCATTAAAGTAATCAGCAGCAGGCCTGGAAAATGAACCTCAGTCTTGGAACCTCTTCCTGACCTTTAATGCCACAGGCTCCCTCCTCCCGCAGCGCTCAGATTTGTGGCTGCGGCCATGCCCAGGGCCGCTCTAGCAGACCAGCTGCTGCCGTTAATAGGACCCGGGAGGCTGTTTACCTCCAGGAAGCTAAATTCTCAGCTCCTGCCATGCTGGGCAAGGCGCTCGCTGCCTCGTTACAGAGGAGACAGGCAGGGCCCAGCCACCAAGCTGTCACGCTTCCAGGACACCTTGTCACCACATCACTCCAGGGGTGGGGGGCAGGGGCAGGAGGCAAAAAGCCCGGACTCCTTAAAGGAGCACAGCAGCTGCCAGCGCCTCTCCTCCGGCGCTCCCTTCGATCGGCTCCTGGTTGCACTTACCGGCTCCTGAGTGGGTTTTAATTATTGATGCCTCTTTTAGCTTTTATCTCGTGTTCGCCGCAGCCGTGAGGGGCTGGCGGCTCCTGCATTAGTGATGAATTGGGAAGGAGGAACCGTTCCCCCCCCAGCCAGCTCTCACCGTTACAAAGCATTCCCGGTTTGTGGCTTATGGCACCGTTTCAAGGCAGCTGAGAACAAAGCGATGTCCCCCCCTCGCCCTCCCAGCCCAGGCACCCAGGGGAGCTGCTGCTGCAGAGGTGACAGGGATCTCACAGGCTCAGTCATTAGCAAGGGAGGCCGCAGTAGGGAATATGGTGACAAAACCCACAGGACCCAACTGCTGCCACTTCCTAGCACTTATATGAAGAGCTTATTTTGTAGTGAAAGAGGTGCTGGGGCTCAAGCAATTTTTTACTTTCATAACTGACATGGCAAGAGGCGCCGGGGCTACGAACCGCCAGGCCCAGAGGCGCCGGGGCTACGAACCGCCAGGCCCAGAGGCGCCGGGGCTATGAACCGCCAGGCCCAGAGGCGCCGGGGCTCTGAACCGCCAGGCCCAGAGGCGCCGGGGCTACGAACCGCCAGGCCCAGAGGCGCCGGGGCTACGAACCGCCAGGCCCAGAGGCGCCGGGGCTACGAACCGCCAGGCCCAGAGACGCCAGGGCTACGATCTGCCAGGCCCAGAGACGCCAGGGCTACGATCTGCCAGGCCCAGAGGTTCCGGGGCTCTGAACTGCCAGGCCCAGAGGTTCCGGGGCTCTGAACTGCCAGGCCCAGAGGTTCCGGGGCTCTGAACTGCCAGGCCCAGAGGCACCGGGCTACGAACTGCCAGGCCCAGAGGCGCCGGGGCTCTGAACTGCCAGGCCCAGAGGCGCCGGGGCTACGAACTGCCAGGCCCAGAGGCGCTGGGCTACGAACTGCCAGGCCCAGAGGTTCCGGGGCTCTGAACTGCCAAGCCCAGAGGTTCTGGGGCTCTGAACTGCCAAGCCCAGAGGCACCGGGCTACGAACTGCCAGGCCCAGAGGTTCCGGGGCTCTGAACTGCCAGGCCCAGAGGCACCGGGCTACGAACTGCCAGGCCCAGAGGCGCCGGGGCTCTGAACTGCCAGGCCCAGAGGCGCCGGGGCTACGAACTGCCAGGCCCAGAGGCGCTGGGCTACGAACTGCCAGGCCCAGAGGTTCCGGGGCTCTGAACTGCCAAGCCCAGAGGTTCTGGGGCTCTGAACTGCCAGGCCCAGAGGCACCGGGCTACGAACTGCCAGGCCCAGAGGTTCCGGGGCTCTGAACTGCCAGGCCCAGAGGCGCCGGGGCTCTGAACTGCCAGGCCCAGAGGCGCCGGGGCTCTGAACTGCCAGGCCCAGAGGCGCCAGGGCTCTGAACTGCCAGGCCCAGAGACGCCAGGGCTCTGAACTGCCAGGCCCAGAGACGCCAGGGCTACGATCTGCCAGGCCCAGAGGCGCCGGGGCTCTGAACTGCCAGGCCCAGAGGTGCCGGAGCTACGAACTTCCAAGCCCAGAGGTGCCGGGCTCTGAACTGCCAGGCCCAGAGGTGCTGGGCTACGAACTGCCAGGCCCAGAGGTGCTGGGCTCTGAACTGCCAGGCCCAGAGGTGCCGGGGCTACGAACTGCCAGGCCCAGAGGCGCCGGGGCTACGAATTGCCAGACCCAGAGGTGTCGGGGCTCAGCCCTGGCAGAAATTAAGCACTGCTTATATATCACTTTCCGCCCATAAACCTCAAAGCGCTTTACAAAGGAAGCCAGTCTGTTTTACAGATAGGGAAACTGAGGCACAGAGAGGGGAACATGACTTGTACTAGGTCACCTATCATGCCCTGGCAGAACCAGGAATAGACCCCAGGTCTCCTGAATCCCAGTCCAGTGCTCTATCCACTAGGCAAGGCTGCCTCTTAAAACAAATAAATACCAGCTGCTTCTGTCTTGCACATGTTCATCCCCTAACGAGGCAGGGAGGTGCTTTTATCCCTGCCACCGTGCTGGGGAAACCAAGGCAGCTGAGTCTAATTGATTCACCCAAGGCTGCAAGCAGGAGTCAGTGTCAGAGCCAGGATAACAGGCAGCGCTGTCCAGTGGGTAGGGCACTAGGCCGAGCAAAGACTCGGACTCTACGCCCACTGCCCTCTTGCAGCTGTACTGCTGTACCGAGAGGCAGTGTGTCCCATGGGAGGACACCAGGACACCAGCTTCTTTTCCTGGCTCTGTCACTAACCTAGCAGGTGACCTCGGGCGAGCCACCTCCCCGCTCTGGTGTTCCTGTTTCTCCTCCCATCCTGGGTCTGTTGTGTCTATTTAGCTTGTGAGCTCTTTGGGGCGGGGATTGTATTTTGCCAGAAGCTGGGAATGGGCGAGAGGGGATGGATCACTTGGTGATTACCTGTTCTGTTCATTCCCTCTGGGGCACCTGGCATTGGCCACTGTCAGAAGACAGGATACTGGGCTGGATGGACCCTTGGTCTGACCCAGTCTGGGCCGTTCTTATTGTCTCTTTCAATGTACGTACCGTGCCTAGCACAAGGGGGCCCTGCTCTCAGCTAAGGCCCCCAGGGACTATGGCCATACAAATATTAACTACTGAGGAGTTCCTGGCCCCCAGCCCTGTGCTCTGCCCATCCCAGGGAGCAATTAAGCATGTTCCACCAATAGGATGAGCCCCACACAAACAGCACAGGACTGTGGGTCATTCCAAGACCTTGAACTCCATCCCAGCGGTGAACATCACCAGCACCGGCTCCTCTAAAACTCTTACCTCTTACTGTATGATCTCCGTAGGAAAGCCAGGGGCAGCACAGACAGCTCTGAGAAGAGGCACCTGGAGAAGCAGAGGCTGCATGACTTATTGGTATGATACGAGTGTCTAGAGGCCCCAGCTGAGAGCAGGGCCCCACTGTGCTAGGCCCTGAAGAGCTTCTCGTCTACATAGACAAGACAGACAAAGGATGGGAGGGGACTTAGCAACCCAGAGGGGAAGTGACTTGCCCAAGATCACCCAGCAGGGCAGTGGCAGAGAACCCAGGTGTTCTGATGCCCGTGCCCTGAATGCTGGACACTGCCTCCCATGACAGCAGCAGCTGCAGGAAGCAGTGGGTGGGAAGGAGTTAAATTCTTTTTTTCTTCTCTTCACTGAAGAGAAATTTACCTGCAAGCTACAGCTCTGGAGTTTCAGATCTTCACTGTAGCATTTAGAAGGAAAATTTGCCTCTGTATTTTTCACCTAAGCTTGGGTAACTTTCTGCTTTGCAATTCTGAGCGCCCACCCAATGACACTGGCTTTGTCCATGTTCACAGCACTGGCTCCTAGGCTAGACTGGAGCCAAGACCCCTGGATTCTAGTCTCAGCTCTGCCTCCCTTCCCCTAACTAGGATCAGAAACACCAACTAGAGCAAAAAGCCATGGGCTACGTTCTGTACTCACCTGGCTTCATTTCCTTCCTCAAACACAGCTGGCACTAAAACCAGCCGGCTCTAAGCAGCAGTTTTAAAATACTTGGATTCCCTGCAATGACAGTTTCCGATCCTGACTGGGTCAGCTCAGACTTTTGTCCTCCTATGAAAGATAAACTGAGCACTGGTCAGTGCTGTCTGGATGTCAGAGATCCCCCGGGAGCTCTTCATAAGAGCAAGGGTCAACCCAGGTGTCTCTGGCCAAAATTTCCCCTCCTCCCACATTCCACCCCAGAGGTGGCTGCATTTCACTGGTGCTATGGAGTATGGTTGGGAGGCCCTTTGGGTTTAAAGGCACTACAGACATGCCAAATAAATCCCAGGTGAGACACACACAGCAAAAGGTGAGGTGCTGGGAGCCAGACAGCCCAGCGAAGCAAAAACAAGGGCAGCGGGGGGGGGGGGGGGGGGGGGAGGTGTCCCTTTAAGAGCTGCATTTCTGCAGGATTTAAAGATCCTGGTGCCAGGGGCTGTTTATCAACCTGTCTGCCTGGGTTCCTCTTTCGACATTAACAAGCGGTTCGTGCTTTAACCTCCTGCTCAGAAAGCAGAGCTGCCTTGAATCCAAGAGCTAGTCTTAAATCACACTAACAGGGCTCTGGAAAAATCCAGCCATTTGCCTCTTGCACTAGGGCAGGAGAGGAGCTCGTACTGAGGAGAGAACAGGCCGAGAGGGACGAGCTCATCTGGGACCAGAGTGATACATCTCCTTGGTTTCAGCTAGCGAAGGGGGAGATTTTAGGGTGATTTTTTTTTTTCTTTGGAGAAATGCATCAGAAAACCCAGCCGCCTTCAGAAGCCACCAAGACGAATGTTCTTTGAGTGATCAAAAACCGACCAGAGAGAGAGAGAAACACCGGAGAGACCCACGGTGCTTTGCTAGCACCAGCCTGGGAAGTCATATGCCCTGGTGGGAAAGCCCGAGGCATGAAATCAATAGGCTCCTATAGAAATCACGCTCAGAAAAGAAGAAAAATGCAGGATGAGCCCAGCATCTGCCCAGAGATCCAGGTGATTTGAGAGAGAGATGGCTCTCTGTTTACATTTTAAAGTGGGTTAGGGCCTGGGGCCCCTGGAGACCGACGCGCTATATACAGCATAGGTAGCAACACCACATGCCTTCCCCCAGAGCTGTCAGGATCCTACAGCTCACAGTAAACACTGTCTTGTTCATTCAACCCTTGACTGACCTGCTGAGGCTGCAAATTCATTCCAACGCCAGTGAGTTTTGTAATGGAGCCACCTGTCCACCCCCCCCCCCCAAGGAACCGGGTTGGAAACATACCAAGCTGACTTCACCATCAGCCATTGGAAGGTGACGACAGGCTGGATTTGAACCCGCGACCTAGCGGTGAAAGGCGCGAGCCATCCCCAAAGCCAGCTAAGTCCCCACAGCTATTTCTAGAGGAACTGCTTTAGCAAACGTGGCTGTAACAGAAGCCGCCGAGTTGGCCTCTTGCGTTAGAAACCTAGATTCCTGGATGTTGCAAAGACCACGGGGCAGCTGTCAGACTAGATACAGATGGAGCTTTGCCTCTATGGCCCACAGAGCCCCTGACTTTTCGACTCAGGCTGCTGACAACAGGACGAAGCAGGCACAATTTGCGTGGGGATTTTTTGGTGACGTGCTTTGACTGTCCCCTGGGAGCCAGACTGAGACCCTTCAAAACTCATTTCACATCAGTCCCAACGCTGTGCCCAGCTGGTGGCTCCTATCTAATGCACACGGGCAGCAAACAGGCCCCCAGCGGGTGAAGGCCTCCATGCACTGGGGCTGATCCAGCCAGTGATGCAGGAGCTGGGAGTTCCAGCAAGGAAACGCTTCCTTGTATTGGTGGAATTGTTGATTTTGGAAGTACCAATTTGCTGGATTGGAGATTAGATTCTCCAGAGAGCAGGAATCCTGTCTGCTTCTGCAGTTCAGTTTTAGGGCTATACTCACTAGTGGCTGGGAAAGGCACCTACCTCCCTTTTTATTCCCTGGTATTAATGCAATAACAGACACCTGGCTACTGAGCACAGATGTCCCTGTGCCATACACCACAGCCAGATGGAACAGAACTCACATGCCCTGGCCACTTGAGTTAAAGGAGAATCGCCATTAGCAGTATAGGGCCTAGGACACACAGTGGAACAGTTCTGATTCTCTCCAGCAGAGGGCGGTGTACACACTTGCCATTCATTACACCACATATATAGCACTCTATCTCCCAAGATCTTTACAAACACCAACTAATTAATTCTCCAGACAGAGAAGTATTATCCCCATTTTACATATGCAGACCAGTTAAGTGACCCAACCAAGGCCACAAAGAGAGACTGTGTCAGAGCTGGGATTAAAACCCAGGAGTTCCTGGGGACCCTCAGCTGTTCTGTGATCCCCCTTCTGCTCTTTCTAGTGACATAAAACAAAACAAAAAACAGCTCCAAAGAACTAAAAAAAAAAAAAGGCCACAAAAAATAGCTGCATGCGGTTGATTGACCCTGGACCAAGTGAGTATTATACAGGGCCATACGCTGCCCCCATGGTGCAGGGAGCTGTGCCCACAGATGGAGTATAAGGCCCTGCAAGGCAGTTGTGAAAGGGACATCGAGGACCTGCCATCTAAACCCCATTTCTGAAACTGACAAGAGCAGCCTCAGATTCGACAGCCACCAGTTACTGCAATTTGACAAACCCACTTCCCTAGATTTTAAAACATTTTTCCCTCCCCTGTTGGCGTGTGAAAGCCCCCCACACCCACGCATGACCGTCACACACTCCATGGGAAATGATGAAATGCTCCAGGTGCAAAGTGCTGTCGAATGCACAAGGTACATGTAAATGAAAAAACAAAGCCACCCTCCCCCCAAATCGCTGACAGAGAAGCTTGAGGTTATTGAGGGAGAGGTAAAAAAACTGTTTCAGGCAGCAGTGGGATTTTTAAGTGCACAACCTCCTTTAGAGCAGCAGAGACACAAACTGGTCTCTTATAAACCTACCTTGTTTTTTCAGGCCAAGCCTAACAAACTCCAAGGGAAGGGGAGGGGAGGGACCCATGTTTACTATGTAGCCTCTTGCACAATTTGCCGGTGGATTATAGTCTACACCCCTCCACACATGCACACACCGTTCTCCGAAGCAGCCCAAGGCAGGATTTGCCTTGCCAAATGGGACCAATCTTCTTAAAAGGGGATGATCTTTGCTAAATGCGATCGGTTTGCAGGCCTGGTGGCTCACGCTCCCCGACAGCCAGCACGCAACGTTACCAGGGCCTGAGCCTGCTTTCCCCTATCGACTTGAGATCGTGCCGCCAGGCAGCAGAACTCTCCCCACGCCAGCTGGTCTAAGAGATACCAAGAGCAGAGCGATGTTATTGGAGCCAGAGGACAGCTACGATTAAGAGCTAGCAGCCAATTCCATTAGCGTGATCTCAGCCCCAGGGCAGCGAGGGTCTGGATTGTCCAGAGGTGATGAGATGCTCTGCACCTCTTGGGGGTCGGGGGGAAGTATCAGGCCTGCAGCATTTCATGGAGGGGACTAGTCGTGCGTTATCTATAGAGGTCACATTATAAACAGCTGTAGGACAGCACAGAT
Source organism: Emys orbicularis (assembly GCF_028017835.1). Taxonomy (NCBI): domain Eukaryota; kingdom Metazoa; phylum Chordata; order Testudines; family Emydidae; genus Emys; species Emys orbicularis. Next base: position 10,535,034 of record NC_088706.1, on the reverse strand, counting down.
CATTTGCACCAGCCACGTCTACCGGCCCAGCGCTGTAACATCCAGCCCTCAAGAAATCCCATCACAGAACTTGCTCCTGGCCAACCCTGGCATCAGCTGCTTTTCCCCAGGAAGTCGCCTGCTCCTCCCATTTTATCTTCTCTTCGGCTTGCTCCTGCAGGAAGCTGTCGGCCTATCCCTATGTCAGGGACATTTGTTTCACCTAAAGCACCAACAGCAGCAGCTGCTTCTCCCACAGCGCAGCAGCAGCTTGGGGCGCAGGGTGAACGTTGACAACGTGGTGCAGTTGCAGAGCTCCGCACGCTGCCAGCGAAAGGCCCGTGGGCTGATGGCTTGTATGAGGCCAGATGGCGGCGACTGTGCCCTGGTGAGTGGGAGCGCAGAGTGGGGAAGGGAGGTTTTCCTGAAGCAGGGAGAGCAGAGAGGGCCCATCGCGGTTCCTGGCCGAACCGCGCGTGCCAGCACGTGAAAGGTGCTGGGGCCCAGACAGCAAATCCTTGCACAGCCTGTTAGTCTAAGCACCGCAATCAACCCTTTGCTCGGTTTCACGTGCACAGACGGTGAGATTTAACTCCTGTGACAACCACCTGACTGAAGGTGATTCAGGCTCCCAACCCGCCTCTGAAAACCCCAACGGCACAGAGACTCTTCTCCGAGAGACAAGGAAATCTCACTGCCACTGGAAGGCCAACTTCAGCTGTAGCCCTGGTTTGGGGAAACCAGGAAGAGCACACGTAGCCAGGTGCAGAATTGGGGCAGGGCTTCCCAGCCTCAGAGACTCCCAGCAGAAGCCCCTGTTGAGGACAGGGTACTGGAGCAGATGGCCTCGGGGGGAAAACCCTTCCCCATGTTCAAAGTGCACCTGATTCCTATGGCCGCCGGAGCGTCCACTCACGTGACACCGAGCGCTCACAGCCTGATGCTATGTGACAGCGCTGCAGGATCGGGGCCTTCGGAGTGTTCTTCGCCCACCATTCCGAGCACCTGGCAAAGGCAGCACCGACCAGCGAATACAGCGCTGAGCAGTCCAGGGTGCTGACCTGTGGGGTGAGTCGTCTCCTCTCTCTGTGCCTTGTTTCCCTCTCCCATCCTCCCTCTCTTGTCTTTAAGTCTAAGCCCGTTGGGACAGACCCCGCCTCTCACTAGGTGCTGGGCGCTGTACATACACAGCAGGGCAGTGATCTCAGTTGTGTCAGCCACAATATGAAGGCCCACCCCCCTTTTACAGATGGGGAAACTGAGGCACAGAACAGGGCCGTTCACGGCCACACAACCAGTCAGGTACAGAACCCAGGTCTTTTGTGTCTGCCCGAGGGGGGAAGAACAGAACCCTCCCTCTCCCCTTTTATTTACCAAGGGCCCAAAGAACAGCAGCTGAGTCGCGGTTTTAACCAACCTTCTTATTTCTTTATTTGAAAGGCACAGCTAGTAACATCCTCAATACAGCATTTTCAGTTCCTCTTAGTATAGGTTGAGTGATTAAACACAAAAAGCCAAACAAGATTTCTCTCTAAAGGACTATATACAAACACGAGATTCTTTTTTTTTTTTTTTTAAATTCCATTTTGTTTTTTTGTTTGTTTTTTTTTAAAAGAAAGACACGCTAGCGCACTGAAATAGAAACAGAGAAAGCTGCAGTATCCTTTTCCAAATGGTGGGGGGCAGGGAAGCAGAGGGAGGTTCTAAGCTGGTCTGATTTCTCCCCCCACCACCCACTCCTCCCTTCCTCCCACCATCTTAGACAGCCAGGTCCACTGCTGAGGAGGGCCAGCGGGCGGGGGAACTCCAGCTAGAAGTGGAGAAGCAGCGCGAGGAGACACACCTGGCACCTGAGGGCACTGGACTAGTATTGTGCTCCCAGGACTGGTTAAACAGGGATACATGCAGGACAGCAAGGTGCAGAACTGGCATTAGTGCAGGTGGGGGTGCCGAGACGGAACAGGGCCCAAACCAGTGAGACGCAATCGAAACCTACAGAGGTCGGGGCGTGGAGGGGCAGGGACAACGGGGCTGGAGAATGGGTTTGTATCTTTAAATACGCACCGGGGCCGGGGAGAGGGGGAATGGTGCCACTGCGCTTGCATGCAGTACATGGAGTCTGGACACGGCTGGGCCCATCTGCCCAGCACGGGGTCAGATCAACGTACTGCGGGCCAAGAGCTGGTGACCGCAGCGCTCGGTGCGGGAGTGACTGAGCGAGCCCAGGCCGGCGAGGGAGCTGGGGGAGAGTGGAATTTAACAGCCCCGTGTTCGTAGCGGTGGCGTTTATTGCTGCCGCGTTTCTATTCCGTTCTCAAGGGAGATGGATGCTGAGACCCCCCCCCCCCCCCCCCATCATGGGCATGGGGGGAGGGGGGGCCACGCACCGCATGGGTTGTGTGCCTGGCAGGCTGCCACCGTACCGACTACTGCAGTTCTGCGGAGCGTTGACTAGAGTGATACTGCATCTTTTACTGAACACCTCTTCCCCCCCACCCCCCAACCCCTCACTTTAATCCGACTTCTCCCCGTCGTCATCTTGGTGGGTGTCCCCGTCGTGCCCGTTCTTGTCCTCCTTGGAGAGGTGAGCTTGGGAGCCCAGGGCAGACAGCGAGAGGAGCCCGGTGCCGGCGCTGACAGCCGGGAGGGAAGGGGGCTGGAGGCCCACGGGCAGTGGAGTCAGGGGGAGAGCCAGAGCCTGGAGCTGCGAGAGCTGGTGAGCTTGAAGCTGCTGCTGTAGAGAACGATAGACAGACAGACAACGGGAGAGGGTCATGTGTCGTTTGGAAAGCGTGCGGCCCCCACTCCCACTAAGGGCCCCTCTCCCCTGGGGAAGCCGCTGCCGCTGGATAACCCAGCTACAACAGGGCTTCAGCATAGAATCTCAGGGCTGGAAGGGACCTCAGGAGGTATCTAGTCCCACCCCCTGCTCAAAGCAGGGCCAATCAAAGTGCCATCTTGGCCAACAGCTGGGATGGAACCCGCGACCTCCAGAACTAAAAGCGTAGGCTGCTCCAGCTCTGTACGGCCCTGTAACCGACTCGCGCCCCTCTGCGGATCAGGCACAGAGGGGGACCGGTCACTCCCTGCCACTCCTCAAGAGTTACACTCATGCCTGAGCCACGTCCAGACCAGGCTACAGCTTTAGGCGCTGCCGTGTTCCAGGCCCTGTGGGTGCGTGGAGCCAAACCTGCCACCGCGCTAGCCCTGCCTCATGCTTTGACCCTGTGCGGGAGCAAGGCCGCTGGGCAGCAGCCAGGCTCTAGCCCTGTTCCTGTGCTGTGTGTCCTGGAGCCAAGCCAGACGGACATCCACAGCCCTGTCCAGACGCTCCCATCCCCGGTGCACACAGCTCGGCTGCTGATGGCTGAGGCAGCTTAGAACACGGCCTGGCCCAACGCAGCCCAGGTCGGTCTCTTATCAGCCCCTGTTATTACATGCGCTGGCCGGGCCATGCCAGCCTGAGGCCACTCATACAACCCAGCCTGGCCAGGGCAGAGCTGCAGCCAGCAGGCTTCAGCGGAGGTCAAATGCACTGCCGAGGGCACATGTGTGCGTGGGGTCTGTGTATGATTTGGTGAGCAGGGCTTGGGGGCCATGCTGCTGGCAACAAGGGTGTGCAAAGACCCTGCGTTGGTTTGGATGGGGAGGGGGGCAAAGGCCAAGGGGACGGAGCTCAGAGCCCCACCGGTCCCCCTGTAGAAGAGCTAAAACCTTCTCCACTCTGGCCACACCCTGTGGCATGCCAAGGCCTGTCTGCTTTAAAGAATTCAGGCGGGTGTCACTTGGTTCCTGCACCGCGTTTAGCCAAAGGGATCTGAGCCTGGCGTTCACGCTGCCCTCCCCCTCCCCCCCGCTCCTCCCCACAGCCGCTCCTAACCACGCATCACGTACACGGATGATGGAATTCAGCTCTGGGGCGGTCACTTGCTTGGCTCGTTCAATGGCTCCCAGGACCTGCTGTTGGTGCTGGGGAGGGGGGAAGGGAGAAGAGAGGGGGAAAAACAAGACAGCCTTTGAGTCATTTAAAAATCGCTGGGCGTTACTCAGCATGGCTGGGTCCAGCCCAGGCCAGTGACCCCTAGGTTCCCCCAGCAGGTTGCACTGCCAGGCAGGTTAAACTCATCCCCACCTGGTTAATTCCTGTCCTAGGAGAGGCTCAGGCGAGGAGGGAGATTGTAGAAGGGCCTGATCCTGCAATGCTCCCTGTGTATGAATGGCAGGAGGGACGTCCCCCCTGAGCGTGCGCTGCAGGATTCGTCCCCACATACGGACACTGCTGGGGGTAGCAAGCCGAGAGATTCTGCTTGCAGGAGCTGAGCTTATTCCCTACCGGACGCCCCTGCCCCCTCTGGGTTTACTTGTACCTGCACATGTGAACTCTGACCCAGGGAAAGGTGCCCGCTCGCCAGCCCTGGCGACGGACGGCCTTCACCTACAGAACACACAGCACCGGCAGGGCAAGATCCCCCCCTTCTGCCCCACCCCGATGACTCGGACCCTGACTCCGTTCAGTCCTCTGCCTACGTGCCACGGCTGCCAGCGAGCAGCCCTCTCTCGTGCGACACCCCTCCCCGCCCGCAGCATCAGACGAACTGCCCAGGGGAGATACACAGCAGGAGAGTGGGCAAACCAGAGACAAGGGGTGGGACTAACTGGCACCTTAATGGCCGGGGAGCAGAGAGAGCAGGCTAGCCTCCAGCCCTAGACGGAACAGTCCCTCCAGATCAAGGGGGAGAGAGACTGGCAAAGCCGGGAGCAGTAGAGGGGCAAAGGGAGGCCACGTGGCCACTGCCCGCACTGCATGGATGGCAGGCGGCTTTCGGGTTATCAGCCTGGCACGTGCCCAATCACAACATTCACGTGAGGTCTCAGGGAGAGAAGTTGCCGATTAGTGGGCTGCCTTCCCCTCCCCCACCCTGAAACAGCTCCCCACCCCATCCCCAGTCACCTCAGCTGCATTTCCAAGGAACGGACGCACCATTTTGCAATACTTTCCACCCCTACCCCCGCCAGCCCATCTCAACACAAACAGATCCAGCAGCCACAGACCAAACCCTTGTCTGTTGTCCAGCCCCCTACAGACCCCGGAGAAAGAGGGCCCCGTTAAATGGCATAAGCACAACACAAAGAGTTAAAAATCAGAGGATCACCCGACATCAAGGATCAGCCACACGCTACGGAAAGAGAATCAAAGGGCAAACTGCTGCCACAGCACACGGGGCACAGGCTCGTACTTAGTCAGGAAGCTGCAAATTTCCTGCTTCTTGGTGAGAGAGTTCCAGGTTCTCCGCTCCAGGACAGATGCCGTCCCTGGAGGGAACGGAGGAGCGGAAGGAATGGGAAGCTTCCCCAAGCCTGAACGCTTTAGCATTGGCTTCCCCTACAGAGCTACAAACCCAGTCATGATTATGGCTGTTATTGACACTATGGGACACCTACGCATCCCAGCTTAAACCAGGGCCCTAGGGTGATAAATGTGAGAGAACCTCTGTCCCTAGGAGCTCACGAGCTGAACAGGCCGGTGTTACCCCCTCTTCACCGATGGGGAACCGAGGCACAGAGAGGGAAGGCCCAAGAAGTCTGTAGCAGAGACAGGAACTGAGCCATGAGCTCCTGGATCCCAGTCCAGGGCCTTCACCGCAGAGCATTCCTCTCCATAACACAGCCACCAGCCCAGACTTTTCCAACAGAGTTATGCCTAGGCCAGTGGACTCCTGGGTTATGGTTTACAGCTAATGCAGAGCACCCACTCAAAGGCCTATGTATTGTTTCAGGCCTGTTTATGGCCTTGGGGGACATCTTCTGTCTAGCATAGTTAGGGGCATGGGGCTCTACACTCCCTCACCTTCCCACCACACATGGTGCCAGAGGTTGCCTCGGACTACTCATAAAAATGGCCAATTGGGTCAGATCAATGGTCTGTCTAGCCCAGTAGCCTCTCTTCCGACAGTGGCTGGTGCCAGGTGCCTCAGAGGGAACTAACAGGATAGAGCAATTATCGAGTGACCCATCCCATCATCCAGTCCCAGCTTCTGGCAGTTGGGAGGTTTAGGGACACCCAGATCATGGAGTTGTGTCCATGACCATCTCGGCATTGATGGACCCATCCTCCATGAACTCATCTAGCTCCTTTTTGAACCCAGTTATTCTTTTGACCTTCACAACATCCCCTGGCAATGAGTTCCACGGGTTGACTCTGTGTTGTGTGAAGGAGTACTTCCTTATGTTTGTTTTAAACCTGCTGCCTAGTCATTTCATTGGGTGACCCCTGGTTCTTGTGTTATGTGAAGGGGTAAACAACACTTCCCCATTCACGATTTTATAGACCTCTATTTTATCCCTTCTTAGTTGTTTCCACCGCCCCGACCTCAAACTCCCCTACCAGCACATGGCTCATGGCTCGGTAGGGTAGATCGATTTAAATCAAAATGATTTAAAATCATCAATTTTAATCATGATTTAGATCAGCAAGCAGCACCCTTGATTATAATAATCCATTTTAATCTTGTTTTGCATCTGTACTTTCTAGTTATTTTCCTAAAGAAAGGTGGATTCTCATTGGTTGGTAACAAGTTGATTTGCAACTAAATATACCCTTTAGCCTAAATTAAGTGCTTCTTTTTGCCACCCAGGAGGATATACTGTATCTATTCACGTTTACTTAAGCAATTCTATAATGTTAGAAGATGGTGAATGACTCATTTCTTATTTACTAGATGATTAATTTTTTAATTGTGGTGTGTCAAGCTCTTCCACTTGGGTGGAAATACAAAATTAAAAAATGCACAAAAACATTTTTAAAATTATTAGTTAAATAAAACTACATTAAATGGGCAGGATATGTGAGAAAAAGTTAGGTTTAATCAAAACATGTTTTGCATTTAAAACTAACGGATTTATTAAACAAATGAAGTATTACCTGTAGTTAGTGAACTGAACTGATTGTTTCTGGTCACTGTGTCGTTCAAGATATTAGAACTAACAGATCTCATCCTTTCAGACCTCATTTTTATATATAGATTGGAAAATGATGAAGAGGGAATATGATAGAGGTCTATAAAATTATGAATGGTGTGGAGAAAGGATAAACAACACTTTACTTTCACACAACAAGAGCCAGGGGCAACCAATGAAATTAATTAGACAGCAGACTTAAATTTAAGATAAGGAAGTATTTCTTCACACAACACAGTCAACCTGTGGAACTCATTGCCAGGGGATGTTGTGAAGGCCAAAAGAATAACTGGGCTCAAAAAGGAACTAGGTAAGTTCCTGGAGGATAGATCTATCAATGGCTATTAGCCAAAATGGTCAGGGATGTAACCCCATGCTCTGGGTGTTCCTAAACCTCTGACTGCCAGACAACGGGGGATGGATCACTTGATAATTTCCCTATTCTGTTCATTCCCTCTAAAGCATCTGGCACTGGCCACTGTCAGAAGACAGGACCCTGGGCTTATGGACCATTGGTCTGACAGCCTGGGACCATTCTTATGTTCCCAACAAACGTTCCTGCTTTTTCCAATTCCCAATTGCTTTCTCAATTTTGAATGAGTTAGTCCCCGAACTGAATAAGTTGAATAAACTAAAATGAAGGCAATGTTCCCCCCAAACCTGCAGAAGAGGCTACAGCAGTCAAAAGCTGAGTTAGCACTTCAACAAACTCTGGTTAAAGGTACTTCGCTGGTGCCTGCTACCAGCTCAGTGGTTTGACTTTAAGACTTCAGGTGCAAATATGTGCTGCTTAATACGATTTAAATTATTTTACCAGACTAGAGTAAATTTAGGCCTTAACACTTTTGTCACAATGTCAAATTTAATTTTAAATCTATTTATTTTGAATAAATTGTATTGAAATAAAAAAACAATTTTTTTGATTAAAGAAAGGATGGATTTTTATCCACCCTGGATCCCCAGTACAGCTGGACTCTGCCACCTGGAGGCCCCATGCACCCCCCCTCCCTAAAAATCTCATTTCCAATGCAAGAAAGCACCACGGAAGAGGGGTCAGGATTTGCTCCAACTGGACACAGGTCCCTGTACAGCACCAGAGCGAGTTTTACCCTTTACTTGGACCATGCAGCAGACTCCAGGCTACTGCCGGAAGCAAAGGGCTGCTTAGAGGCCTCAGAGCCCCCATGAAAAGCAGCAAGGAAGAAACACTGGTTAGTTTAAGCACCCAAATATTTTCTCCAGAGATCAAACGCTCTCTGCCCTGGAACGTGACCTGGGCACAAATTCTGAGTGACAGGCAGCTTAGAGAGCCATTGGGAAGGCTGGCACCAATGCTAGAAAGATTCAGAACAGGAACAGCAGCAGCTATATTCAGAAAAGGTACTATTGTAATTGGCCCACGGAGGTGGCAATAGGAAAAAAAAGCAACTCCAAATATAATCTCCAGCAAGTCGATTCTTCTCAAGCTTGGCATAGGGGCAGGGTGAGAGCCCTGCGATAAGAGAGAGAACGTGTAGCTGTGGCTAAGTTACTCGAGAGCTCTGATCTGCAAGTTCCTTAAATTCTCCCCCAAAGGAGAACAAAGTACCCCCCCTCCTCGTACCACTCCAATGGCGAATTCCGACCACAATTCCACTGCGCGTCACATTTTATGAGACTTGTACTGCAAAGGTAAACACTCCAAGTCTGCTAAGTCAAAATCAAATTGAGGTGTCAGATTCTCCCCCAATGCCCTCCACCCTCTCCAATTAATCTTTTTTTTTTTTTTTTTTTTTTTTTAAGAGACAGGAGAGAGAGAGAGAGAGAGAGAGAGAGAGAGAGAGAGCCAGCCAGTGTATTAATTAATGAAGCAAAGGAGCTAAAATATTAAGGAACAGCCACATGGAGGTTTTTTTTTTTTTTTTTTAAATACACACTCCATCCTCCTAATTAGCTGCCAGCGTGCCCCAACCATAGGTTCACAGAAACAGCCGATGACTCTAATCATGGGAAACGCACGGAGAGAGAACAGAGACCATCTTTGTCTGTGGCTGCTCCACAAAGGATAGGATATTTTAGCCATAACATGCAGGAGGGAGGAGAACACTCAAGTGCTATTTTAAATGTTTCAGGCCAGAGTTTCAGAAGGGGCAGCTCTAGGGCTGTCGATTAATCGCAGTTAACTCATGCAATTAACTTAAAAAAAAGTTAATCGCGACCAATCGCAGTTTTAATCGCACAGTTAAACAATAGAATACCAATTGAAATTTATTAAATATTTTGGATTTTTTTTTACATTTTCATATATTGTATTTTGTGTTGTAATTGAAATCAAAGTGTATATTATTTTTTATTACAAATATTTACACTGTAAAAATGATGAGAAATAGTATTTTTCAATTCACCTCATACAAGTACCTTAGTGCAATCTCTGTTGTGAAAGCGCAACTTACAAATGTAAATATTTTTGTTACATAACTGCACTCAAAAACAAAACACGGTAAAACTTCAGAGCCTACAAGTCCACTCAGTCCTGCTTCTTGTTCAGCCAATCGCTCAGACAAACAAGTTTGTTTACATTTACAGGAGATGCTGCTGCCCTCTTCTTATTTACAATGTCACCAGAAAGTGAGAACAGGCTTTTACATGGCACTTTTGTAGCCGGTGTTGCAAGATATTTACGTGCCAGATATGCTAAACATTCGTATACCCCTTCATGCTTCGGCCACCATTCCAGAGGACATGCTTCCATGCTGATGACACTCGTTAAAAAAATATCATGTGTTAATTATATTTGTGACTGAACTCCTTGGGGGAGAATTGTATGTCCCCTGCTCTGTTTTACCCGCATTCTGCCATATATTTAATGTTATAGCAGTCTCGGATGATGACCCAGCACATGTTCGTTTTAAGAACACTTCCACTGCAGATTTGACAAAACGCAAAGAAGGTACCAATGTGAGATTTCTAAAGATAGCTACAGCACTCGACCCAAGGTTTAAGAATCTGAAGTGCCTTCCAAAAGTCTGAGAGGGACGGGACGTGGAGCATGCTTTCGGAAGTCTTCAAAGAGCAACACTCCGATGTGGAAACTACAGAACCCGAACCACCAAAAAAGAAAATCAACCTTCTGCTGGTGGCATCTGACTCAGATTATGAAAATGATCATGCGTCGGTCTGCACCGCTTTGGATTGTTATCAAGCAGAACCTGTCATCTGCATGGATGCATGTCCCCTGATATGGTAGTTGAAGCATGAAGGGACATATGAATCTTTAGCACATCTGGCATGTAAATATCTTGCGACGCCGGCTACAACAGTGCCATGCAAACGCCTATTCTCACTTTCAGGTGACACTGTAAACAAGTGGGTAGTATTATCTCCTGCAATGTAAACAAACTGGTTTGTCTGAGCGATTGGCTGAACAAGAAATAGGACTGAGTGGACTTGCAGGCTCTAAAATGTTACATTGTTTTATTTTTGAATGCAGTTTTTTGTGTACACAGTTCTACATTTGTAAGTTCAACTTTCATGATAAAGAGATTGCACTACAGTACCTGTATTAGAGGAACTGAAAAATACTTTTTTTTTTTTTTACAGTGCAAATACTTGCAATCAAAAATAAATATCAAGTGAGCACTGTACACTTGGTATTCTGTGTTGTAATTGGAATCAATACGTTTGAAAATGTAGAAAACATCCAAAAATATTTAAATCAACGGTATTCTAGTATTGTTTAATTGCGCGATTACTTTTTGAATCGCTTGACAGCCCTAGTCAGCTCCCATGGAGGCATTAAAGCAAGTGATCCCATCTTCCAGATTTGGTGCATTGGGTGCAGAGCTCTTTGGAAACAACCTGGGCCTCATCAGGAGGGCTGAGCGCTTGAAAATATCTGACCCCACCTACCCAATTCGGTGGGTGGCTCCGGAATGCCCACTGAACTCAAGATCTGAAGGCACTTGGCAACTGGCAGGATCGGGCTCTTTTAAGCGGTGTTTTTAAAGCCCCCGGCCGCTCGCGATTCACAGTGTAAAAAGGGATGGGGAGTGGGGAAAAGGTTACCTCTTGAGACAGGTAGGGCAAGACTTGAGCGCAAATCCCGTTTAACCGCTTGACAATTTCAGCCTGGAATTTAAAAACAACAAAAAAAGTCAGACAAGACTGGCACATTCCCTGCAGATTATCTGCCCTGATCAATATCCATCCACCTGAGCATCTCCCCCCCCCCCCCCGCCCCAACCTCCCAGCAGAAGCCACCCAGCCTCGTTTAGAAAAAAAAAATATTCACTCCAGACCCTTGCAAAAATAAATCCTGTTGATCACACCGAGCGAGTTTTCAATATTCTCCCTTCCCTCTCAGGGACTCAAATATGCATTTAATAAAGAAAGCAGGGGCCTATAGGAAGGAAATTTATTAGAAACCAGGCTGGGAAGTGCTGAATTATGTACGATGCTCAGATCTAGACAGACATTTGTTTCACTGCGGCTCTCACTTCCAAGCGGGAGAGGCCGTGATGAAATTAGTTGTAGGCCTCCTTGGAATCATCTCACCCCCCCACACACACACATTATTTTTTTTTAATTCTATAAATCTTGAGAGTTTGCACCAGGAACGCTAGCAAGTGGGAGACTTGGTTAATAACAACCAATAGGCCCAGGGAGAGACAAAGGCCGATTCTTAATAAGAAGGGCAAAAAGAAAAAAAAACTATAGCAGAGATCAGATAAAACAACAGTGTCGGCTGGTTCCCATGGGGTTTACTAAAGAGACTCTAAATGTTTTTTTAACGCTCTTCTCCTGGGAAATGAGCAAAGCTGTTCATTAAAAAAAAAAAAAAAAAAAAATGTAAAAAGAAAGGCCGGATTCCGACTGAAGGGAGAGGAATACGGGGCCAGGTTGATGATGCAGACAGGCACCTACTGGGCTTTACAGAAGCCATGAAGCGGGTTGGGGACTGAACGTGAAAAACTAGAGAGGATTCAGAGAAGAGCCAGGAGAGAAATTAAAGGATTGGGAAACATGCCTGGTAGCGACAGACTCGAGGAACTTATCAAAGAGAAGGTTAAGGGGTGACTTGATCACAGCCGAAGCACTTGCACGGGAAAGAGGCATTTGATAAAGATCGAGGGCTCTTCACACGAGCAGACAGAGGTCTGACAAGGTCCAATGGCTGGAAGTTGAAGCTAGACAAATTCAAACTAGAAACAAGGTGCAGACAGAACCCAGTTTTCGGTTTTATTTAAATAGCCGTGGAACGAGGGATTCCATGTGTAAAAATAGAGACCTATATTGCCCAATAGGGACTGGTGATTTTTTGAGGGCTCAACGTGACACAACAGAAGGGGCTGGGTATTTCCTTAGGGGCTTTTTGAAAATCAGGCCTCCAGAAAGCACTGAAAACAGCTGCAGTATAGAAACTGTGCCTCATGGCCCCGACTTGGGCCTGCCAAATTCTGCAGCATCTTCCATCCAGAGCAGGGGCTTCCCTTTAACTAGAAACATTTATTTTGGATTGGTGCCGGGGCATAGGTCAGCAGCAGGGGTTTGAAGTTACCCAGAGGCCCACAGAAGAGACCTAATTTTACCATCCCCCACCCCAAAGAGAGATTTAAGAGGTGCATAAAATCCGCAACCTCCCAGACTCTCCCCATCAAAGAGACTCCCTGTCCGCCAGCACCTCGCCCGTCCCTGGGGCTGCCGTACGACAGCCAACCACAAGAATTTTCTACGGCCCGGGAACAGTTAAACAAAAACCCATACAGCACAAGCCCTCGTGAATCACAGGCTACTTGTTTTCAAAGAATCTTCAAAAGATTCTTCCTGCTTCCCCAGCCTTTTCAGCGGAACATGTGACAGGGAGGAAGCAGCAGCTGCTGAGATCAGCAAGTCCAAACAAGATTTCAGGGGGGTTATGATCTAGGCACGTCTCTGTGTTGTACTGAGCGTTCCAACAGCTCTCCGGAGGGGAGGCCGCTCAGCCTGGCATCACACCCTGCAGGGCCCCTACCTTTGATCTTTGCCCGTCTGTGGGCCGCTGTGCCTCCCCAATCCCATGGAGATGCCCACCTCATTCTGGTCCCCCACCTCCTCCATTGGAGCCTAACATCTGACAGGAGATGCAGAGCGCTGAGTGTGTCCCCCTCCCCCAGCCTCCCCTCTCCAACTGGACTCTAACCCCCAATCCATGAACGGCAAGCAACGAGGCAAGCGTGCGTCCGTGCAGGGGAGCAGAAGGAAATGAATCCATCACAAAAGCAGCTCAAATCTTACGGACTAGAGAAGTTTCATGGCTTTTTGATGACTCCCACAATGAAATTAAGCTGGCAGAGGTGGGGCGGGGCGGGTCAGAGAGGTTCAGTGAAGAAAATAACTAACTTCTTAGAAAGTCCAACCTCCTCCCACCCTGTCCTAGCAGCTGCGGAAAGCGCCCAGAGAGAGAAGCTGGTCTCACCTGTTTGTGCATTTCGATATTGAGCCCGTAGGACATCTCGTAATACTGCAGGGGGAGAGGAAAGAGAAACAGCAACAACTCAGATTCCACACGCAACCCGCGTCACAAACTATCAAAGCTTTTATAACGAAGCTGCAAAGGAGCCGGACTGGAGCAGATCAGCGCTTTGCCGAGTCACTGAACATGGTGTCAGAAGAAGGTGCAAGAAAGCCTGCAGTAAGTAGTTCCAGGAGAACTGCTCAGGAGGGGATGTTATCTCCCCATTAGGGGCTGGCTTACGCCCTGGAGCATGAGGGTTTCACATCCCTTTCTGCACTCCTGGGATGAAATCCTGGGTCCACTGGAAAAAGCTTCCATCTGTTTCAATGAGGCCAGCGCTGCATCTCTGGGGTGTTCTCGCCGTTTGGCTCCCCTGATTGCTTCATTCCGATTAATGTCAACGTTCACGTGTGAGGAGTTTCTTCTCTTTCTTTTTAAAGCTGACCAGGGAACGGGGGCCCTCCTTAATTGCGATTCGAAGTTTCACGGCCACAGCAGCCAACAAATTCAGAAATAAAACCCTTCTGTTAGCTCCCTGCTAACGGGCTGCTGGCTACAATGGACAGAGGGCAACAGCGGACTGCAGGGGCCACGTGGGATTAAATTTAATGATTTACTTAGGTGGTCAGCTTTTTTGGGGGCAGGAACTGGTTTTTTGTTCACCTGGCACAAGGGGGTTCTGGTCCCAGATTGGGGCTCCCAAGCACTACCTAATAAATGGCAGGAATTCTCTCCCTCTCAGCCCCACCAATTGGCAGGTGAGAATTGCTGGTACTCACCCGCTCCTGAAAAGAATCTCATCCTTCCACATTGTCCCAAGCCCCTCTCCTCCACCACCTCTGGTTCAAAGCGCATATCAATGAGAGCTGGGTCTGGCATACGAAATCAAAACTTCCCCATCCCTGTCCAAAAAACCAGCTCTCGACACCCTCACCTCTCCGCACCAGAAATAATAATTTTAAAGAAGACACTAGCTCCCCTATATATATATAACACCCCCCAAAAAATGCTTCCTTCTCTTTCTTGTCATTGCCGCTCACCTGTACAGCTATGGCTCACGTCAAAGACTACATTTCAATCAATGGATATTTTTCTATCAGCCACCTCCCCTATGCAGGTAACAACCAAGGCCTGGGATTGAGGCAGGGGGATGTACATGGGGTGGGGTGGGGTGGGACTGCCCTTTTTATTTCTGCTTTTAAATCCATAAAATTAATGGAGATATCCTATCTCCTAGAACTGGAAGGGACCTTGCAAGGTCATCGAGTCCAGCCCCCTGCCTTCACTAGCAGGACCAAGTACTGATTTTGCCCCAGATCCCTAAGTGGCCCCCTCAAGGATTGAACTCACAACCCTGGGTTTAGCAGGCCAATGCTCAAACCACTGAGCTATCCCTCCCCCCATAACTCCTCCCAGAAGAAATTCTGCATTCATTCCTGCCTCTTGTCTCTCCATTCCAGGGCAGGTGCAGCAGCTGTCTGCCTGGCTCTGGTTCATCTTTATGGACAGCACTGAGAGCTTCCCATTAACTCCTTGAGACGAGCGTGTCAGCCCAACCCTCAGCACCAGCTGCAGACTCTGCACTTCCAGCCCCACCCCACCTGTGGCCAGGAGTTAAAGGTGCAGGTTTAACAATACACTACGGCAAATTCCCGTCCAAAGATGGCACTACGGAGGGCTGAGTTTTGACCACGCCTGGGAGAAGAACAGCAGAATAGTGTTTCCCTAACGAATTAAAATGGCAAAGCGTGCATCTAACAGCCAGTTCCCTGCCTGAGTTTCTCCGCTGTCCTTGCACCTTCACTCCAGCACCCACCGCTCTGATGTGGTAGCGTTTCACACCCACTCTGCGTTGGCCTAGATGACTGTAGGAGAGCAAGCCGGGGGTCTAATTGACGCCCAGCAGCTGTGCTACAAGTCAGCATTGTCTGGTGTTTGCATTACAAACCCCCGTTTTACAGCAGTTTCAAGCGTTGCTATTTTCCAATACACCAAGCGGAGTATAACAGTCTCGCCCCTGCCTTCCAGGCAAGGCGCTCACAGCCCTTCACCACCACTAGCAAGTCAAAGCCTCGCTACTTCCTATCAGGTTGGGACGGTAAGCGCCATCCCATTTTACTGACACACTGAGAGGTCAGTAGCAGAGCCAGGAATCAAACCCTTGGACCTTGATGCCCAGGTCTGAGCTGGAACTGCTCGGCCATGCTTCCTCCCAGCAGCTTGTCAGCTGGGGTTTTCCCAACCCTCCTGGGATTTCACTCCACTTCCATCTTCCTTAGCACATAACACCTCTGCTTCTCCACGGGCCGGCTGTCACCAAGTTCTTCTGCCTGTCGCTTACAGAACAAGGACATCCCTTTCCCAGGACTGGCAACTCCCCGCCACGTCTGATGATGCCCCTGCCAACACTGCCCCCGAGAACCCTCAGGTCTCCCCCAAAATTCCTCTGGGTCCGTTTTTAATGACCCTTCTCGCTGTGGTATCCGAGTGCCTGGAGACCATGTTCGGCTCCCTGCTGGAAAACAGCCCGTGACACGTGCGTTTCCCTTACTCTGTTGTCTTGTCTATTTCATTCGTAAGCTCTCTGGGACATGGACTGTCTGTACAGCGCCCGGCACAACTCTCCGCTGGCCCCATAATAATCCAACATGGAGTATTTCCTTACAAATCCAGCTATCTAACTTCTCCTCTCTTTAGGGCCCGTCAATTCTGTATTCCTAGTTTAGCGGTTCTCAACCATTTCAATAACACATCTGCCCTAAATCTCCCCTCCCACCTCGCCAGGGACCCCACCCTCACATGGCAACACAACAGAGGCAGGAAGGCGGTGACATCTGCTGGTCACCCACCAAGTGGAGAAGCCGCGTTCCAGTTACTTTGATTGGGGCGATGGGAGGGGAGTCATGGACTGGGTAGATCTGAGGGCTAGCGTTCTGTTTAACCGTGTCCTCCCACATCCCACTGGGGACGCCCCTCGCCTCCGCCCCACGCCCTCTGCTACTGGAGCAGAGCCTTACCATGACATAGTGACGTTGCATCTCTGATTTCTCGCTGGCCAGCTTGTCACATTCCAACTTCAAGCTGAAAGATCAAAAACAGACAGGGGCTCAGAGAGCTTGGCTAGAGATCACAATGGTTTTTGGGGAGCTACAACTCTCGGCTCATGAACAGTTGTTTCCTGTATGTTTGTACAGCACCTAACACCATGAGGCCCCCAAACACGACAGCAATCGAGCGGTTATAAAGAAGATCGTAAGCTCTTCGGGATACCGACTGTCTTTGTGTTGTGCCTTTGTACAGCGCTGAGCACAAGGGGGTCCTGATCCATCACTAGTGCTACCACAATACAGATAATTAAAGAGATACTCTAAGAGCATTAGACTGCCCAGTGACAAGAAGGGCTTACACCCGGTTACCCATTAGTCAAGCCTTTATTTTTCAGCAGAAACAGAGAACACTGGAAGGAAGGCGAGTTCTCCAACTGGTCCTTGGGTCCACTCCTGCAGCCCTTACTTAGGTGAGCCAAGTCACAGGTGTCAGGAAGGACTGAAGCATGGACTGATTTCCAGATCCTGTCAGGAATTATCACATGGGCTGTCGGGACAGTATTACACATACTCTCCTGAAAGATTCTGGGTGCATTATGGGAAAGTAACAATTACCTGACTAATTAATGCAGGCACTCAAAAAACAAAGCCAAACCAGCATCTTCTATTATTTAATGTATTTAAATTTAATAAAGCAGGTGATTTCCACTGCTAGAATTTCAGCAAGCATGTGCCATGGTTTTATATTTCAAACAAGGAACAGCTTTACCTTTACCTTCCCAGAACCTGTTTCTTTTCCAGCAGATTAGATCTCGCAAATGTCTCCCACTGAAAGACCTCCAGTCTAATGCAGCTGTATTTCTGGCACTTGCATACACCACATATGGCACTGCTAAAGGCAGAGGTGTTCTGGGAAATCAGCCATTTCTGAATAGCGACTTCTGACCACCACAGACTTCTGTTGTGATACTCTAGGCACGAACCTGCACTCCTATTGTCCAGCAGCAGCCCGATTGGGATGCAAGGCACGTGGGAAAGTCATAGCAGTGCTAGATGAACAAGCTAACAGCCACGAAAAGTCATGTCCATAAGGGCACAAAATGGACAGATCCTAACGGCGGCGTCGATAATTAAAGAGGATACCATCAGGTTGATTTAGGCCCCACATTTTAGGTGTTGTTACAATAAAAGCCAAATCTTAAGATCACTAGAAACGTTCCTTTGAAAAAATTGAAATTCTTAGATTTAAACATTCCCCTGCAGCGTTTGCAACCGAAACATTGCCACCACGGGCTAGTGCATGGGAACCAGGACGCAAAACCGACTAGAAACTCCCAACCAGAGTGCAACCGGCTAGCCCACCATCATCGTCAGAGCTGAGCAAAAGGACAAACCAACAGCACTGCTGCTCAAGGGAAAAATTTAAAGCATTCAGCTTTAATTATCTAAAGGGTTATAACACTGCATGATATTTTTTTCCCCACAACTTCAGTGCCATTTTAGCCATGGCCAGTCCTTGCTCTAATGCGCTCAATTACATTTCAAGTGTGGCCATTGGGAAGGAAGTCCTCTTCCAAAGCACATTGCTAGGGTCTCTTTCTCCTTCCTCGGCTGCTAGGATCAGTTCTATTTCCCTGGCAACTGCAGTGGGATACGGGGGGGAAGGCTGCAAGAAACTGCTCTGGTTCTTCCAACTGTCTATCATCACGTAGCTATCTAGCAAATCAGCTCCGAACAACCCTTCCCCTCCTGTAGAGCCCTTTTTTTAATTTTAAAGCTTCACACCAGAGGAGAACAAGTGACAGGCCCTTGGGACCCACCTGCGAAAGCATCATTTATCACCGCCATCTCTGGCTAGATATCGAGAGCGTCACAGTGACAACACGCAGCATATTGGGAGAGCATCCGTTACGGCTCGCTGGGAGGAGGGGCATCACCGAGACAACACGCACTTTGGCCTGGGCATTGAAAAACATCCCCGCTGGCTCCCGCCGGGTCCTTAGGCATGGAGAGCCGGACAGGGCGCAGAAGAGAGGGAGAACACCGGGCCGCCCACCAGGCTGCGGCCAGCCACAGGACACTCCGGCTCACCTGTGATACTGAGCCTGCAGGAGCTGGAATTCGTCCTTAATCCGGTCACAGGAATCGGAGGTTGTGAACTTCAGCTGCTGCGGCAGGTGAGAGGAGCCCTTTAACGACACAGAACAGAGCGCCTGGCAATGAGGCAGGAGAGAAAGCAATGCCCAGACGAGCCCTTCCCCTCCAGCACAGCTGCCCCCATGCCCCAGCACTGGGCAGTCACCCCCTGCTTCCAGGCCCCTAGCAATGACGGCAATAACAGCCCCCTTCCTTAGCACTTTTGCGAGCTGGAATTAAGCCGCACCCCATCTCTGAGACACACCTATTACCCCCATCTCTCAGCTGGGGAACGCAGGCCCAGAAAGGTGACATGACTTGCCCAAGGTCATGTAGCCCTGGCACTGACCCGCTGTCTACGGCACTTAGCAGAGGGCCAGATATCTGACCGCCTCCCAATCTTTAATGTGTTTATCCTCACGGCACCCCTGTGAGGGAGGGCAGGGCTCTTATCTCCATTTTACAGATGGGAAACTGAGGCACAAACAGGCTAAGTGACTGGCCCAAGGAACGGAACCCAGGTCTCCCCAGTCCCAGGCTAGCACCCTAACCGCTGAGCCCCCCTTTCACCTAGCTGATCACTGCTCACAGGGCCTTCGCCACAACACCTCCTTTAATAACAGGAACCTGGGCCCCTCTTCAACCAGGAAACACCCCACTGGAGAAATCCGACACAGAATTTTATAAGGAGAATTGACTGGGGCGGAGGTGGGTTTACAACATCCTCCTCCCCTATCCCCGATCTTCCAGCCTACTTTTTTTTTAAGGCAACATAAGAGTGACCATACTGGGTCAGACCAAAGGTCCATCCAGTCCAATATCCTATCTACCGACAGTGGCCAATGCCAGAGGGAGTGAACCTAACAGGCAGTGATCAAGTGATCTCTCTCCTGCCATCCATCTCCACCCTCTGACAAACAGAGGCTAGGGACACCATTCCTTACCCATCCTGGCTAATAGCCATTAATGGACTTAACCTCCATGAATTTATATAGTTCTCTTTTAAACCCTGTTATAGCCCTAGCCTTCACAACCTCCTCAGGCAAGGAGTTCCACAGGTTGACTGTGCGCTGTGTGAAGAAGGACTTCCTTTTATTTGTTTTAAACCTGCTGCCCATTAATTTCATTTGGTGGCCTCTAGTTCTTATATTATGGGAACAAGTAAATAACTTTTCCTTATTCACTTTCTCCACACCACTCATGATTTTATATACCTCTATCATATCCCCCCTTAGTCTCTTTTCCAAGCTGAAAAGTCCTAGCCTCTTTAATCTCTCCTCATATGGGACCCGTTCCAAACCCCTAATCATTTCAGTTGCCCTTCTCTGAACCTTTTCTAATGCCAGTATATCTTTTTTGAGATGAGGATTCCACATCTGTATGCAGTATTCAAGATGTGGGCGTACCATCGATTTATATAAGGGCAATAAGATATTCTCCGTCTTATTCTCTATCCCCTTTTTAATGATTGCTAACATCCTGTTTGCTTTTTTGACTGCCGCTGCACACTGCGTGGACGTCTTCAGAGAACTACTCACGATGACGCCAAGATCTTTTTCCTGATTAGTTGTAGCTAAATTAGCCCCCCATCATATTGTATGTATAGTTGGGGTTATTTTTTCCAACACTCCTATCCTACATGGCTCTAACTAGACGTGGGTATTAAAAAGTGGAGGAAGAACAAACATTTATTCTTTTCTGTCAGGATAATCATGGGCTCAAGAAGCCCCCACTGCAGAAAGGGGGGAGGGGGAAGAGAAATATTCCAGTAAGCACATCCCCCACCCCAAAAAAACAGAGGGAACAACGCAACCAGCTTTATGGAAAGGAAAAGAGCTTCTCAGGTAAATGTGCTGATTTACACACACACCCCAACACATCACACTCCCCCCATCCTGTCCCAGCCAGCACCCCCAGCTCCTGCATCCCACCAGCTTGCCCCACCTAGCACCAAACCCCCAACTTGTCCCAGCCAGCACCCCAAACTCTATCTACCACCCCTTCCACCAGCCTGCCCCAGCCAGCACCCAACCCCCAGACTGCTCCAGCCAGCACCCCCACATTCCAACTGGCACCCCCAAGCATGCAACCCCACAGCTGGCCACAGCCAGTACCCCCAGCATTCAACCCCCCAACTTGTCCCACCCAGCACACCCATCTCTCTCCCAGCTTGTCCCACCACCCCACCCGACTACCCCACTGCACCCCAAAATATGCCAAAACACCCCCTCCCCACAGCAACAGCCCCTTTCCCTGCTGCCAGGGGCTAGGCCCCTCAAGCACAAGGAGGTACAGTAGTGGCAGCTTCTCCCAGCTGCACTTCCTGGGCCAAGGGTACCACCAGCCACCCACTTCCTCCCAGTGCCTTGCTGCCCCCCCATGCCACCCCCACCCTATCACTCCCTAAGCCCCCTCCCTACACCCCACCTCCCCCAGGGCCTCTCAGCCATGAGCCACCTGGCCCAGCCCCTAAGCACATACCCCCAGTACCCCCTTCACCTCCTGCTCCTATGCATCCCC
Organism: Emys orbicularis; assembly: GCF_028017835.1. Classification (NCBI taxonomy): domain Eukaryota; kingdom Metazoa; phylum Chordata; order Testudines; family Emydidae; genus Emys; species Emys orbicularis. The sequence continues at coordinate 10,513,923 of NC_088706.1, read as the reverse complement.
TTACCCACAGGGGCCCCCTGCATTTACCCCAGAGCCCCCCTGATCAGACCCCCCCATGCACACACTCCTGTGCTCCAAGTCCCCCAGACATCCCCCCTCCCCACCAGTGCACCCAGCCCCTCCAGGCATCCCCCCCATGCACACTCTAGTGCGCCCAGCCCCCCCCCAATTCTCCCCACACCAGTGCACCCAGCCCCTCCACGCATCCCCCCCCAGACCACTGCACCCAGCCCCTCCAGGCATCCCCCCCACGCACACTCTGGTGCGCCCCCCCCCCCAGGAATTCCCCACACACCAGTACACCCAGCCCCTCCACGCATCCCCCGCCCCACACGCACACCCTGGTGCGCCCAGCCCCCCCCCCCAGGAATTCCCCCCCAGACCAATGCACCGAGTCCCTCCACGCATCCCCCCCACGCACACTCGGGTGCGCCCAGCCCCCCCTCCCCACGCATTCCCCCGCCCCCCCACGCACACTCGGGTGCGCCCAGCCCCCCCCCCACGCACTCCCCAGCCCCCCCCCACGCACACTCGGGTGCGCCCAGCCCCCCCCCACGCACTCCCCAGCCCCCCCCCCACGCACACTCGGGTGCGCCCAGCCCCCCCTCCCCACGCATTCCCCCGCCCCCCCACGCACACTCGGGTGCGCCCAGCCCCCCCCCACGCACACTCGGGTGCGCCCAGCCCCCCCTCCCCACGCATTCCCCCCCCACGCACACTCGGGTGCGCCCAACCCCACGCATTCCTCCTCCCCCCCACGCACACTCGGGTGCACTCATTCCCCCGCCCCCACTCCGGTGCGCCCTGCCCCCCCCCAACGCATCCCCCCACTGCGGTGCACCCATTCCCCCCCCACACACACACTCTCTCCAGCGCGCCCCCCCTCACCGAGTGCCGGCTTTGCGGAAACATCATGTCAGGCTCGGACTCGGCTCCGGCTGCTGCCGCTGGTGGTGCCTGGGCCGGGACCCGCCTGCTCCTCCCGGGCACTGGGCGACCCGCCGCCGCCTCCTCGCGCCGCGCCGCGCCTTTGTCCCCCCTCCGCGCAGCGCCCCAGCCTAGGCCGCGTCCCCCCGCTGCGCTGCGCTGCCCCGGCGCGGGGCTGCAGTTTCACTTCGCTGCGGCGGCGGCTCCTATTGTTTAATGGCGGCTGCGGGCTCCTGTCCTGCGGCTGATCAGCACCACCTGCTGCTGCTGTTCCCTCTGCTGCTGCATCGCCCGCCCTGCCCGGAGCCCGTGTGCGCGCCGCTCCGGCAGCCTCCCCTGCCGCCGAGTCACTGCCGCAGCTCGCCGCCGCTGCCCGCCGCTCGCTCGCTAGCTCGCAACAAACACCCCCTTGCGTTCGCCTCTGACGCTGCCTTCGCCGGCTCCTGGGCCCGGGGTCATCCACTCCCTCCCTCCCTCCCTCCGCCAGCACGGGCGGGTGGTCGTGCCAGCCTCGCCTGGGCCATCCACTCCCTCCCCGGCTCCTCCACCCTGGGGCACAGCTCCTTCCCCCTTTTTCATAGGGACAGTCCCCATATTTGGGGCTTTTTTGGAATATCTGACCCCACCCCGATTTTTCACACTTGGTGTCTGGTCACCAGGGCCGACGAGAGGGGGGGAAGCCAGTACAAATTACCGGGGTCCGGAAGGGGGGGCCAACTATGTTGCATATGTGTAAAGATTTTTAGCCGGTCCGCCCGTGCTGGGGGCCCCGAAAAATGTTTTTCACCGGGGCCCGAACCTGCACTCGGCGGCCCTGCTGGTCACCCTACTGGGCTGTGTTCAATGCAGCTCCCTGCTCTAATGCATCCCCCCCCCAGGACTCTGTTTAATGCAGACTGTAAGATCCTTGGGGCAGGGCTCCCTTTTCTGTTCCCTGTTTGCCCACGGCCCATCACAATGGGGCTTGGGCCTCTAGGCCCTACTGGAATACAAATCAATCACCATCATCATCCTCTCCGTCACTAGACTGTGTTTTCTTCCCACGCCGGGTCTCTTCTCCTGCGCTGTGCTGAATGCAACTCCCCTTTAAAATGTCTCCTTCCCTGCTCTGCAATGTGGGAGCCAGGGGCGGCTCCAGGCACCAGCGCACCAAGCGCGTGCCTGGGGCGGTAAGCCGTGGGGGGCGGCCTGCCGGGTCACCGTGAGGGCGGCAGTCAGACTGCCTTCGGCGGCATGCCTGCGGGAGGTCCACCGGTCCCGCGGCTTCAGCGGCAATTCGGTGGCAGGTACGCCGAAGGCGCGGGACCGGCGGACCTCCCGCAGGCATGTCGCCGAATCCTCATTACCAGTGGACCTCCCGGAGGCATGCCGCCGAAAGCCGCCTGACTGCCGTGCTTGGGGCGGCAAAATACATAGAGCCGCCCCTGGTGGGAGCTGGAGAAGTTACCTGAGAGTCCCCAAAGACACTGACCGTTTCCTGGCAGTGAATTGAATTGGGTTTCTTCAGCCTGAACACAGCCAATGAAACCCAGCCATGCAGCAGGCCTTGGACATTACAGTCTCACCCCCTTGGCTATTACAATCTCTGTTATGGAGTGATAAAGGAAGTGCCACAAGATCTTTCATTTCCACCGTTTAATGTCATGCCCGCGACCGGATGGCCCCTCTAGCAGTGCGGTATTCCTTGAACTGCAGCGTCAGCATTGGGTAGGCGCCCACACTGCTGCGGGACTTGGCCTATGGACGGAAGAGCCATATCAGCTGAGCTATTGTAACATGTTGTCTGCAGGGGCCTTGGTTTGTGTCCTGGCGATGAATAACTCCAGAACTGAAATCTGACATGGAGTCTAAGGCTAGGAATTTTCAGACCTGGAATTCCCAAATGGGCTGTAACAGTAGCCACTGGAGCGAGTGGATGCTATGTGCCTGCCAGGTGAGGGGGATATAACCTTTTATAACCCTGCCCCCACAACTCTCGCGTGTCACATCTTTATTACGTGGTCTTGAAGGGAATCTTTGCCTCAAATGAAGCTACCTGCATCCTGAAGATTAGAAGGGCACCAGGGAGAGATCTGGAGCAGGGGTACCGTTTGCAGCACTGTCAAATTCTCCTGGAAGCAAGTGGCATGGCAGAAAAATCTGAGAGGGTGAAGTTCCCCACACTTTTGCCTGGGACAGGCCCCAACTATTGGTGAGCTATGGTACAAGCTCATGGTAGCACAAAGGGGACTTGAAATGGCCACATGCAGCCATTCAAAAATTCTTGGAATGCTATGATCCATGCAAGAAAGTCAGTTGGGAAAAGCACATTTTTCTTTGGTGTCAGATGAGACCATTGATCATTATGTTACAGGCCTGTGTATTAAAGCTAAGCCATGTGAATTGGAAGAGTTAATAGATATACTGTATACTAATTAAAGACTAAATTACATAACTGATAGATAAATAGGTCAAAGCAAGGTTATTATGAGAATTGGATTTGACTTTGCAAAGGACTGGATATTTTCAAGGCTGGTGAAAACTGCTTCTCAACGTGTTAAAAAGCAGTGAAAGAACTGAAGTGCAGCTAATTAAAAATGCATAAAGACAGAATACAAAGGTAAGTAAACAGCAGAGATTTATTGTTTGCAGTGAATGCAGAAGCAATCATAAGACAGGAAGGTGTGGAGCCCAAGGGATGTGGTGTCATACACACAAGAACCATTTTGCACAGGGTGTTGCTTTCAGCATAACCTGAAAAGACATATAAAAACAAAATACGTTCATGGACAGACAGCGCTGAAGATGATCTTTGATGGACCCCTTACAGAGCAAGTTGATACAACAGGTTGGTTCGTGATGCTGGAAATAAATGAACAAAAAGTGAATGAATTCCAGAGTAGATGCGGGAGTTGAGTGCAACATAATCACACTTGGCAGATACAAAAATATTAGTGACCACCCAAAGTTAAAATAAAAATCTCTAAGCTTGCTTCATAAAGCAAACACATGATGAGCCCACAGGCCTAAGCTATCCCGGTGTATCAGCATAAAGACAGGTTCCACTCCGGAGAGTTTGAAACATTGGACTGAGAAGGAGTGAAGAGAGGACTCAAAGACATATATTGAAATGGGTGCACAACCTGAACAAGATGCAAGAGAGATTCTGGGAGTGTCTGGTAAGGTATTTGAGGGGCTTGGATGCTTCAATGCATCATATTGATCAACTGCCCCAAATACCTGGTCTATGTAAAGAGACAATGTGGGGGAGGTAATATCTTTTAGTGGACCCTCTTCTGTAGGTGAGAGAGAGAGACCAGCTTCAGAGCTTACCCAGAGCTCTTCTTCAGGTCATGTTCTATATAAAGTCCAGTTAGCACTGCCACTGAGCAGTAAAGTAAAAACTGAACTTGGCCAGGCAATAAAATTAAATGCGACCGAGTGAACACACATTCCAACTGCTTAGGTTACTAGTATGGTCACCATAGTCAAACCAAGGAAGTTAGGGATTTGCCTAGATTTGAATAAGGCCATCAAACATTAGAGCTACCCCATGAGAACAGCTGCAGAAGTCATGTGTAACCACTCAGTTATTTTTCTTTTAACTGAGCTGTTGCACATCACATCAAGTAATAGTAAGCCTAGCTTTTATATAGCACTTTCCACAAGTAGATCTCAAAGTTCTTGACAAAGGAAGTTACTATCACTAGCTCTTGTTTTACAGATGGGGAAACTGAGGCATAGCAAGGTGAGGTGACTTGCCCAGGATCACCCAGCAGCAGAACCAGAATAGAAGCCTGGTCTTCTGAGTTCCAGGCCAGTGCTTTAGTCTCCGGGTGGTCACACAGTTTGCACATTGTGGGATTCCAGCTACACAGATGATAAACTGGCTTACAGTTCACTAGTGGCTCATTTTGGCAATTCTCTTTGATATATCAGTTTAAGGACCACAGGTCAAGCCATCACCATGTAGAGTCCAGTCGGTCAGCAGGAAAGTCAATGCACTCAGCAAAGAACACAATTGTAAGAAGTCTTTGCAATTTCAAAGGATCCATACATCCCACTGTTAGAATAATGCAATGCACCACATAATGCTTTGGGTCTATAATCAAAGCTGGACGTCTCCTAAAAGATACACTCGACTTCAACCACAAGCTGCTGGGCTAGATGCAGGAATCGCTGGGTGAGGCTTGTGTGATTGTCATTTACATGAATGCCCCTTTTACATGTAAAGTGAGTGAAAATGTAATTTGCTGCTCTGGTAATATGATGAGGGGCCTTAGTGTGAACGAGAACCAGACCCTATGAATTGAAGATCATGAATAGAAATGGCCACGTTTCACACAGCTCTAGTATCAACTTGGAATATATTCGTGTGTGTGTGTGTGTGTGTGTGTGTGTGTGTGTGTGTGTGTGTGTGTGTGTGTGTGTGTGTGTGTGTGTGTGTGTGACACAGGAATGCAAATGAATAATAATATATAAGATACAAAGTGTGTGTGGGGGGGAGAAATTTCCGTCAATTTCATGCGCTGTCTTATGCATGTGTCTTGCAAATCAATGCATTTTCCGAATAAAAATAAAATGCTAGACGTCATGGCTCCAGCAACTTGGACCAGGTTGTTGTGGTATTTATTTTTAAAGAGAACAATATAAATGCCTGAGTTATTGTGACAGCTACTGTGCGTTGTGCTGTAGCATCTATTCCCTTAGGCCTATCCATATTAATGAACAGTATGACAGCTTCATGTCAAGGATTATTAATAGTACTGTGAGTCTTTGCATCTCTGTAGCACCTTTCATCCAAGGATTACAAAGTTCTTTCCAAACCCCCAAAGCCTCCCAACCTCCACCCCCTTCCAGTTTGTGGTATCGTTACCCCCATTTCACAGATGGAGAAACTGAGGCACACAGAGTTGGGCTCAGTACAGGAGTAACTGGATGAAATTCTAAGGCCTGAGTTATACAGGTCAGACTAGTTGATCTAATGGTCCTGTCTGGCCCAAAATGAATCAGGAGCAGAGCTAGGCCTTGAATACAGGGGACCTACCTTTCAGTCTTTACCACTTAACCAACAGACCACAGAGAGCTGGTATGGAGTTATGTACAAGTAGCAAGGGACAGTTTAGTGGGGGCTTCTAGCACTGTATTGGATTGAGGAGGTGAACCTCTTTGGGGTACTGTCTGTCATTTATGATATGTGTGAATGGGCACCTAGTGCAACGGGGGACCAACCTGCTTGGCCTCTAGGTACTACAATATCAATGTTAAATCATAATATTAAGAAGGCTGCAAGTCCCATGACTTTCTGGGACCTCCGTGACTTCTGCACCAGCCCGTAAGGCTGGCCTGGGGGCCACCCAAGCAGCTCAGGCAGCCCCCAGGCCAGCCGCACCGGCTGCTGCTAAGGCAGTCTCGGGCCACCGTGCCCCCCACCACCACCTCTCCCAGCAACAGCGGCAGTCTTGGGCTGTGCACCAGCGTCCCCCCGCCCAGCACCAGCGGCAGTCCCGGGTTGCCCCTTGCCCCAGAGCACCAGCGGTGCCCCCAGGCTGCCCCCTGCCCCAGAGCACCCATGGTGCCCCCGGATATAGAGCACCCAGGATTTAGTCCAGGGTATATTATACAAGTCATGGAAAGGTCATGGGCTGTGAATTTTTGTTTACTACCCGTGACCTGTCCACAACTTTTATTAAAAATACCCGTGACTAAATCTTAGCCTTAATTATTAATACTTACTAATAAGTCAGGAAGTGCATGTTTTAAATAAAGTGAACCTGATTTTTTATTTATTTTTTCCCTGTGGATTTAGGGTGGTAAAAAGCACCAGATTGACAGCTCTTGACCTTAATGTCCTCTTTGCTTTGCTTTTTTTTGTTTTTTTCAGGTAGAGCATGAACAGCAGCACAAGCTGGTGTTTCCTGGGTGTAGGATCCCTAACAGTGATCATCTTCCAGGGGCAGCAAAGCCCCTATGTGTATTTAATTCAGTTTAAGCCACTCCTTTTTTCACTTTCAGAAGGGCTCTGTCAGAGGGCATGACCCTCCCATCACATCCCCTTCCAGTCAGACATGGAGCTGCAAGCACGCCCTGCCTCAGTTTCCTTCTCTGAGGCGGGTCCCCTCCCTTCCCCACGCAGGTCGGTGAGGTGGTTCAGCCCTCCACCCAAGTCATTAAACAAATTTAATCCCTTCTTCCAGAGTAATAAGAGTCCAGACAAAAGCTTCTTCCACCCCTCTTGGGCTACTCTTCTGCCCACCTTCTGGGCTCGGGTCTCAGCACCGTATGGGGCACCTTTAAGTCTTGCCCTGCTTTGTCACAGAGCATCGACTCCCAGCCTGCTTTTCCTGGTGACCCCCTCGTAGTCTACCACTCCCTGGAGTTCCTGCTTCCTGCAGAAGCAACTTCAGAGCCTTCCACAGCAGCTGAGCTGAACCAATCCCAGCCCAGCCCAGCCCAGCCCACTCCCTGTAGCTAAACTCCTATCTCCCAGTTCGCTCAGTCCTTTTTATGAGGCCAGGTGATCATCAGGCTATCACCTGACCCCATTAGTCCCGCCCCCCTCAGGCCGGGAGGCAGTTAATTATGGCACAGGAAGGTCTGTCCCCCTTTCCCCTCAAAGGGGCTGGTCACCCTGTGACAAGCTCATCTGTTGTTAGAATAACAATTCTTTTTATTTTTAATTGTGCGACTGTTGACACGCATAGGGCGGTGGGGACGGAGGGGCACACATTGCTGCAAGTTTAGAATAAAAAAAAAAGATTCTTTTATCATTATTTATCTTACAGTAGCGCTCAGGGGACCTAACCAAGATCAGGGCCCCATTGTGCAAGCCGCTGTCCACATGCATAGTAAGAGATAGACCCTGCCACACAATCTAAATAGGCAAGACTGACAAAGAAAGGATTATTATCCCCATTGTACAGATGGGGGAACTGAGGCAAAGAGAGGCTAAGTGACTTGCTCAAGGCCACACAGGTACAGCTTTGAACAGGCTCCACCCACATTTTTTCATACCTGCGATTGGCTTATCCCAATCATCATTCGTGGGGATCACACATTGGTCAATACTCTGGATATTTTACTATTCGCATTAGCACCATCTACTGTTAAGCACAGAATAAAATCATCCGACTGCATCAGGCTGGGGGCCCATTTTGTTCCTCCTGGGATAGGGGAGCTCCTTCCATCACTGCTTACTGGCATCATTATTTTGGGGGTGGGAGAGATACTAGGTCTGTGTGCAGGGAGGCTGCTATCTAGATTTTTCTTTCAATGTGGGACATTTTGTGTGTGTGTGAAGAGGTGTCTTTGAAATGAGACCTTAAGAACTGCGGTGGTTTTATGCAGACGCTCATCCATCACTTTCTAAAAGAGCTGTGTGTAGCCCTCTGTATCCCTGGTTATGTTTTTTATTGGCTGAAGTCTCTACCCCAGAGGTGGCTGCATTTCAGTGAACCTATGTGAGTATTATCTGTGAAATGCTTTGGTATCCTCTGAGATGAATATCTATTGAATCTAGCTATCTATCATCCTTTATTCTTTTGATTTTCTTCATTTCATCCTTTTCCCCCGTGTATGCTTGTTCACTTGTAAGTGGCTTTTTTGTGTCTGTTTTAATTGTTTAAAGGTTAATGGTGTCTTGTCTGCACGAGATAGGGCGCTTAGGCAGGACAGTAATTGTTGCTAAGTAAAAACCTAAAACAAGTAGATAAATGTGGTTAACATCTGGGGTGATATCCTGGCCTCATTGAAATCAATGGGAGTTTTGCCATCAGCTTGAACGTGGCCAAGATTTCACTTTTGGTTTACATACTACGTTAAAAACAACAGTAAAAAGATGAAATCACAAAAAGAGATCATGCTAAGGAACTATTCCAACCCCCCCCCGCCCCCAAGTCACTGGAAAGATTCCCATTGACTTCAGTGCAACTACACCAGTTTGCACCCGCTGAGGTGGATCTGACCTAGAACATGCAGAGAGTCAAGGTGAAAACTACCCTCTGTGATTTCCAGCCTGGCTCTTCAATAGCTTATGAGAGACAGCCCCTACAGGCAAGCGGGGGTTAAGGAGAGAGTTCTAACCTTGACTGGATTTCCTGGCTGTTGCGGGTTTGAGTCGGCTGTTTAACCTTGACTGATCAAAGTAATGTTGTGTCTTTACAGTCTCCAGTATAACCTGAGCCCTTTGGTTTCATTTCCTTACTATGTTTCAAGCTATGTATTTGCAGCAGCTTTCTGTGGCTCCGTTCAAATGGGAAATGAAACATTATTTGGCTGGCTTTTATGTTTGTTACAAAATATTATCTATCGGGGTGGGGGCTTTTCTTGCTTTCTCCAGTAACAGCAATAATTTATGGTATAATCTTGGCAAGGCTAAATTCAGGAGGATACAATTGCCTTGAGCCGGATGACGCTCTAATTAGCTGGGTTACAAGCAGGCCAAGGGGCACGTATTTAAAGAAGGGTGAATTATAATATCGGCTTTAAAGGCTGGGTGGGCAGTTCTGGAGAGGGAAGTTCTCTGTTTATCAGCGCCGTGGGCAACGCCAGCCCGCATTTCTTGCACATCTGCCAGCTAACAAGCCTTGATCCTCACATGAAGTGGACCATTTGCAGGAAAGCAGGTCTCCATGGCTTATTCAGGTTCTCATTCAGGAACAGGCAGGGGGCTTTAAGCACATGCTTAAGGGCTTTCCTGTCATAATCCTTGGCCTCTCCTCTGGGAGAACCAACAAGGGATTTATTAATTGATTGTTATTATATTTTATGATAGTGCCGAGAAGCCCCAATAGAGGAATCGGGTCCCGTTGTGCTAGGCACTACACAGACACAATTACTGCCAGTGCCAATCACAATTAGTGCCACGCATGGTGGTTTCAGGACCTGGAATCCTATCCATTAGGAGCTAGACTGAGAATGACCAAACTTGCCGATTGGAAGGCCAGAAGGGAGCTGCATCTGAAGAAGTGGGTTTTTTACCCACGAAAGCTTATGCCCAAATCAATCTGTTAGTCTTTAAGTTGCCACCGGACTCCTCGTTGTTTTTAAGGGAATATTATGACCATCTACTTCGGCCTCCTACCTAACACAGGCCAGAGAGCGTCACACAAGTGATCCCTGCATCTTGGGGTCAGAACTACAGCAGATCTTTTAGGGGGTGTTTATACTGCAATCGTGAGGTGCCACTGCAGAATGTGTAGACAGACACGAGCTAGCTTTAGTCTAGATTAAAGCTAGTTTGGGGACATCTACACGAACGGCCGTCACAACCCGCGAGCGCAGTGTAGACACGTCCTTTGGAACATTCATTTTGCACAAGCCGTCAAAGTGTGTTGTCCAAGTGGCCCTGTGTTGTATTTATCCCAGCGACCTCCGGGTGCCGTGTCCGATTCCCAGTCCAGCCCCCGATGAAGAGACATGCCAGTGAGGCCAGTGCGTCTCCCTCTTTGTTCCTAAAAGGAACATTCTAACAAAGCTGCCAAAAATAAATCTGTTTAATGAAGAGCCTTTGTAAATTATTCAGATATTATATCCCACTTGGGCGCTGGCTCGCGGAGACAGGCTATAAAGAGCTGTTCTTCTCTGAAGCGCTGGTTGCAAGGTGAATGTCACACGGTCCCTGCAAGATCTTTGTTAGCTTGGAAATCCTCAAGAATGTGAGCTCACCTCTTTGTTACCTTGAACGGAAATGAAAAGGCAGGGAAGGGGGTTAGGGAGAGAAATGCTGGCTCTCTGCACACACACTGCCCTCCGATGTGTCTCACCCCTGAGCGGGAGAGAGCTCTGCTAGCGGTGACCTGGGCCAGTGCTCAATTTATACTGAAAGAGGCGCTGGAACTCAAGCAATATTTTACTTTCATACCTGACACGGCGAGCCCAGAAGTGCCAGATCTATGAACTGCCAGGCCCAGAGGCACCAGGGCTCTGAATTGCCAGGCCCAGAAGTGCCGGGGCTCTGAACTGCCAGGCCCAGGGGTCCCGGGGCTCTGAACTGCCAGGCCCAGAGGCACCAGGGCTCTGAATTGCCAGGCCCAGAAGTGCCGGGGCTCTGAACTGCCAGGCCCAGGGGTCCCGGGGCTCTGAACTGCCAGGCCCAGGGGTCCCGGGGCTCTGAACTGCCAGGCCCAGAGGCACCAGGGCTCTGAATTGCCAGGCCCAGAAGTGCCGGGGCTCTGAATTGCCAGGCCCAGGGGTCCCGGGGCTCTGAACTGCCAGGCCCAGGGGTCCCGGGGCTCTGAACTGCCAGGCCCAGAGGCACCAGGGCTCTGAATTGCCAGGCCCAGAGGCACCAGGGCTCTGAATTGCCAGGCCCAGAGGCACCAGGGCTCTGAATTGCCAGGCCCAGAGGTGCCGGGGCTCTGAACTGCCAGGCCCAGGGGTCCCGGGGCTCTGAACTGCCAGGCCCAGAGGTGCCGGGGCTCTGCCTTGGCAAGCTGTGGCACATATTAAGCACTGACTAAGTCCAGTCTCGGTAGCCCATTCAGTCCTGGGCCTCTCTGCTGGCGGTTTGTGTGGTGTGGGTGGCCCACTGGGAACCATGCTGAGGCCCTTCAAACTCATTTTGGGTCGGCCACCAAGCAGCCATCAGCTGGGACTGATTGCCCTGGATTCAGAGCACTGATCTGGCTTTGAAAGAGTCCCTAATCCATTGCTGCCCCCAACCAACCCCGCCTTCTCTTTACTGACTCTTACCTCACCAGCTGGTTGTAAATCCCCATTGTGGGCCCAGCAGCCCTCCCTGTACCACACCAACTCCAGCACCCTATTCCACAGGCCAGCACCCGACTCCTCTCCCACCCACTCAGCTTTCCCAACGCATCTTCACCCAGCTGCAAGAGCCTGGTCAGAAGGTTACAACTCCCCCAGAGCTCTGCAGCTTGACTCTGGTCCAGGCGCCAAGCTCCGCAGAGCTGCTGCTGCTGCTGGGAGCTTCCAGACACCCGCCGCTTTGGCTGGTACACCCCGACCTGGGTCGTTCTCACACAGCAGAAAAAGGCTCATGCGAAGTTTCCCGTGGGCTTTAATGGGGCACCGCATGGTTCAAAGTGCTTTGAAGCTGCAGGGTTAAATTCCGGTGGTTTGCTTCAGTCTCCCAGGACCACTTCTTTCTTTCTTTCTTTCTTTCTTTCTTTCTTTCTTTCTTTCTTTCTTTCCCTGCTGATCTAATCTTCGGCTCCTTGGGGTCAGTGATTTTCTAACACTGGCAGTGGACTTCACCCCAGGGGGGTCGGGGCAGTTCTTTGTGCACAGGGATCGATTTACCAGGACAGGGCTCGGATGTGGCTGGGATGAGTTTGATTCGTTTATGGGGGTGACGCAGTTACAGCCTGGATTCAGAGGGTGGCATTCACCCCGTCCCTTCTTCCCTGGGTTCTGGAAAGCAGGGCGGTCCCATAGCCTCCCCCCATCCCTTCTCCAATGCGAGGGCTCAGCATACAGACTCATTCATAATTCCCCTCCTTCTGGGCCTCAGTCTCAGGGCAGGCTGCCCTCGCTACCTGAGGCTAAGTCCATACTGCAGTTGCAGCGTCGCTGGACAATACCTGAGCTAGCTTTAATCTAGCCCAGGCGGGTACCGAAGCAGCGAGGCCGCAGCTCTGTGAATTGTACAAGCCCCGCTGGGTAGTCACTGCTCTGGTGCGGCTCCAGGAGCCGTAATCACACCTCATGCTGACAGTATATTAGACATACCCTCAGAATGCCCCTCCCCGTCCAACCTCGCCAGAGTCGCATGCCCCCTACCTGGCTGCCCCCACCCACCCAGGAGGGTATTTTGAAATTGACACAAGTTTGGCATCAGCCACCCACAATCATCCCTGACTGACGTTTCTATCTCAGAGGCTTCCTAATTCACGATGGCTGCATGCCCCAGCAGGGCAGGGCAGGAGGGCTGTGACTCAAAGCTGCTAGATTCTAACCCCAGCTCTGACTTGCTGTCCTGGAGCTGGTCGCTTGCCTTCTCAGTTTCCACATCCCGTAAGTTACCATTATGCAGCACCTCTCATCCCAGACTCATTACATACACGCAAGCACCACTGTAACGCAGCTGCTTCTGGGGAGGTTCTCTACAGGCAGCACACTACGCAAAGGGGGCCACGGGGGAGGGGAGTAGATTTGGGGCTAAGTCACCAGGGCAGATCTTGTACTAAAAGTGTCACTGGGAACATGGAAGCCCAAGCCGTGCGGAGGGTTTTAAGGTCTCGTTGGAAAGAACCGCGCAGAGCAAGCTGCATGGAGCTGGCTTTATTTCCCTAGGCCAGGGCTGAATCAGCACCACTGGGATTTGAGCCCATGGCTGGAGGGATTCGAGGTCCGATGCACAGATGGATGAGCCAGCCAGCCCCGCTGCATCAGTTTACAGGCCAAGCGCAGTGGGGAATGAATGCAATATGGAGACAGCCCCATGACGGCATCACCAGAGCAGCATTTTCACCCTGCCTGGGGCTGACTGGCTGTGCCCTGGTGGGGGCAGCTGCAGCAACTCTCAAAGCGCAGGAGCTGGTTTGCGTTTCCTCCTCAGGTTAAGTATTTGGCAGGGCTCTGCTGGGCGATTCCCAGTGACCCCCCAGAGGAGCCAGAGACAACTCCAGCCCTGTGTTACCAGCGCTTGTGAGGTCACCTAAAGCCCCAGCGCCTGGAATCGCATGACTAGGTGAGAATCTCAGCTTAACATTTCTAGCCCTGGCGATGGGGGAGAAAAGCTTGGAAACGGGCCCCCGAGTGCCCCGTAAGGACAACGACCAAGAACCCCATGTTGATTCTATTTTTTAAAATCTCATGCTTTGTAAGCCAATCTTATGATTTGGGGGCACCCGAGTTACACCTGGTCATGGCAACACTGCAAACCAGTCCTCCGGTTAACCCCCTCATGCCTGTGCAGCTGTTGGCACTCCACTGGTTCCTCCTCCCATTCCTGTTCTCCTCCTGTTGGGGGGGAGAGGTGTCCGCCCCATCCCCAGCGCCAATGACCCTACATTGTTGCTAGGGGTAACGCTTCCAGGTCAGCAGCGCTGCCCTCCTGAACGTAAGGTGCCACCCTCTGGCCCTGCTGCCCTGCAGGAAGTGAGAGGATGCTCAAAAACTACCCTCCCCATTTCTACCAAATATACCAGGCCTTGGACAAACATGCAGCAATGTGCTCCTTTCATTCTAGCCCTACACCTACAGTTCGCCTTGCGGTGCAGTGAAAGCCTGGTTCAGGCAAGGGCCTGGGTTGTTCCTGCCTCTGCCACAGACTCCCTGAGTGACCCTGGCCAAGTCACTTCTCTTCTCTGTGCTTCCGTTCCCCACCTGTACAATGGGATAAATAACTCTTTTGGTCTGTTTAGACTGTTAGCACTTCAGGGCAGGGGCTGTCTCTCGTTGTTTAGATGTACAGAACCTAGCACCATAGGGCCCCAATCCCAATCAGGGTCTCCAGGTGCTGTCATATAACTATTAACAATAAGATGAAGCTATTTACTTCTACTGTAGAAGAGGCCAGGTCACAGGGGTTCTAGGCCCAGTGGTGCCACTGATTCATTGGGAGCCCTTTGTCAAGTCATTTAGGCACAGATCCTCAAAGGCACCGAGATGCCGGGATCCGTCAGAAATCAACGCCTTTGAGGATCTGGGCTTTAATGTCTTCGTACCTCACTCCAGCCTCCGTAAAACTGGTCTCCCGGGGGCCGGGGCTGTCGTGAGGTCAAATCCGCTCACGTGTGTGAAGCAGTGTGAGAGCCTTGAGCAGATGGGGCTAGGGAAAGGACTGGTGTCTTCACTGTCTATTGCGCTGTGGTGTCCCATTAGGATTCCATCTCAGCTGGCCCCTTCCAGTGAAATCACCTGTTCCCCCCCTTACAAAGAGGCCAAGAAGGCTGGCTCGCGTTGAACGAGAGGCAACGCTGCCACCTTATCCTTCTCCCTCATCACTGGGATTATTGGCTTTTTATATTAAGCCCTCTCCAGATGGGATAACGAAATCAGCAATAAGGTTAGCAGAGGCTTGTCGGGCTGAGTACTGATTTATAAGCAGCCTGTCTATTGTCTCTCTCTCACTCGCGCACACCAGCTGATTTTTTTCCCTCCCCCCCAGCCACAATTTGTATTAAAAATAAAATCTTTCCCCAGCATTGCAGGGAAGGAGGCACCCCCACAAATGAATGCCCGACAGGATGCAAATCTACTCAAAGAGAGAAGTAGAAATGGGCTCCCCACTAAGTTCCCTCTGCAGATATGACATTCGTCGTCGTTTCCTGGCCTAAACTGCTTCACAGTGTTGCTGTGCGCGGTTGCGCAGCCACTGCGTTTCACCCCAGAAGTGGCTGTGTTTTAGTGACGAGGGCAATGCTTCATGGGTATGCAAAGTTGGTAAAATACTTTGGGGTAAAAGTTGCTTTAGAAATGTAAGTTTATTTGTATCGATGGTTGAATAGACTGTTACAAACTGCAAAGGCTGAAAGCCTTTTGTATGGCACCTTTTACCAATAGGGCACAGGCTGTTTTCTATCTATCTCTGTCTGTCTATCTAACCAGCAGTCTCTCCAATGCACTTTTATTGAACCCATCCCCTTGGTATCTGGGCACCGTATTCACAATTTCAAAAGCATCAATATGCGAAGAAGTTCACAAGAGCGACCTCTGCTGATTTGACACCGAGGTTACAACAACAACAATGAAATAATAAAGTAGTGCCTACGATCTCCAAGGTTTTTGAGCACCTAACTCCCTTTGATGTCAATGAGAGTTAGGCGCCTAAATACCTTTGAGGAGGTGGACCTACGTAGCTCACAATGGCATCAAGGCTCCATTATACTAGTGGGAGTATGAATAAACAGCACAAAACCGGTGCTTGCCCCAGAGCCTCACAATCTGTGATTTAGACAATAGGCAGCAGGTGAACGGATAAACGGAGCAGAGAGAGGACAACGTACCAATATACAGACAGGTGCATAGACATAGATTGTCTCCACAGCCGCAGCTGCCTGCCATCCCAGACGGAAGTGATTTGGATGCACTCCGTTTAGGAAAGGCGGTGTGGCCTAGTGCATAGAGGCCTGCCCCAGGAGATCTGCATTTCTACCCTGTGTCCTGCTGCTGGCTGACTGTGTGACGGTGGGAAAGTGGCTTTCCCCTCTCCGTAGTTCGGTATCCCCTTTGTCTTGTCTAGTTAGATTGGAACCTTCTTGGGGCAGGGACTCTCTCTCTCTCCGTGCTGGAGCAATCTCAGCTGGAGCTGCCAGGCACTAGTGTAATCCAGATAATAATGACAGCATAGGGGCGTTTTTAAGGAGGTGTTGGTATTTATGAGGCCCATTAACCCTCCCAAGTGCTTCGCAAACATTAGCTAATCAGTCCTCTCCCTTAGAACCTCCCTAGGGGGGTAAGTGTTATCAGCCCCTTTAACAGATGGGAAACTGAGACACAAAGCAATTGGGTGCAGGTAACACAGCGAGTTGGTGGAAGAGCCAGGAATGGAACCCAGGAGTCCTGATTCCCACACCTCTGCGCTGCCCACTGGACCCCAATCCTCTCCCAGAGCTGGGAATAGAACCTAGGTATGCTGTCGCCACTGCCCCTGCTCTAACCCATAGCCCACACTCCCCTCCCAGAACTGGCAACAGCACTCAGGAGTCCTGACTCCTCAGCCCTGCTCTAACCAGGATTTTAAATGAGAGCTGCACCGTTTGCTCAGCATGGCAATGAGGCGGCTCCCCGACCCGGTACAGAGTGCAGGTCACATTCTGGTTCAAAGTGACCCTTGTTTCCTTTCCTGCGCCCACCCCTGGCCGGGGCCATCTGGAACTGAAGCCGGGCTGCAAACCGGCCCCAGGGTCTAGCAGCCCCTGCCCGTTCGTCAACCCAGAGTCAGCAGGGGGCGAAGAGGATCAGCGCAGCCTGCAGGAGCCTGCTCCGCAGGGGCAGATGCGTCTGTGATCCTGGCCACACCAGCAGGCTAGTCCTGTTACTGCGTCCCACCCTTCAGGGTGCTCAGAGTGCAGGCGCCCCCAGGGGGGAGGGGTCTGCCTTGGCTGCCCAGACACACAGGGCGAGACGGTCCTTATCCCAAAGAGCTCACAACAGGCAAGAGGCAGGGAGGGGATCAGAGCCACCGAAAAAGGAAGACGAGAACAGAACCCCGCCAGGCTCCTGACGTGCAGCCCAAGGCCCCATGGGCGGTGGGTGAACAAGCTGTTGGGGGAGGCTAGCCCCTGGCCCCATCCCCTGTGCCTGAGGCCCTGCTCCTCCCCTTCCCCCCCCCCCACCGCAGCCCAGAGCACACACACCCTGCGCCGGACAGGCGGCGCAGCCGGAGCGTGACCCCAGCTCCAGGCCTTGTGAGCACCGGCCCCAGCCTCTCGGCCATGGAAGAGCTCGGGAAGCAGTCTGGAAGCAGGCACAAGGGCGTCTGGGGGCAGAGCATAGGCGGGGCCACGCCAGGCTGTTTGGGGAGGCACAGCCTTCCCCGGCCTATGCTACCCTCCACCCAGGCAGGGCACTATCTGCTAGGCCAGTGGTTCCCAAAGCTTCTGCTAAGGGGACCCACCAACTGCAGTTGGTCTTTTTTTTACGAGCCACCCATGTTCCAAATTCAGGAGGGGGGCGGGGAATCATAGACCAGCATCCTTCTCCACTGCCACCTCCTCCCCGCTGTGCCGGGGGGGCACCAAACATGTGGAGCAGCACCCTCCGCCCTGGCACTGCAACCCTCATCCCGGCCCAGTGCGGAGGGGAGGGGAGAACCCAGAAAGGGCAACTCCTGTCTCACGGGGCTGGACTCAGCAACCTGCTCTGGGCCTTGTGACCGAGCGCCTGGATCCATAGCGCCACTCAGGTTTGGGCTGGCCAGCCCTGTGCACCAGGTCACAATGTCCAGAGCAGGGAGCCTGGCCCAGCCTCACCCGAGACAGGAGCTGCTGCTGTGGGGGCGAGTGTGGGGTAGGCTTATTCTCCATCCCTTCCCCCCAGCCCTCCCGAGGCCCAGAACCTTCCCTTGACCCATTTGGGAAACCCTGTGCTAGGCCACAAGACACGGCCTTTCATTGCTTCCCTCCGCCTACGCACATGGGGGAAATCCTGCTCACCCGGGCTCCTTCTCAGCAGGCTCTGGGGTGCGCTGCATGGATTGCGGTGGGTTATTTCTGGAGCGTATTCGTGGGCGTCTCTACATGTTGTATAAAGCATATGTGCTTATGTTGTTACTTCTGTCTCTGTGCCTGGGTGTACTGCCACAGGCGTGGTTACGCTGTCCGACCCGTGTGCGCGCACATATACAGTACGGGAGTATAGACGCATGCACGGACTCTTTTACATATGCACATGTGGTATGTAGCTATTGTGCATTTGTTCTATGTCTGTGTGCACATGCATCTTTCCGTGTGTGCGTTTGTAAACAGCAGACAGGAAGGTGTAGGTTTCCAGTGTGTGTGTGGTGGAGAGACATACATGCCCAGGGCCGAATGCTCGACTGCCCTGCACCTGGGGCATTTACGCCCAAGCAAGCTGGGTAAAAGAGACGGCAAAATTAGAATGGCAACTCTTTGCCCTGGCATGAAGACTGCACATAAGCTGGCAGGCAGCGGAGAATCTGACCTGCTGTGGATGTGCACACTGAAGTGTACGTGTGTGCTTGGGTATGTGCAAGAGTGTGCGTGCAAGTGCACAGTGCACACTCGCAGGGCCCAGGTTTTCCTTTTGCTCAAGCATCCAGCCAGCCTTCTTCTGCACACGCCTCCCAGCCATTGCATTATTGGGATTCAGTTGGGGTGTCTATGGGAATAATTAGAGCAGGGAGATTCAGAACCTACAGCTGCTGGGAAACAATGCAGCAGAATAGGCTGGTTTCATCCCTTGTTAAGGGGCCACAGGGAAGTGTCCTTGACAGCAAGGGACGGATCTGGAGAGCCTTTTAAGTGCTTCACTTTTGCTGGAGGAGGAGGGGAGAGGATTGTCACAAAAGGCGAATTCTCTGCAGCAGCAGCAGCCCAGGCGAGGGCTGAGGAGAAGAGGAGAGACAAGGGGCCCTGTGTTAGGCTGTCCTGGAGCATGAGGTGTGATGGGACCATCTCGCTGCAGCTTATGAGACCGAGAGGTTCCTCCTTTGGCACTATAATTGGGTGACAGCCGCTGGGTTTGTTTCCAAATCCAGCCAGGAAAATATCATTCCAAAATGGAGGCTTTTTGAGAAATGACGCTGGAAAGCAGAATCCTAGGACTGTCATTCGACTGCTGTGGAACACTTCTGTTAGTGATCTAACACGTGTGCACATGCATACACGCATGCACTCAATGCCACACTTGGTGATTACACACTTGTGTACACTCTTAGCAATCATATACACACAACCACACGTGTACACGCTTAGCAATCATACACTCACAACCACACACTCTCTGGGTAATCACACACTTGTACACTCTGGTAGTGATCATACACGCAACCACATGTGTACACTCTTAGCGCTCATACACTCACAACCACACACTCTGTGGGTGATCACGTGTACACATGTGTACACTCTGCTAGCAAACATACGCTCACAGCCATACTCTGTTAGCAGTCACACACACACACGTATACTCACACTCTCTGCTAGCGATCTTCCATGCACAAACCCACCTAACGGCCAGGGTTCGGAAGAAACTTTCCCTATAAATAGCTTAGTCCAATATTGTCTATTATCCAGGGCCGGTGCAAGGAAGTTTCACGCCCTAGGCGAAACTTCCACCTTGCACCCCCCACCCAGCCCTGCGGCAGCTCCCCGCACCCCCCCCCCCCCCGCGGCAGTTCCCCCCCCCCGGGGAGCCGTGCGGCAGCTCCCCACCCCAGCTCACCTCTGCTCCGCCTCCTCCCCAAGCACGCCACCCCCACTCTAATTCTCCTCCCCTCCCAGGCTTGCGGCGCCAAACAGCTGATTGGCGCTGCAAGCCTGGGAGGCGGGAGAAGTGGAGCGGCGACCGCGCGCTCGGGGAGGGGGCATAGGAACGCTGTAAAAAAAAATTGAGGGCACCGCTTTTTGGTGCCCCCAAATCTTGGCGCCCTAGGCAACCACCTAGTTTGCCTAAATGGTAGCACCGGCCCTGCTATTATCTAGTTTCTCGCACCTTCTGCTAAAGCATCTGATCCTGTCTGCTGTCAGAGACAAGGTATTGGACTAACTAGATGAATTGTTGATCTGATGCAGTGTGTGGCAGTTCCTGTGTTCGTTCTCTCTCTCTCTCTCTCTCTCACACCCCGCCCCCCCGAAGGTGCTAAAACTCCACCAAAGGGAACCTGATTACAATAACAGAGAGCATAAAAAAATGCCTTGAAAAGCAATCCGGACACATTCCAGACCAGAGAGTAAATGCAAAGCCAGTCTCTCTCTCTCTCTGTTTTTTGGCACTCGTCTAGCTCATGCACAAGCAACAGGATTAGGAGGCTGTATCCAAGCCCAAATTGAAACGTCACATGTTTCAGCAGCACGCAGCTCCATTTCAAACTGTAGTTTCTGCTGCGTCCATTGGGAGGCAGTGTCTTCTCAGATCAGAACAGAGCAAGCCAGAAAGCAGCTGCTGTTTGCACTATTGTATGTACAGTTCACAATACGTACCCTGGTTGGTTTGCTTTGCCCCTTACCTACAGTTCACCTGCTGGATTTATGCACCATCCTAACCCTAAAAATCCCAGCGGTTAGATACAAGGGGCCAGATTCTTAGCTGGTGTAAATCAGTGTAGCTTCATTGACTTCAAGCTGAGGATCTGCCCAGGATGGGGCAATGGAAGGATGTATGTCTAACGGTTAGTGCAGGAACCTAGCAGTCAGGAGTGGGGGTGTGCAGCAGGCCTCTGTGGTTTTGCTTCACTGTGCTCCATGTGAGCGTTTGGTCAATGGAGGAGGGAGGACCCTTGATTGCACTTTGTGACAATGCCGAGCAAAGTCACTAATTGTGCAATTGGGCCCAGGTTTGCATCAAACCAGGCCAGGATCACTCCAAAGGTTGAGAAATTTTCCCTGGGGCTTGAGTTCCTAACAAAACCCAGAGCAAGGTGTGATCATAGACTATCAGGGTTGGAAGGGACCTCAGGAGGTCATCTAGTCCAACCCCCTACTCAAAGCAGGACCAATCCCCAGACAGATTTTTGCCCCCGATCCCTAAATGGCCCCCTCA
This sequence comes from Emys orbicularis, assembly GCF_028017835.1. NCBI lineage: Eukaryota > Metazoa > Chordata > Testudines > Emydidae > Emys > Emys orbicularis. Next base: position 10,492,887 of record NC_088706.1, on the reverse strand, counting down.
CAACCCTGGGTTTAGCAGGCCAATGCTCAAACCACTGAACTATCCCGCCCTGGCGCTACAGCTGACTCACTGCATGCCCAGTGGGAAGTCACTTTGACCCAAACTTCGAAGAGTGGCTAATAATTTGGAGCGACTCAGATATTGGGTGCCCAACCTGTGACACCTTGGGCCTACATTTTGGACAGGCTGAGCACCTGCACGGCCCTCCGTGCCCCGATTTCAGGTGGCGTGACCCTGCCAAATCAATCAGCGTCTCAGACGGGGCACGCAAAGGCTAAGGCAGGGGTGGGCAACCTATGGCACGCGTGCTGAAGGCAGCATGCGAGCTGATTTTCAGTGGCACTCACACTGCTCTGGTCTTGGCCACCGGTCCGGGGGGGCTCTGCATTTTAATTTAATTTTAAATAAGCTTCTTAAACATTTTAAAAACCTTATTTACTTTACATACAACAATAGTTTAGTTATATATTATAGACTTATAGAAAGAGACCTTCTAAAAATGTTAAAATGTATTACTGGCACGCGAAACCTTAAATTAGAGTGAATAAATGAAGACTCGGCACACCACTTCTGAAAGGTTGCTGACCCCTGGGCTAAGGCATCCCCAATGACTGACATTTTGAAAATTTGGGCCTTGGGAAGTGCTGAGGCCTGCCAATTCCCCCAGAAACCAACAGGAGTTGCAGGAGCTCCACGCATCTTCAGAGCAGGTGCTCAGTGCCTCAGTTTCCCCACTGGTAAAGTGGGATGGATAATCCTGTAACAAACCCATGGCTACTCAGGACTCTGCATGTCTCCATCCATCCATTTTAGGTATCTATATGCCCAATTACCATAGTATCTGAGCCCGTCAAACATTTAACCTACAGTCATAGAATCATAGAATGTCAGGGTTGGAAGGGACCTCAGGAGGTCATCTAGTCCAACCCCCTGCTCAAAGCAGGACCAATCCCCAGTCACTGTTTTGTATTCCATAGCCAGTCACAACCTTATGGAAACAGGATTTAGATCACCTTGCTCCAAAATCACCCATCCCAACCTCTGGAGCTAAAGGAAGATCTCCACTAGCTATTAGCAGTACAGAGCTCATGGCACACAGCTGATCAGTTTTAATACCATCCAGTGGAGGGCAGCGGTGCCACACGCACACTAGCCAGTTCATCACAGTGCTTTCCTATTGTACAGCCCTGTGGCAAAGCTTAATTAATGACTCATTAGTAAAATGCTCTCAGATCCGCAGGAGGAGGAGGAGGAGGAGGAGGCTGCTAGAGGCAGTGGGCATTATTAGCATTTTGTTATAAACAAAACACCTTGTTGGTTGCAATAGAAACAAACAACCTGATAATTCCCCCCTCCCCTCCGCCTTCTGTCCTCTCACAAAGGAAATCAGAAATTGCACAGCATGGGGGGGAGGGAAGGGGGTGTGCAGCCTTCACCTGGGAACACAAGGGTATAAGATCAGCAGGAAAGAGCCTTCAACAGAGAGCTGTTCACAGCTGGCACAGGCCCACTCTGCAGATCAGCCCCTCCCCTCCCCCCCTTTTCCTTTCCTGCTTTCCCACTTTCCCTTTATCACTGACTTGGAATAATTGGGACCCATTAGTCTTTGTGTCAGCATTTCCCTCCCCACTCCCCTTTGCACTGTACAGTGTTTGCTCTGCAGACTGATTAGAGGGTAATTATCACCTTGTTACCAGTTAAGGTGTAAGGAACATTTCTCACTCAGAGCAGAAAGCAGCAGAGAGATTTTACAGCCCAGACACCCTGATGAACCCGACCAAAAAAAAAAAAAAAAAAAGGCAGAGGTTTCCCTGCGGCTGCCCATGCCTGGCACAGCCAGTGGGCCCCAAACAAAGCCCCTTCCCTAAACATCAGTAGCACCTTTAAGGTGCTGCCCAGGTAATAAAGAGAGGCTCAAGAGATAAGATGGGTGGGACGGCTCAATCAGTTGGAACCTTTGACCGCAGATATGCCGCCTGCCATGATTAATTCCCAGAAGCAGCCACTTAAACCGCGCTGCACATTAAACAGAGAAAATCCAGACAGGCCCAATCTTGGAATCAACTTGGTGGGGAGAGGAGGCAGTGAGCTCTCATAATGACTGAAGGAGGAGGCAGGACTCCTGGGTTCCATTCCCAGCTCTGCCGCTCGTTTAGGATTTGTAGGGTGGGCGCCTGGCAGCCCGAGTCAGGGCTCAGTGCGTGGTCCTGTACAAACACTGAACAAACATATGGGCCCTGCCCCAAACAGCTTACAGCCTCAGAATGAGAGAGGCAGCAGGTGGAGACAGACAGATGGAAGAGCACAAAGGAAATGAGAAGACAGTACGGGGTAGCACGCCGGGCCGTGGGCTCAGCATGCCAGCAGCCTCCCCATTGTCACAGCTTTAGTAACCCCCATGGTAAAGGAGAGATTTCAGGAGGGATTCGAAAGAGTATAAGGGGTTCGTCTGGTGTGTGTTTACAGGAGCTCCCCTGCTGATCGCAGTGTGGGAGAACGCCGGAGGGTGACTGTCACTGGCAATTTCACAAGGCGGGGAATGGAGGCTGACATCCCGGGCTGAGCAGAGGCAGCCTTGCTGAATGAGCAATAACCCGTATGGTGGGGATCGGCCAAAAAGAGCCTTGCCAGTGAAGACAAAAGCTTATTTCTGACAGGAGAGAGAATAGGGAGCCACCGGAGGGAGGAATGACCTTGGGCAAGCCATTTCTCCAGTCTGTGCCTCCGTTGCTCCATCTGTAAAATGGGGGTTATGACTCACAGACTGTCAGCAGGACCATTATGAGCAGCCAGCCTGAATTCCTCTATTACACAGGCCAGAGGATTTCACCCAGTAACTCCTGCATGGAGCTTATGGGTGGAACTAGAGCACTAGTGAAACCTACTACGCAGGATGGCTGGGAGGCTAATGTTTACAAAGTTCTCTGAGATCCTTGGGGGAAAAGCAAAGCATTAAGTCCACAATCCTCTCACTGCACCTGGTTAGTTTAGCAACTCTATCCATCAAGGAGGAACTAACATTTCTTCCTGACCTCAGCTAATGCTCCTCTTAAGCCTTGAAGCATGAGGATGGATTGATTGTGCCTTGAGATTTTTATTTCCAATCCTAGCGTAAATTCCTTTATTTTGAAATCTACATGCCATGTGAGTGTAGTCTAATTATGTGCTTTGGGATCCTTTGGGATGAAAGGAACGACATAAGTGTAAGACTGTTATTATTTATAATACTCCGACGACAGACACAAAGTGTAGGGTTTAAAATTTTAATCCAACAATTGATGTCGCATTCTATCTGTCTCAGTGTATTTGATCTGAACACTTGCCTCTATTTTCAGAGAGCTGGAGCCTTCTTGTGACATTTTGCTACGATGCAGTAACTGAGAATCCTTTTAAAAAACGATTCCAAAACATTTATTGTCGTTTGGCACCTATGGTAACACTGCATCATAACAATAAAGACACTTTGTACCTCCAGAGCTGAGATTTCAAGCTCTTTGCAAATATTAATTAAGCCCCATGATACTGCTAGGCGGCGTTTATTTTACAGAAGGGGAAACTGAGGCACGGAGTAGGGAAGTGGCCTGCCCACCATTACACAGTCAGTCAGGCCTGGTCTACACACAGTTTTTGTGCTGGTAGAACTATATCAGTTATAAAGGTGTCCTATACCAATATAGCTGATGCCCCTTCCCATATGGGAATATCTATACTAGTATACGGCACCTTTATGCTGATAGAACTGCACCCACGTGAAGAGGGTTGCATCACTTTAACTATCGCGGTATAGTTCATTCATTCATAGGTTTAAGGCCGGAAGGGATCATTACATCATCTCGTCTGACTTCCTGGATGACACAAATCATGGAATTTCTCCCAGTACTGAGCCCAATTTCTGCCCATTGGTTCTTCTGCTTTTCTCTGGTAAATTAAGTCCTTTAGTCCCTGGATTTTCTCCCCTGGAAGGTATTTATGCACCACAATCCTGTCCCATACGGTACAACTTGTGTGTGTGGCCAAGCGCTCAGTGGCGGAGTTGGGAATAGAACCCAGGAATCCGGATGCCCGGGCCCCTACCCTCACTGCCATACGGTCGCAAACTCTGCAAGGTGGCACCAGGCTTTAATTTATATGGCTGTGGCAGTTCCCTCTGCCTGTGTGTCAATGCTTGCACGGCCACGAGGGACCGGAAAAATGCTTGCCTGCCCATGTGCGCTAAATATTGCTGCAAATTGATTGGTGCACGCGTTTGAAATTGACGGCTCTTTAGTCTGCTACTATAAACGGCTCCTCAGGAAGGGCTGAGGCTTGAATGAGAGCGCAACACATGCCCTTTGAAAGCTGTAATTGTCGCCTATATATAGTCCCCCTTGGTATAGAACACCGTGTCAGGGATGGTGCCTCCTGGGCCCACAGAAATGCACAGAATGCTGGCAGAGGATAGAGGAGGAAAAACAACTCAGAGGGGAGGCCGGTGTAAAGGCAGAATGGCAGGGAAAAGGGCAGGAGAGTGGAGGCGACAGAGGAGAGAAGGGAACGGCTGGCAGTGAAGGTCAATCCAGATCAAAGGGGCCACAGTGGAGCATGGAAACGCACCAGGCACTGATGCGGGGCATCGGGATTCCTGGGTTCCCAGATCTGCCACTTACTCGCTGTGTTGCACTGGGCAAATCATTTCCCCTCTCGGTGCTACTTTGCGCTTGGAGTAGAAGGTGGGGACCTGGTTGCAAAGGCTCAGGCTGGCCCCCGAGAAAGATATGGCTCCTGCTCAGACGAGCTTTACCCTTATTCCAGAAAGTCCCAGGATGCCTGAGTGGAGCCGTCAACCAAGATCTTCAGCCCAGAACTCTAGACTCTTTTAGATACCCTGAGTCCAGGCCACTGAAGATAAGGACCGAGACTTTGAACTTGACTCCTCTACTTGACCTCGAGCAGCCTCCACTGTAACCGCTAGTGAGAGAACACATCTCCCCTCGACAGCTGGCTGAAATTTGCGGAATGAGGTGGTTTTGGTAAAAATGAATTAATAAATCAACTTTTCTCAAAAATGAAAGTTTCCCACAAAAAACATCGACGGTGGAATTTTCCCTTTTTTTGCAAAAAGCTCCCAAAAAATAACCACCCCCCCACCTCTTCCAAAAACAACACCAACCCAACAAAAACTTTTGAAGCAGTTATCCACATTTTCCATTGAACTGCCATTTCAGTGCATGAAAAACAACAACGTTTCCCATAAACACGCACGAGTGTTTTAAAAGACATCTCCTTTCAAACATCAGGGGGTAGCCGTGTTAGTCTGTATCTACAAAAACAACAAGGAGTCTCGTGGCACCTTAAAGACTAACAGATTTATTTGGGCATAAGCTTTCGTGGGTAAAAACGGAAGAAGTGAGGTTTTTACCCACGAAAGCTTATGCCCAAATAAATCTGTTAGTCTTTAAGGTACCGCCAGACTCCTTGTTGCTCCTTTCAAACACACTCCCACAAATACAGGATTTCATTTCTCCATTGCTTTTTCAGCCCCCTGGTTTCCCCTCTTCATCATGCAGATTGGGTTTGTACCTCCTGCTCTAGAGACGCGAGAGACTTTCTTTGGCTTATACGGAAATATTCCATGTCTGTAGCTGGGCTGAGCGAGCCCAGCTCGGGATGGGGCAGGAGCGGCTTTCGGGCTGTCTACATCCACTTTGCATTAACATCCCTCCATGGGCCTCGCGTTTCTGCTGTGCTACGGGTGGGATGAAGGGACGTCCCTGAGGCTGCTGAAACGTCTCAGCATGGCTCTCCGCCAGAGGCTGCTTCCATTGATCCCAAGCCCTGTCTCCTCCTGCTCTCTGGTTAGGCCTGATCACAGCCCACAGTAGCGTTTATAACGATTCCCCCGAAAGACTTGGCGTGACGGAGATGCTCAGACCCAGGAGCTGCAAAAAAGCTGGGGCTGGAGCCTCAGAAACACTCGGGAGGGGCTTTTCAAAACGTGTTATTTTAAATGGAAATGGGCGAGCAGCGTGGTGCCTGGATCAAAGAGAAGAGAGATCTGCCCCTAGAATGACACCGTTGCATCCCGGCACAAAGCGCAGCAGGCAGCACAGCTGCTGTGTGGAATTCAAAAGGTATCTTACCTCCGAGAGCGGCGCCGTACGCTTTTGATGTGCTGTCCTGCCTCCCTGCTGCCAGGTGAGTCAGTCACATTGATTAGGCTGATGACAGCAGCAGGCGCCTTGGGGCACAGCCCGAGGTATGTGTCCTGTGCAGCCCCGTAACCGGGGCTCAACGGCATGTCGCCGCAGGGATTTTGCTGGCAAAGGCTGGCAGCCTTTGGTCTCGGAGTTCGAAGTCGTGTCACCAGCACGTGTTCCCTGTCGTTACACGTTGCAAAGGGTGCAGGCCAATGCAGTTTCCTGGGCCCAAGCGTAACACTGGGATTATCCTGACATTGCGCTCTGCCCTCCAGAGATGAGCACCTCCAGCCATGATGTGAGGAGACATCCCCCAAGAATGGCCAGCGAACCACAGGAACTTAGGCCTAGATCCCCAAAGGTATTTAGGCGACTCCCACTGAAATCAAAATACCTTTGAGGATCTGGCCCTTAGGAATGGCCAGACTGGATCAGATCCAAGGTCCCTCTCACCCAGTATATGGTCTCTGGCAGTGGCCAGCACCAGCTGCTTCAGAAGAAGGTGCGAGAACCATGTAGTGGGTAGTTATGGAAAAACCTGCCCTTCAGGGTAAAATCTACCATGCAAAGAGGGGCCAGTTTCTTGTTAGCCCCGTGAAAGCTACGTACCCTGAAGGGAGCAGGCCCTGGGGTCCCAGACAGGGTGTCCATGTCCCCTCAGCCCAGTGACAGCTACGTACCATAAAGGGAACAGGTCCCGGGGCCCCAGACAGGGTGTCCACGTCCCCTCAGAAGGGAGGCAGAGTGCAGAAATGAGGCTAACCCAGGCAGTAGTTCCCTGTTCACTCTCAAACCCTCTGCAGCCTTTGCCATGGGGCCCTGGAGGGTAGCCTGGCTCCCCGTATGTCTTACCTGTTTTTTTAAGCCCTGCTCTAAGCCGACTTGTATTTTTAGGCGCAACACAGTGCTGGAATCAAGCTGCCACTTTTGCCCCTGAGGCTCCCATGAGCCACGTCTGGCTAACAGTTGCATCAGCTAACAATTCGCAGCATCCCACCTGCCCTCCGCTGACAGCCCCAGCAGGACAAGGCGGCTGCCTGATGCAGAGAGCATTGCCTAGTGCTCAGGACTCCTGGGTTCTCTTCCCAGCTAGCTCCCAGCCCTGCCACTGACTTCCACCTCTTGGTGCCTCCGCGTATCCTCTGGATGCAGGGCTAAGGATGCTGAGCTGCCTGGCAGGCTTGGTGGGTGTGCGCCAGCTCGAAGGACAGCAGGTCAGCAGCCTTGTGAGACGAGAGGCCGGGGCAGCAGAAAAGCCATTTTATTTCCATTCCTAGAACGAGTTTCTCCCTGTGATGGACCCGAGAAGCCGGCGCTCGGTGTCGGCCAGACACACTACAACACTGCCCTCTGCTGAAAACCAGACAACGCAGCAAGAGGGACCAGCAACCTCAGAGGCACAGCAGGGAGCTGAGGGAAACAGGAGAATTCTCCATGGGGAGCCCCAAGCCATGGACCTGCCTTTTCTCTCCCTCTCCTTCAGCTCCATCAAGCCCTTAGCAGCCTCCGGTACAGGGTCCAGAACACGAGCCTGCTTCCCTGCTCTGCTTTCCTAGCTCCCCCACCCCGTTTATTATCCACCCTCTACCAGCCCCGCAATGGAGCCGCCCCCAAGAGCCCTGCTTCACCCAAATGGCCCCCCCTTCCTTCAGCCTGCATTCAAAGACTGGCTGAGTGGCACCTAAAGTGCCCTCCCGCATTCCCACAACACTCCACCTGATCATGGTTTGTAGCAGTGTTACCTGGGTGCCTTGGAGACCTGGGGCCGGCCAGAGGCAGGAGGGTTCAGTAGTTAGGATGCTGGACTGAGAGTCAGGAGACTTTGTTCAAGTCCCAACTCTGCCGCTGACCGGCTGACAGACTTCAAGCAAGTCCCTTCCCCTGTCTGGGTATGTCTACATGGCAGCAAGTCTCATCCTCACCACCCCCCGCCCCAAATTTCAGAGCCCGAGCTCCCAGCCCGAACGGGAATGTCCACGCGGCTATTTTTAGCCCTGCAAACCCAAGTCTGCAGACCCGGGCTCGGAGACTCTCTGCGGCAGGGTTGTTTTGGGGTTTTTTGCACTGTAGATATACAGTCTGTGCCTCTTTCCCACCCTTGGTCTACTTAGATTGTAAGTTCTTCAGGGCAGAGACGGTCTCTTATCCCGCTCTTGAACGGGACCTTCGGGCACTGCTGTAAAACAGTTAGCATAGGGTTCTTTTCTAGGCTGTCTGGAAGAAGGGATTTCACTTAAACGAAGACACTTAAAACAGACATTCAAGTTAGCTGCTGTAGTTCTGCCAGAAGGCTGAATTTTCCCCTGATAGGTTGCTCCTGGCAAGGGCTTTGTGATCATAACATGCCAGCTGTCTCTATTTTCTATTCCCCCTCCCTCTCTCACTTCGCAGGCCAACTCTCCTTGTATTCCTTATTCCCTCCTCCCTCCCTCTCCTTTCCTGCTCGTTCTGGCCTTTCTGAGTATTCCTTGTGGTCTCCTTTCCAACTTTCAGTCTGTTTCCCCGTCACGTCTAGCCAAAAGGGTGCTTCTGCTTATCAGACAAGACTTTAAATGAAGGTCCGGGCTACTTGTGGCTTTTAATGATCCCGTGGTGCTTTTTGGTAAGAGTTAACTCTGGTGTCCTGGCCGCATCCGAACTCGGATAATTATATTCTACCTCAGCTCCAATTCCCAGTTAGACACCGAGGAGTGAAAAAACACACTGTAGTTCAAAATAGCTAGACGGGATTATAATTTCAACTGGCTCTTCCATCTTACTGAACAGATGTGTTGTTTAAAAGATAGTTTTAAAAAGATATCGAGCATTCCTCAGTTATAGAGGATTTTTCATCTGTAGATCTCAAAGCAAGTAACACATAAGGCATAGCTTTAATGTGCTCATTTTACAATGGATCAGGGACGTATTTGCCCAAGCTACAAGTCAGTGGCCAAGCTATGGATAGGACCCAGGAGTCCTGACTCCCAACCCTGCCCTGATTCAACAGATCACTTAAGCAGCTGCTTACCTTTAAGAACATGCTTAAATCCCACTGATTTAAGCCTGTGATTAAGTGGTTTGTGGAATTAGAGTTTCTGTGCCCAGACTACTAGATCACATTCATTCCTTGTTTAAGGAGAAAAATGTTTCCAGTCCAGTTGAAAGCAGCTGTAATGCACTGAAAGTCTGACCTTGGCTTTAAACGGTGAGACATTCTCCATGCTAGTCTCAGGCAGACAGCTGCAACAAGATACAAACAGCAAATTTCTAAAACACGGTGTTATTAGTTGTTTTCTGAGAGGGCAAAAATGAGCTCGGCTCCTCTCCCAGAGGAGCAGGAGACCCAGTAGCTCTTCAGAGCAGGGAATACAAATCTAAACTGCTCAGACACACGAAGCAAGGGTGAAAAATGGAGGAGGGTTGAGAAAGGTGACAGTAGCCAGACTGCCCAGTTAGCCAGAAAGGTCTGGCAACATCTTGATGGGCCCAGTGAAAGTGTGAGCGAGGATCTCTTACAAGGGCTTGGCAACAGCAAATCACTGGCCATCTTTGGGTCCTGGGCATGGGCATTCACTTTCTGCGAGGGAAGACAGATGCTGTGCTGGACCTCCGTGCTAATTAGCCACTAAGGATATAGGCTGTGATGACAACTGCTATTGCTCTGAATTTGCCTGCACGTTTGAGATCATGTTTATGGGCAGCACATTCTCATTTATTTGCAGGGGGCGCCCTTCACACACCACACTTGAGAAAGAATCACCCCACAAACAAAATGCTGGGAAATTACACTTGGAGCAAGCAGAACAGCCTTGAGGGGCCCGCACTGCACGGGCTAACAGAACTGGCAAACAGAAGGTGGTATTTTTAGAGAGCATCCAGCAAGAGGCAGTGAGACCGAAGTGCATGGTTGGTGGCATTTGCTGATAGTGGCCGTTAGGGCCAACTGGGGGCAAGCCAGGACCTTGAGATGGGAGAGAGAAAGTCAGATAAATTAAAGAGACCAGGAAGATGATTAGAAAAGAAGCCAGAAGGAAGATACATTCTGGAGTGAAGAGAGGCAAGTGAAGAGGAAGGGTTGGAAAGTAGTTGTAGAGGATGAGGTGAGAGGGACATAGAAAACAGAGAAGACAAATAAATTAAAGGACAGCAGCCCTATTGTTATTTGTATTATATTGCTTAGCTGCCATAACTGAGATTGGAGTGCCATTGTACCACACTCCAAAACAGCTTACAATCAAAGCCGACTAGACAGACCAAGGGTGGGAGGGGAAACTGAGGCACAGAGGCGGGCATTGACTTGTTCAAGGTCACCCAGCAGATCAGGGAACAGAATCCGGGTCCCCAGGCTCCTCATTCAGTGCCCTACTGACGAGACCATGCTGCACTAGGATAGCGATAGCAAGAGAGAAAGTGAGAGGGATATAATTGCTTGAAGAATGTATGCTTCTATTGTTTTAGCAGTTTATAGTTGAGCAGGAACCATTAAAGCAGATGCCTATCAGTGAGAGACAAGCAAATGGCCCCAAGAGGTCATAGGACAAGGGCAAATTTGAATTTTTCCTTCTTTTCTTACCAGGGTTGGGGTTGTGGAAGTTCCTTTTGTGTTCGCTATCTCCTGAACTTCGGATTTCGGACCTGCGCATAAGAGATAATAGTCATTTTAATCAGTTTTAGAACTTACATCGCACTTCGCAACTTCAAAGCAATGTAGAAACATTAACTACATAGCCAAGTCTCCCAACACCCCTGGGAGAAAAAAATATTTCTCCTCTCCCCCATTTTACAGTGGGGGGATGCAACGAGGTTAAGTAACTTGCCCGAGGTCACAGAGGGAGGTGGGAGTGCCTCCTTGTCACGCCTTCAGCCCACGCTAAGGCCATGCAGTGAACTCTGCATAGACTCCCAACAGCCAGGTGAAGTGCACAGGTCAAAAGCCAGCTCCAGCTCCAGCCCCTGTGACCAGGAAGTCCCAGGGCATTTCTGCCCCGTGGAAGTGCTCCTCGCTGCGAAATCAGAACTGTGCTCTCACCTTGACTCAGCCCACAGCCACACGACAGAGACTCTAGCGCTGTAGCTATGGCGGCAGAACTCCGTCGTGTAGACACAGCCGTTCCTCCATTTTCCAAAATGGCGGTTTTCCCTTTCTGTAGGAACAGCACCTCCCCTAACAACGGTTGCTATAGCGACAGAAGCATTCTTCCACTGACATAGCTGCGTCTACCCTGGGGGGGTAGGTTGGCGTAGCCATGTCAGTCAAGGGGGGGGCTGATTTTTCACACCCATGACCAACATAGCTACGTCAACCTAATTTTTAAGTGTCGACCAAGGCGTATTCTTCACCTCTCTGGCCCGAGGAGGTTTGTGATGATCTCCCTATGAGCGGGGAAGAGAGAACGCCGGGGGAATGTCTACACTGCAGCTGGGAGTGAGCCTTGTGCTGGCTAGCCTACTAAAAACAATAGCGTGGGCATTGTAGCCTTTGGTAAGCCACCCAGGTCCAAGCCTGCCCCACACGCTGGGTCCACCAGAGCCACCGCTAATGGCGCAACAGCCACATGGCTATTATTAGCGTGGTAGCTTCAGCGGCGCTAGCGTGAGTCTGTCTGCTGGGCTGCACGGTTCACTCCCAGCTGCAGTGTGGACGTACCAAGAAAGGCCGTGGCCACCGGGACCAACAAGGGACCATTGGAAACGAGGAGTTATGGGAATGGCCGTTGGAAGCTGAGTCATGGTAACTGGAATGGGACAGATATTGGAGGGACAGTTGGAATGAGACGCACAACGGAACCAGCCAGTCATGGGTATGATGGTTTGAACCAGGGACTAACAACAGTTGGAGCTGGGCATTTATAGAAGTGGCAGCTCAGACAGGAGCGTAACAGTCGGTCACTGGGGGTAACAACTGGAGCCAGGGGCTTGACAGTGGGAACTGGGCAGATTTGAGAGCTAGGAAGATGTTGGAGGCTAGGCCTTCGGGCAGTAATGGCTAGAACACCAGGCAGTTAAGGGAACGATAATCAGAACTGGGAAGATACCAGAATCGGACCCTTTGTGGGAGCAACAGCTGGAAAAGGGTGTTTATTGCGCCTGGTTACACCAGAGAGTGACGGGAGCGGGATTTTACCCTGGGAACGGCACTTTGAATGGATGGAGCCGAGCAAGTAGGGGAAGGACAATTAGATAATCAGCATCGGGGGGGGGGGGGGAACCCCAGCAGAACCCACCTTGGAGGAAAGAAACAAAGAACAGGCAGGAAAGAAAAATGAATAGGAAGCTGGATAAAGTTCAGGAGAAGAGAAATGAAAGTGAGGCAACCGGGAGAGGAAAATAGGATTAAGCAGGACTAGTCCCCTTAAGATCGGGTGGCTATCTTACAACAGAAAAACTTCAAAAACAGACTCCAATGAGAGACTGCTGAGCTGGAATTGATTTGCAAACTAGATACAATCAACTCAGGATTGAATAAGGACTGGGAATGGCTGAGCCATTACAAACATTGAATCTATCTCCCCTTGTAAGTATTCTCACACTTCTTATCAAACTGTCTGTACTGAGCTATCTTGATTATCACTTCAAAAGTTTTTTTCTCTTACTTAATTGGCCTCTCAGAGTTGGTAAGACAACTCCCACCTGTTCATGCTCTCTGTATGTGTGTGTATATATATCTCCTCAATATATGTTCCACTCTATATGCATCCAAAGAAGTGGGCTGTAGCCCACAAAAGCTTATGCTCTAATAAATTAGTTAGTCTCTAAGGTGCCACAAGTACTCCTGTTCTTTTTGCGGATACAGACTAACACGGCTGCTACTCTGAAACTTATTATTTATGTAAATCAATGGGGCTTGTGGGTTCCAGATGAAGTGGAATAAATGCCCAACCCTGGTTACAACAGGAAGAGTGTAGCTTATAACAGTGTGTGGATCTTGTCAGGTCCTGGTCTCTCTCGTTCCTAATTAATAGGTGTGGTAGGTGGGAGCTAGTGCACAGGGAGTATCACAGCATCTATCACACTGGGGCGCATTGTATGAGTGAAAGAGAAAAGGAAGATGGTGGAAAAGAAAGGAAGTGGCTTGGAAGGAAAGGGGAGCAGTACAAAAAGCGACTCGTGCGAAGAGTCCCCCATCAGGAAGAGACAAAGAGGAAGTCAAGACTAGAGAAGAGGTCAGACTAGACAGGAAGGGTCTTGAGAAAACCACGATGGGAAAATAGGGAGACTTAGAAGGGAAGGCAATTAGAGCCCAAGATCTAGGATTGCTCCAAGATTTCTGGCCCTGGGGGGAAAGTCAAGGTTCAGGAGAGCAACAGTGAAATCAGAGATGTGGAATCAAGAGGACTTTTCACCAGGAACATGCACTACAGTTTCGGATCCATTTATCAGTAACGTGACCTAGTCATAAGGTGACAATCAAGACTGGCAGAGAGCAATCAGAGATTGATAAAGAGAAGCAGTAGAGTTGGGGGTCACCAGCACAGGAGTGATGTTCAAGGTTGAAAGCTACCTATGAGATGTCTCTGTGGGACAGAGAAAAGTACCAAGGACAAAGCTGTAAGGGCTCTTTAACAGGAAGAAGAGGGCATGGGGGGAGATATCGACCACTGAAAGAAGCATGCTGGAGGCACTGCTTCCTTGGCTGGGGCACTCCAAAAGTGCAGTGACAGTCTAAATTGGATGCTTCCCTGAGATCAAGTGGGGATAGCAGAGAGAAGGATCTGTAATCACAAGCAGGACATAGGTCAAATCTATCCCTTAACTTGCACAAGTGGCAGGCAGAGGTTTGGACAATGAGACAACTCATGCATCTCACCCTCATAAAGTTTGTGGCACGCTGGCACATCACGATGCAATGACAATGCCTTGAAACACTATCCGACCGTGGGACTGATGTTACAAAGTTGGACCAAGAGTTACAGCAGGTACATCTATATTGTAAAAAAAAAATTAAAATAATAACCAAAAAACCTTGCATCAGTGTGTCTCAGAGCCCAGGTCTACAGACTTGGGCTTGCAGGGCTTCTGCTAAGGCACTAAAAATAGCCATGTAGATGTTCCCCCACTGGCTCTGAGGCCCACTGCCCCACCGGGTTTTGGAGCCCAAGTGGGAATGTCTACAGCGTACAGCTATTTTTAGTGCCGTGGTGCGAGCCAAAGTCTGTAGACCTGGACTCTGAGACTCGCTGCTGTGGGCTTGTTTTTTTTCAGTCTAGACGTACCCTTAGAGTCTTAGTGACATCTTCCAAACAAGATTTGCAGGACAAGACATCATCCATTAAAATTGGGACAATCTTGCAGGGAGGGAAGGAAAATGGAATGGGTAGTAGTGACCCGCTCTCCTTCTGACGAATGACAGTCTCTACATTCAAGGAGATTGTTTGGGGAACGGTATTCCCCAAGGCTCATGCCTGCTTATGGTAATGCCACCGCAGTCTTCTTTTCACGTGCCCCAAATATGTATGTTACCCCCTCCCCACCGCTTGAGTTGAATAATTTCTGGAGGAGGAATGAACTATTGTAGGAGGATCTACATATCTAGGTTTTTATGCACCCAAGAGGCTCTGAGGGGTACCTTCTGCAGGAAGTTTTGTTGATTATATCTGCAAAGGCATAAACAAATGCTCTTCTGAAACATCTTTAAGAGCCAAGGGATAAAACCCATGGCACAGAGAGGTGTGAAATAAGAACAGGCCTAAGAGCCAGGAATTTCCAGCTCTGAGGCATCAGGGAAGTTACTTAAATTATCCGTGCCTCAGTTTCCCCCTCTGTAAATCAAGGGTAAAACAATGTTTACCTACCACACAGGGATGGCAGGGAAGACTAGTTTGTTAAATTTCAGAGTAGCAGCCGTGTTAGTCTGTATCCGCAAAAATAACAGGAGTACTTGTGGCACCTTAGAGACTAACCTTAGAGTGTTAGTCTCTAAGGTGCCACAAGTACTCCTGTTATTTTTAGTTTGTTAAAGTTCTGCGAGGATTACAGGCCCTGTATGTAATTACATTGTAATTCGCTTATCTTTGTGTGAAGCAGCAGGTAAACCCCTGGTGCTACCAGAACTCATTTTATCTCTGGCGGGGATGGTTAGCCAAGGAGCGGGTGGATTACTCTACCAGAGCCAAGGAAGTCTCGACAACCCTCCCTGCCCTTAGGCACACATTCGCCACCCAACTCCCATCCCTCCAAAACAAGCCATGTTTCTTGGGTCTGTCAGCCTGGGACCATCGACTGGAATGGACTGAAGCAGGTCCCCAAAACACACCCAACAAACACCTCTCTCGCAGGAAGGGTAGGCTCTGAAGTCAGCCTACAAACGAATCTGCCACGAGGGAGTCTAAAGGCGTGAGGCCTGACCGTTCTGATAACTGCTGCTATTGTTTCCCTCCTGTGGGGAAAGCCATGCAGTCTTTCAATAGGAGTTCAAAATAAGGAACGCTCCCCTTCCTCTGCCTGGCTGGGGTCAGCACTGCTCCCACAGAGCTCCCCCATTTCCCTTGGGGACTGCAAAGGAGCGCTTTCCCCTAGGTGTCAGTCTACATTAACCCTTTCCTTCCCACAACCGTCTGATGGTACCTCTGGGCTAGGTGCTTGGCCATCCCTCCTACTTTCCCTCCCCCCAGTATGCCCCAGCTGGTGGAAGCAAGGCCCAGCTCCCCCACATATGGCCCAGCTGGTGGAAGCAAGGCCCAGCTCCCCCCATATAGCCCAGCTGGTGGAAGCCCCCACCTTCTCTGCTCCCTCTTTGTCCTGCTCCTCCCCACAGCCCAGCTTGCCCAGTAGCGCCCCCCCTCTCCCCAGCTGTTCAGCCTCCTCCCACTCACTCCCTCACCTAGCCCCCCCTTTCCCATAGTCCTCCACCATCCCACAATGCCCAGCGGCCCCACGCCCCGGCTCCTGGACGCGCGTCCAGCTCCCTCCTCCCTTCCTGCTCGGCCAACCAAACTTGCACCCTGCGGGCCCCGCCCCGGGCCGTTACAAACCCCGCCCCTCCCGGCCAAGAAGAGCTTCCCATTGGTGGCGGCAGCAGTCAGTCAGGCCTTGTTTTCAGAGGCAGCGGGGTAGGCTGTGCGCGCTTGTCGCTCGCTCGGCGGGGCTGAGGGGGAAGGAGGGAGCGGGCGGCGGCGGTGGCGGCGCAGCCGGGCGGAGGGGAGAGCGCTGAGGGGTGGGAGCGGTGCTAGGCCTGGCAGGAGGGGGCGCAGGGGTCCCGGGCTCGGGAGTGGGGGCGAGGCCGAGGCCGGGCCGGCGGGGTCCCGGGCTTAGGAGGCCGGGCCGGGGGTCCCGGCGGCGGGGGAGCCATGACTCTGGAGTCCATGATGGCCTGTTGCCTGAGCGACGAGGTGAAGGAGTCGAAGCGCATCAACGCCGAGATCGAGAAGCAGCTGCGGAGGGACAAGCGCGACGCGCGCCGGGAGCTCAAGCTGCTGCTGCTGGGTGAGGAGCCCCCCGCGGCCGCCGCCCCGCGCCAGGCAGCCCCTCCCCCGCGATCCTTTCCGTGCCCCCCCCCGCCCTGGATCCCCCTTCGCCCCCCCCCGCCCTGGATCTCTTCCTCTTCTGGGGGCCCTGCTGGCCCCCACCCCTTAGCACCCGCCCTGCTCTGGATCCCTTCCCACCCCGACCCCCTTTTCTTCTCCCCCAGAGCTCTCGCCCTTCTCTGGATCTTCCCCTGCCCTCCGACCCCAGCACCTGCCCTGCTCTGGATCCCATCCCTGGATCTCCTCGCCCCCATCCCTGGATCTTCTCCCCTCTTCCCAGCGTTCCCACCCTGA
Source organism: Emys orbicularis (assembly GCF_028017835.1). NCBI lineage: Eukaryota > Metazoa > Chordata > Testudines > Emydidae > Emys > Emys orbicularis. Next base: position 10,475,975 of record NC_088706.1, on the reverse strand, counting down.
ATCTGGCTTTCACTCCCCTGCCTCAATTACCTTCTTCCCCAGGGATGATTGCTGTGAGCACATCCCTTGTGGCTATATGGGCAGCCCCCTGCATATGTTAAAATAGGGACTTTTCGCACCCATCACATGCTTTAAAAACGATGTCCCTTTTAAGCTCTACATGTATTTGTTGTTGACAATAATCATTGTGTTTATTATACTAGTGTCTGAGGCCCAACAAAGAATGGGGTCCTATTGTGCTAGGCACTATACTAACTACTCAGTAGTAGCCATCCTTCCTTCCCCCATCTTAGAACCCACATGTTAACCTCTAGTGACTCTCTGGAGGCACATCTATGCTGGTCAGACCCCCCAACTCCGCACACCTTTTTCTACTTATCAGAGTTGACAACTGTCAGGCACTTTGCTGTTGTCCAAAATATAACTCGTGAGGAAAAACAGTTTGGGAAATTTAAAAAGAAGGGCATGGTAACTTCTAAACAGTTATCTGCCTTATTCATTCTACATTTGGAGTAATTTTAATATTCAATCTGGGGGTTGACTGGTTTATTTGTTTTCTTTCATAGTGGATTTTGTGTTAAAATTGCTTTTGACCTAAGCAGAAACTTCAAAATTGAAATGACTCTCAGTCTTAAAAAAATCCTCTTGGAGAACTCTTTTATAGGGGAGTTGGACCTACTGCCTTATTTGTGCATGAGAATTTTCATTAGTAAAACTGGTGTAATTATATATTGTTGGCAGGTCCCTGGGTACCATTCTTTTCCTCACATTCTCTCCTCCAGCAGGCACAGAGATCTCTAAACCAGCCTACAGGGAGGGAGGGCGGGCAAGGAGAAATAAAGATAAGGCAAAGTAAATCTGAAGTCAAATGGAGTCATAAGAATGGAGCAGGATTAGTACTGGAAAGGAAAATAGTCAGGACTAGCTCTAGGAGTGGGGCTCCACTGTACTAGGATAAGGACATACCTGTTCAGATACCACACTGGTGGGGTGAGAGTGTCATTTAAGTATGTAAACAAAATTTTGTCTATGTTCATATCTCCATCAGCATACTAAGGTGTCTCATAGTACCGCCAAGGTTCCAAGTGGATAGGGAATCAGTTCTTCTACATGGTTTTCGGAGAGCTGCCATCATAAGTTTTCAAAAATTAATAGATTACAGACTTTGTTAGCAGGAAATGTGATGCTGGGGTGCAGGTAGCCCATAAGCTACTCTTAAACCATGAGACCTATGAAAACACTAAGTTATTGCTGCTCTCTTATACATTCTGTCATGGGCCTTGTCATCTATTGTGTCTGTGATTTCAAATCAAAATGGGAAGCAGGTCTGATTAAATAAGGCTGTTAATTTGGTATGTGTACTGAACTGGCATGCCAGTCAGGGATGTTTGAAGGTGTAAGGTGGTCCAGTTCCAAATCCACATGTGGGTATGTCTGCATCAGCTTTCACAAGCTAAGCGAGGCTGGGTCTGGCCAGGAATGACTGAATAGGAATATCTAGGTTGATGCATAGTGGTGTTACTGATTGAGTAAATGGCGCACTTTCTTCCTAGCCATTAATAGTACAGTATCCCAGCAGCATGTTAAAAGCATGTTGGAGGTGCTGCTGTCCAGGTGAAATGTAAAACCAGGTTTCTGATCACTTGTCAATTTTCTTAAGGCTGTGTCTATACTAGAGAACTTTCCTTCCCGCAAATCTAATTGGCTTTAAAACTGTTAATGTGAACCAGTTTTAAAACTGGTTGTACCATGGTTAGAGTAAGCTCCAGGAGGTCTGAACCATTCCTTGACTCAACTAGTTTGAAAACTGATTCATTTAAAAACAAAAAACCTCAAGCTGTCTGGACCCTGGTCTACAACTGGCTCCAACCTGTTTTAAAATCAGTTCGGCTAAACTTTTTAAAAAACTAGTTAGGATTTGGGGGGAGACATCCATCGTCTAGACAAGGCCTAAGAATAACAGTGTTAGCCCTAATAACTGCATTCTGTCTCCTTTATATTCCATTTTCACTTTCAACAGGATATGGTACTCTTCACTGCCTCTCCTAAACTGTTACGTAGTATTGTGCACTTTTAAGCAGGAGTCATGTTAGCCCATAAAGGGGGTAGTTCTAGTGGTGGGTGAAGTTAATTTCCTCTGTCTGGTTCATAAAGTCATTCGGAATCCTTTGGTGTGTATGGTGCAGCATAAATGCAGATCATATTAGTTAGATAGAGGCATTTTCTTGGTGAAGAATTTTGGGGAGGGCAGGATATATTTTAAGAGAAATCATATAAACAGTAGAGTATCAATAAGAATGTAGGGTAAGCAGAGGTAATTTCTTCCACACTGCTTCGCTGGCCAGTGTGGTGACAGTTGGTTTATATTGAAGCCTGAACCAGAAATATTGAGTGAAAAATAGAAGTGCTGTTATGAGTTGGAATGCTAATAAATAGTGCTGTTTCAGTGCTTCAGTTACTGCCCACTGATACTGGGCATACATTAATCTTTTTAATGAAGAAAATGAGGTTATTTTTCTTGTGTAAAGTTACTTTGGTCCCAGAATAATAGGAAAGTAAGCAATGGGTGCCATTGACCCAACACATGAGTTCGTTTTCAAATGCATTTGTCATCAGCAACACTTATAAACTATGTGGCTTTTATGGGTTGACTGAAGGAATGGTGAGCTCAGATTATTCCCTTATCTCAACATTATCATATAAAAAAGGTTGTTATGTTCTTATGAAGACAGGAGACTATCCTCACTGGCATTTTTGGTGTTCCATGATGGTGTGTATATTGTTGAGGGACCGAAGCCAAGCAGGAGGCATGTATTTAAAAATGGAAGGTCAGGGGTTGTGCATTTGATCTCTTGTGTGCTAGAATAAGTGAACCTAAGTTAGTGATCTGGTGCTGAAGTTTGTATCACAGTTGCATCATCAAAGTGTTTTGAGCCGCCTCTACTCTTTGTTGGTTACTGTGGTAAAAGCACGAGGAAGTGTTTCTCACCACAGTGTACTCAACCGCAAAAGATTTCACTTTCTGATTTTTTTTTTATTACTATTTTTTGTGTGTGTGTGTGGTGTAACTTTCTAGAGGAGACCAAGATAGCTAGTTAGTGGCAGTTACATAATTTATTTTAATGTTCAGTAAACTGAGACATTAAAAATTCTGCTAGGCTCTTTAGTCTTTTCTTGCTCTTTCTGGTTTGGTGTTTGTTTTTCTTTTTTCTTCTTGGGTATTTGTTTATTGCCCTGCAGAATAGACATAGGAACTTCAGAATCTACTCATAAGGAGTTGTTATGTGCATTTGTGATAAATGAGCCTCTGTCTTTATACGTAGAACCCCCCTGATTTCTAGTTGGAGATCTGATGGTTCACGTTGCTGAAGCCAGGGATTTTCCATAGATTGTGTCCCTGAATCTGGAGAGTTGAAGGATTTGTTACCTTCCTAATATTTCTCAAGATGAGCGTGCGCCTGGGTTCATTACCCTTGTAATCTAGTAATACACGGGCCAATATAATCAGCGAAGCTCCATATTGAGGCAGCTTTTCGTTAAATGCACATCAACTGCAAATCTGGGAAAACTTCCACAAGAGCATTCTGTAGAATGAACATACATATTTCTGGAGATTGGACAGCGTACAGTTGAGCTATTGCTCTGTGAAGGAATTAGCTGCAGACTGTGTAAGGTGGCTATGGGGGGGGACAGTCTGTGGAAGGAGTATATGGTCAATCCTTACAGCTGATCAGTAGCCATATAAATGAATACACGCAGAAGGGGGAGAACGGGGTTTTCTCCAGTGGCCTCAACGCTAGTTGGGTCCTGATTGTGACAGGGCTGTGTGAAGCCTTTCTTTGCCCACCCTTTCTCCCTCAAGATAAGAAGGTTTTCACTTTGTCCCTTTCCCGCTCTTTATTTTCATCACTGGACTGTCACCTGATGCAGCTTACATCTTCCTAAGCCCCTAATGGCAGGAATGTTGATCTGCCCACCTGACTGCATGTACAGAATGCAGGCTTTGAAAGGGTTAGGGATGTATGAAACATCCAACCAGTGCAAATCTACCTGGCCTTCACAAACCGGTATTAAAGCAGTGTAATGAGGGAGGCTTGTACCATGTGATGAGTGGTGCGTTGTCTGCATTGTACTTTGCCCAAGCAGCACTTGCAGCACAGCCTTTTTGGTTTCAGAGCACATTCTTGCCATCCCTTTTCTTTTATTGGAGATGTTCGCTATTTGTGCTTGGCTGTGTTGAAGCAACACTCACTTGAAATCTAGTTAATTTTAAAGTCTATAGTTTAAGGTATTGCACCTACCACAGAGTCTGCAGAGCCTTCGCTGCTGTGCAAGAGACTTGCGCAAACCGGGAGACTGACTAGGCAAAGTACTCTTGAATGCCACAGTGTAACAAACAGAAGAAACAAGGAAGACTCTCAAATCTGTGGGTTAAAGTAATCTTCAATGTTACTTGGAACAATAGTAGGTAAAAGCTTTTAGGCAAAAGAGTAACTTTCCCTAAAACTTTAGCAGTCCTCTTGCCAAAATTAACATAAGCCACCTATCTGCTTGATACCAGTTGTGTCCCTCTTACTTAGCCCCTAACTGATAAAGGATGACTTTGTCCATTTCAGCAGGGATAGAGATTGTGAGTTCAGATGTTTGCGGCATCTCAACTGTGTCTGGACTCTTTATTTACTAATTCCTGCTGTTTGGCCTGCTGGTCTGTTTTTCTTTTAAAACTCTGCTCAGCAGTAGAGATTTGAGATTTCCTTTCCTTGTCCCCTTCGCAAGTTGTTTCTCATCTGAACTTCTGAAGATAGTGATCACAAACTAATCCAAAAAGGATTACCACTTCACATGACGATTTTTTTTTTTTTAAATATTTCACAGTGGTTTCAGGCCCCTGAGAAGAAAAATATGTGGTGCAGGTAGTCTTTTGATCCCTTCTTTCTTTTAGAGCTGCTCTTTCTAATATATCGAGTTCATATCTAGTAAGGAGGCATCTAGATTGGGTAGGGAAAGAGTGATTGTACTAAAATAATGAGAATTCTACTGGAGCTTTCATGATCTAACAGCCTTCCCCCACACCCTTTGGCACCCCAGTTTGTATAATGTACTGATTTAGGAATATATCAGGGAGTTTAGCTGGAGCTGTGATTATAGCATCAAGCTGGATTGTATGGTAATAGGTCAGGTGTGACGGAGGGAGGGGGCTTTTTGAGGTAGGATATGTGGGAGTAGCTGTAATGTAAGATTTGGAGTGAGTACCAGAATTGCTTTAAGCCTGTCAAAAAGAACAAGTGCTCTTTCCATCATGGTCAGTTAGGCTTATGGTTGGCATCGGATGGGCCCACCAGGACCACTATATAGACTTCCAAAAAGGAACTGGAGAAGTAATAATCAGTGGAGTAGATCCACTTGGATACATTAATAGGTGCAGTGGAGTAGGATGCAATAATAGCTTTACTCCCTCTGTACCGAACCTCATTTGTGATCTCTACTGACTTTTTCCCTTTGTTTGGTCTCTTCATTTGCAGGCACTGGGGAAAGTGGGAAGAGCACATTTATCAAACAGATGAGGATAATTCATGGCTCAGGCTACTCTGAAGAGGACAAAAGGGGCTTCACCAAGCTGGTGTACCAAAACATCTTCACTGCCATGCAGTCCATGATCAGGGCCATGGAGACCCTGAAGATCCTATACAAGTACGAACAGAATAAGGTGAGCCGAATTGCAGAGCTCCATCGAGCCATCGTTTCGTCGCTTGGTGGATTTGCTTCACCAGTTCATGTTTGTCTGAGGGTTTTTTTTTGTAGGGCACAGCTGTAGGTTCTTGCCCTGTATTTGTGCTGCCTTTTGTACTATATCCGCTACCTGTTCAAACTTCCTGATAATTGGCCCCGTATGGCAGTTGTATCCTCCACTGCTGCTGTGGTACTATGCCGCTCTATGGCTTTATTAATAGGGGTGTCAATAGGGAGTATAACCGTTTTCATTTGACTAGACATGTGTGTTCTACTTCTGTGAATTGTCCCACATAAAAATTTCTAGGGGTGGGAACTGATCTGCACCCACCTCACAAAGACCAAAGCATTTTGAATGTGCTGGGCCTTCCTCTGTATGACAGGAGTTATTACCGAATGCCAGAAGATGCATAAGGGAGCTGTTGTAGAGCCCAGAAGATTGCACTAGTAGAGTGACACCTACTAACAGCTGCAGATGGAGATCTGTCAATTTTCCTTTTATTAACCTTTTTTTAAGGATTTGTAACTCAACACAAACATTTATTCTGGGATGAAGCTTGGTTTACAAGATTTTAGAAACTTTTGGGCCAAATATGGTTTACATTCATTCAGCTGGCTGTAAGGTATATGAGTGCAGATGATTTTAAGTGTGTGAATGTCAAGAACGTAGATGTTGGTATGCTCTGCTGTCTCAACACTTAGTGGATTTATTTTTCAAAATGAAATTGTGCAAAAGTTATACCAGGTGTATTGTAGTTGCTGTATTTTAACTTTTTTAATAGCCACATAGGGACTGGGAGGCTTTAGGGGATTAGTAATAGGATGTGGCACCTTTCTTCTCTAGATCATTGGTCCAAATTGAGGCCCAAGTCAGTATAGACTTGAAGATATCATTATTAAGTGGTAAATGGAAGAAGAGTTGAAGGGCTCAGATGAGTTCTTAATGACCAGGTATCCACATCACAGCTGCCTCTAACTGGCCCTCTTGTTCGCATTCTCAACAGAGGGGCCAAGGATTGAATGGTTCTTCAAGGCTTAACTCCCCTTTGGCCTTTAGAAAGAGTCTGTCTGTCTGGGTCAATGCTGAGGCATGGGCGTGGTATGAGGATGCTTGCATTACCCGTGTTTTCTCTGGGGTGTGGTTAAAGGACTCTAGGGGCTATAATCTGTCACCTTCCACTAACGCTTAATGTACATAGGAAAGCAAACTAGATTAAATTCTCTCTTTGAAGAAAAGTATAGTGTGGGTGAACAGAAATTGCTTCTCATTGCATCCAGAAAACCCTTAGGAATTGCAGTATTGGTGTGTGTAGTAGTTGTATTAATACAACAGGCTGCAGTGATGACTTCAGTCCTGCTCCACTTTGTGGTGTCAGTTTTGTTCCAATTCTCTTTTTCCTCCTCCATAAAAGAAGAGGCCTGGATTATAGCAGACTGCAGTAAGGTCTCCCACACTCTTAAAAATGTAAGCTAAAATCAATTAAAGCCTTACAATGAAACACTAGGCAGCTACGTTCTGGTAATAAAACTGACTGCACTCCCCAATCCGGCAGTCTGGGACGCCACACTCTCAGATCTGTGCTTGGGTTTTGGTGTTTCTAAACAGTGGGTGACTTATGCTCTAGCACAACTTGGTAAGTTAAATTCAGAGAGTCTGTTTCCATTTCTGTTTAAATAATTTCTGTTAAGGATCATGTGATGCTTCCAGGAGCTTTTACAGATGTGGCTGGTACTGAGAATATAAAATTGGTGTTTTTCCTTTTAACCTGTTGGAGGTCTAAGTACAAATTGAATGGATAATTTTTAGATGTCTAGTCTGCCCATTGCTGTCCTGTTGCAGGTGATGTAAGCAGCTTGACCAGCATCCAAGATGTAGCATTCCTGGAGCCCTTGCAAGAGGATCTAGGTTAATGTATACTCACTTGTCTTTCACCCTTCTATCCTCAGACCAATGCACTGCTGATTCGGGAAGTGGACGTAGAAAAAGTCTCAACCTTTGAGCAGCCATATGTAAGTGCAATTAAGACATTGTGGACTGACCCTGGAATCCAAGAGTGTTATGACAGGAGGCGAGAATATCAGCTCTCCGACTCAGCTAAGTAGTAAGTACATAAGCACTCTGGTGCGCTGCTGGATATCAGGGCCACGTTGGCTAAACAAAAGCTTCCTAAAACTTAGCTGATGTCTACAGATGCCTGAATATGGTTATCACACTGCAAACTGGCCCTGCTGTCTGTCTTTTAGTTTTTGTAGACTATCCTCTTTCCTCCTATTACTTCACCCCATGATATAGGTGTATCTATCTGCTAATGATTTAGTCTGGTGGGGTAATCTAGGCAATGTGGGTGTATGCTTCTGAGTTTGAACTGTAAGCATATGCCTCCCTGCCTTTTCAGTAACTCTGGTTCCAAACAACTCTTATCACCGTGCTTTTTTGATTCTGGTTTTGTGGCTTCAGTTGTTACACACAAAGAGTTTGGGAGCAGAGGATGGGATGGGATACGTTTTTAGTACTGGAATGTCTGGAAGATCCGTACACTTTTGTAGCACCACCAGCTGCTTTCCACGAGTTCGGTTGGGTGATAAATGGAGCTGTTCACACCTCTGTCCCAGGATGTGCAGGTGGCTATGGAGCGTCCACCCAGACCATCTCTGTACCCTGTTCCTGGTTCCTACACAGCAGAAATGCCACTTTCCCCTGTTGATTAGTCTTATGGAGCCATGGGTTGAGGGGGATCAGGATTTGACATTTGGAGCTGTTGCAGAATGTCTGAGCGCATAGAGACTCTGGAAGATGGCAGTGCGTTGGGTCATAGAGATTTTTTTTTTTTTATAACCAGAAGGGCTAGGTAGTTCATTTTAAATTAAACTGAATTCTGCAGTAAACATTGGAAATGCCAAAATCCATCCTATAGCAAGGACTTGCTACAGCACCGATTTCCAGAGACCTAGGAGATGGTAACGGTTTCCTAAATCTGTTGCCTTCATGCTTCTCATTTGAAGCAACAAGTATGAGAAGAGCTGCTTGTATCTGCTGCTTTGCACATGGCCTCCTCTCTTCCCTTGATTGAGATAGATATTGAATGTTTGGCTGTAACTTTGTGAGGTGTAACACATGGTAGTTACTACGTCAGAAGAGATTCTGGGGAGTTGCTGTCAATTGATAGAAGACAGTCATAGAAATGTACATGTGGAGAAACCTATTAGGCCTCCTTGGGATTCAGTATGACTTCCAGTACTTGGTCCTGTCCCATTTTAAATGATCCTAGTGATGCTGCTAGCAGTCAGATTTCTTTTGGTCTCCTTAACGTGTGCGGGGGGAGAGCGGAATCTATGGCTATAATGTGTTGAAACCCCCATGAGTGTGAGCTACAGTCTAAGGTGCTTTTTTTTTTTTTTTTCCCTTCATATGCCTCTCACAGCTACCTTAGTGACGTGGATCGAATCGCAACCCCAGGATATCTACCAACCCAGCAAGATGTGCTACGGGTTAGAGTTCCTACAACCGGAATAATAGAATACCCCTTCGACCTAGAGAATATTATCTTCAGGTACTGAAGCTGTAGTCCATGCTATACTTGTTCTCTCAAGTGGGACTGAACTGGGGGAGCACTGTTCTTAGCTAGGGAAGACTTAAGAGTGTGTTTGGGAAAGGGGGGAATATTCTGTGCGGTCCCTAAACATGGTATGATTTTTAAGTTGATTAAGGGCATCTGAGTGAGAGGAGTTGAAACCAATGGCTTCTGGAAATTGAGGAGGGTGTTGGTTAAATGGCATAGTTTTGGTACTAGACTTGCTGATTCTATCCAGAGAACCTGAGGTGGGTGTACAGCTGGAATTGTGGCTCCTCCTGTGATATGTTAACCTGCTGGCATCTGATGAGTACATAACAGCTCACCAGCCCATTGGACAAACTGTTGGTAGCTTAATCCACCAAAGGAAAAACTAAGTCTTCTTCTGGCATCACTGGTTTGAAACATAACCCCTTGCAAGAAGTTCTTCTGTCTTCATGCAGTGTTGAGGTTCTTTGATCCGTATGTCTTTAACTTTGATGAGAGATCCTGCTTTCTCTGTACTGATTCTTTTATGTGTATTCTCCAGTGTGTGTCTTCCGAAGGTGGTCTCCTAGAAATAGCTTGTGCCATCAGGATTTGACTCACTTCTTCATCATGTGTGTATCTGTAGGTTTAACTGTGCCTTTATACGATCTCCAAATAGACAGAAAATACAGAGGCATGATAATATGTTTGCTACTTTGCAACAGGCATTCTCCTTTATTCTATCTAGATACTTATCTGGTCCATGCTGTCATAGCTTCTAATGTTGTAAATGGGGGAAGAGTGAACAAGTGGTAGAAAGAGAGACTAGAAACCTGGACTTGGGGTTCAGTTCTTTGCTTTGCCATACTCTGAGCAAGTCACTGTCTCTGATTTGTATTCCCCATCTGTGAAATGGGAATAATGCTCCATTGAGATATAGGTTTTGGACTTGGTTGGCTTTGTTTTATAATTTTTTTTTTTTTTGGAACTCCATTTATAAAAGGTGCAATAGAAGTGAGATGCAGGTGTAATATAGTGGTTCAAATTACGGACCCAGTATCCTGATGGTTTTTCTTCGGCATATGGTGTGACTGTGTGGTTGACTGACTGGGTTTCATGCTTTGCCTATGGATTAGCATGACTCCATTCAGCATAATGTCCTGGGGAAAGCCCAATAGCCAAAGGACGTCCTTAACCTCAAACTTTCTCTCCCAATCAGAAGTTTTAATATGAAGCCTTAATATCAAAATGTAAATAGCTTTGGCTTTTGGTAGAACAGGATTTGAATGGATTTGCCATAGTTTCTTTTCAATCTCCATAGTTCAGGGTGATGGATGAGCCTGGTTCCAGAAGCTCTGCTCAGTAAATGAGGCCAGGATGCAAACAGGAATGAGGATGCTTATATTTGCTGTCAGTCTCCCAGAAAAAAGAAATGGGTCAAACGTGGAGGTGGCCATGGAATTAGCATTCAGAGAACTTCCTGTTACGCTGTCTGAGCACAACTGCTCGTAGAGGACGCATGTCACTGTATCCTGATGCCTGCTTCACTTGGGGGGAGAAAGTTGTGTTTCTCTCGTTCATATCCTAGTGCTTTGGGTGCAGGCAGAGACGCTCTTATTGATCCTTGACAGGCTATTGCTTTGACGGATTGTATGTCTTTCTCTTCCTTAGAATGGTGGATGTTGGGGGTCAGAGGTCAGAACGAAGGAAGTGGATCCATTGCTTTGAAAATGTGACCTCCATCATGTTTTTAGTAGCCCTTAGTGAATATGACCAAGTTCTAGTGGAGTCTGATAATGAGGTAAGCCTGAGCAGGAGTAGGCCCTAATGATGAGGGGAAAGTGGAGAGGGTCTTTCTGATTTTCTTAGAGGCTGGTACTAAACTGCTTGGTGCCAAGAGAACTGGAACTTGAATTAGTAGTAACTGTTGTTTTTGGCCTTCAGCTTTTCCCACTACAAAGAGAGAACCTGGGGCTAAATGGGTCATGACCCTTCTGGAAGCAGGGTACAAGATAGTTTGAAATGCACAGTGCAGAAACATTCTGATGTCCCACATCTTAGATTCTCTGCGTCCCTGATGAAAAGCCCTCAAGATCTTGCACACATTCCTTTTTTCCCTTCCATGTTAAATTTCCCACCCTAGATACCTTGTATCATGGCAACCATCTTGCCAAATAATGGCTAGTCTCTTTGCGAACATCATTCTAGTGCCTTGACCAGCTAGAAGAGTGGCTGTTAAGCAGCAGCAGGTGCTCCTTCTTGTGAGCCAACACATACCTTTGCTGGGAACAAATCTTCATGACCAGAAGTTGATCCCAGATCTACCACATGATAACGAAAAGCATAAAATGACTTGGGCCAATAAGAGAGCACGTTGACTGGCAAGTAATTAAAACCAGTCAAATTAAATTCAAGTCAGTCACAGATGTTGCACTTGTTTCCTACGTACACACTCCACTGGACCAAAACTGAAATGGGACAAAGGTGTTCCACACAAGACATCTGAGAGATCTGGGATGATGTGGAGGAGTTCATGTGTCTAGGATCAGAGATGGCCAGGTTTTCACAAATGAGGGTTTTTGGTGTGTTGATGTGGTTTATTTCTTGCATCAGAACCGGATGGAAGAGAGTAAAGCCCTTTTTCGGACCATTATCACCTACCCGTGGTTCCAGAATTCTTCAGTCATCCTCTTCCTCAACAAGAAAGATTTGTTGGAAGACAAGATCCTGTACTCCCACCTTGTTGACTATTTCCCAGAGTTTGATGGTAAGTGATTTTTAAAGAGGATCTTTCAAACTAGAATGAACCTTCTAAATAAGGGGAGGGGGAAGAAAACAACAACAAAAAATACTTCACCTGTGAGATTTTTAATTAGGTATTTAATTCATATGTGAGTGGGCTTCTGTTTCCTGCCTTCTTCTGTTTGATTTACAGTGAAATCATGATGCTATAAAAATGAGTCTGTTCCAGATTCAGGGCTGAATTTGTTGTAGGATCGAGTGGCATTGGAAGGAGACAAACCCTTCGTTGGGTAGAAATACTTTTAATAAAGAGCAAAAGTGGCGAGTAAATTTGAATATCTTAATCTTCATGTAACTTGTGGATTCTGACAGAAAAAACAGCTGCAAACTTTTCATAGATCAACAATTTAAAGAAGCTGTCAAATGTCACCAGAAATGCTGCTTTCTGTAGATCTGTGCATGGATCTCAGTTGAGCTGCGATTATTTTGATTTCAGAGTATTAATTTCCATACTTGAAATATACATACTGGTGTAGAACTTTATAGACATGCAAGAATTTAGTGGTAGGAGAGATGGAAAACACCAATTAGACCATCAAACCCCTCCTTCTGCCAGAGCAGGGTGCAGTCCCTTCACATAGGCTAATTTGTGGACTGGTCAAATCATCCAAGTCTTTTTGATGTTGGTGTTGAAAAGCTTCAGGCAGGGTAAAATCCCTGTCAATCTGCTATTCCCAACTTTGGGCTGATAATATCTTCATGATGCAGGGAAGCTCCCATTTGGGGTTAAGCTCTTCAGCATAAACAGTGTTTTCTGTAACCTCTGATCTGCAGATCAGTCTCCCACTAAATTGGATGATGCCAACTCTGTATGAGATTGAAGGTATATGGGGGACAGGAGAATAAGGTCAGACAAGCTTTTTTTTTCTAAGCCCTCTCCTACCAACTCTTAACCTTTTGAAGCAGCTGAAAACTGCTGTCCGGGTAAAGGGAGCGCCATTTTTTGTTTGTTTGTTTTTGGCCATAGTTCACTGGCGGCAGTTAGAAATTTCTTCAGGGGAAAGAGGATTCTCCATCTGTTCGGTCTTCCAGGCAAGCTGCTTGCATCATTATGGAGTGTAACAAAACAGGTCCTAATTAGTCTTCTTTCCAGCCCTGGAGTCTCCTGCCCCCTGGTGTCAGGAAGTACAGACATCTCTGAAGTCTTTACTTGTGGTAAATGTTAGAGGTTCTCACACTAGTCTGGAGATCATTGGTTGTCCATGGTGAATTCATATCTTCAGCTGCTAAATCACAGTAGAAGGTAGCAGAAAAATATGTGAAATGCTTTCCTAATATTACTTTTCCGTATAACCAATTGCTGTAGCTGCCAAAGGATGCTGTGTGATTGTGAATGCGAGGTGGTCGATGATGCGCTCTCTCTCAAGGTGTGGTCCATGCTATGGAAGCAATATGAGAACACCAAGCACTTCAAATAGACTAGAGAGCATCACCAGGTGTTTGTCTAAGGAGCTACTAGTGGCATAAAGTGAACACTCACTGCAGCTGCAGTTCATAGCTCTATAAACTGGCTGGTTAGAGAGGAAATGCGACAGTTGGTTGTCTTAGGGTTGTTTCTTGATTCCAATCTGATTTTGTTAGGCATGCAGAAATAATGGGAACTAGATCTTGTGCTTCAGGGCATGAGATGATTACTACAGGGATCAGGAAGAAATCTACAATCCTCAAGATCTGCATTATTTTACAATTGACTAGGTATGTTATAGGAGAGATTCATTTACAATTACTATTTGCCATTTCAGTATATGGTCCAGATGGACTGTTCTTCTGGCAGGCTATGTCAAATTCTCTGTTTCATAGATCAGAGTCCAAAGCAGCCTGTCAGAGCTTGGTATTCTGAAGCTTAAAACGCACCTCCTAGGATTTGACCAGTTAGTATTCGGCATAAGATGTTCCAGATTCCACGACCGAGGGAGCTACATTTCTTCTTCTCCCGTTTGGTCACATAACCTCCTCCCCTTGGGGTGGGGGGGTGGAGAGAAAGCAAGCTGGCAATTCTGGGGGTTCAAACCAAGTAATGGACTGTGCGCAGTGCTGTTTACTGTTGCCTTTGTTTGCTGCAGGCCCGCAGAGGGATGCTCAGGCAGCCCGGGAGTTCATTCTCAAGATGTTTGTGGATTTAAACCCAGACAGCGACAAAATCATCTACTCTCACTTCACATGTGCCACAGACACGGAAAACATCCGTTTTGTCTTTGCTGCCGTCAAGGACACCATCCTACAGCTCAACCTGAAGGAGTACAACCTGGTCTGACCTGCTCTGCCCCTCGCCCCCTTGGAGGCCTCCTTGTGAAGAAAAGACAAAAAAAGAAAAATTTAAAAATTACAGGAAAAAAATCTTAATTTTTAATGATGTAATGATTGCAAATTGTCTGATCTGTGGAGTGGCGAATTTGCTCAGTGTTATCCTGGAGTCTCATGTCTCTGTCCACAGAGTAGTTGATTTCATATTTTTAACAAATTGCTTTTATTTCACAGTTAATGGGGGGGGATACACCTCACTCTTCGGCACCTTGTTCACCTCTTAATTTTTGCCAAGGCAGCCTCATCTTGGGCTTTACTTTGTCGCTTAGCCGCTTTTATTTTCCTTTTCATTCCCGTGGTATATATAGAGATCTATAACTTTTCTGGCCAAGATTGTAAATTCACTGGACTGTGGGAGTGTGGAATGCTACTGGTCCCTTTGCCTTGTGCCATAGGGTGCCTCTGGTGTAATTATTAATCCTGCTTGCTTTTTGTTCCCACCCTGCCCTCCCCAAGGACACGCCCCATGGTTCACTGTGATGAAATGTTGGGGAGGAACAATTGCTCTCCATCTATAGCAAAAAACCCACAACAACAACAAAAAGCCATCACTTTTCCATTCTTTGTACGGTTTAGTCTGGGTTACTTTTTTTTTTCTTATCAATTATAAAAGGTATGGAGACTGTGATTATTATTATTATTTTTTTTTAAATTATTGATGTTCTATACATAGTTTGCTACATATTGCTGTATTTTGTTCATGGACTTTAAATGATGGGAGCTCTTGGAGCAATAGCTGCTGAGCCTGGGGAGAAGTGCCTGACTGTATTATTATTATTTTTTAAAAGTAGGCTCAATTTATGGAAAGAAACTTTCACTCTGAGTGGAGTGTAAGGCATCAAGTGAGCGACTTCTCTATGCAGCGAAGATCAGAAGCTCACTGCGTAATTTTGTGGCATTTAAACACCAAATTTTTCCAGATTGAAGACCTGAGATGTCACGTGCCACGCTTTGGTTCTCTTGCGTGCTGTGAACAGCAAGGAAATCCTCATCACATTTTGTGCCAGCTGTGTGCATTTGTAAGGGTGCTTCATTCCTGCCCAGCTCGCAAATTGCCTAGAAAGGACCAGAGTTGGGTGACACGGACTCTGGGGTGTGGGGAGGATTCTTACTGCTTGAAAAGATTGTGAAAAGTTTTAGGAGGAGTTGGGGAGTTCTATTACTATTTTCCTGTCTGTGCTCTCCCTGAGACAGATTCTGCTGTGGTTTTTCTTTAGAGGAGCATGGATTCTCTTTGGAGCACTTGCACAGATATTTGCTCCAGAGGTGCAGGGTGCCTGATAATTGAGAGTACAGCAGCCACTTTTGGAGCGTGTTGCTGAAGTGAGAATCCTGTGGTGGGATGGACAGCAGGCTAGTACGGGGAAGGCAGCTGGGTTTGTTGATACAGGTGTTACTCAGAATGGATTCTAGGTGCCATATTGAATTCCACTCAACTGAGGGCTTCAAGCCCTTCTATCTCGTTTTATAGGCTTCCAGAAGCTCAGGTGAGTGAGCAAATGTACCAAAGCTCTGCTGCCTCTTGTATCTGCCTAGAGGAAGACTGCAATGGCAAGGCAAGCAGTGAGTAAGAAACAGTGGCATCTGTCCCACCTCTGGACATATGTGAAATACGGGCAACACTAATGGTTTTATTACAATTCCAACGAGTAGCATTGGGTCCAAATTCTCTGGATAAACCAGACACGGCTTCAGTTGCTTCTAGACTGCTGTTGGTCGCTTAAGGCTAACAAAGGCCCTAATCTCCCAAGCTGCACGGTTGAAGGGGGTGTCCAATATTTTGTTGTCTCATTTGTAGACTGAGCACTACATCGGTGTTTTGCACAAAATGTAATGAAATTGAACTGCCCCAGATGCCTTTGATGTGTAACACTAAATCTGGAGTTCACACTACTTTCCAGTCGTTCTGTTTTAGGGCTCCCTCGTGTTTTCCAAAACAGGAGAGGGAAGACTGCTGTATTTCACCGAGCACTACAGAAGAAAGAAAGCTCTTGGAGGTGATACCTGGCCGTATCAGAGAGCTGATATTGGAGTAATAGCCTTGGGGCCAACAAGTAGAGAACCCAGGTCTGGCTGAGAGTAGGGCAGCAGCTGCTTGTAGAATCACTACATTCCTGATCCTGCCTAATGTTTAGGAGAAACAAGGGAGGGATTCTCTCATATGCCAGACAGCTTTGCACCAATTTTACCGCGTTTTTGTCTTTATGCCAAAATGATCCTTTTTGTCGAAAGTCTTCTATGAAGAGGATTTTATAATCCGTCTTGGGTCTATTCTAAATGCCGTTCTTCTGGAACATATGGTGTGCCAGTTCTCCTGCTTCCCTGATCTTACGAATGGTTTGCACTGCATCCAATTGCCGGCAGTGGACTTGGCGCTAAGAGATTCAGATTCTTGGAACAAATTTCCCAGAGGTTTCTTTCCAAGGTTAATGATGGTGGCACTTCCCACTTGAATCTGTGTGGGTATCGTCCCTCTACCTGCCAAGAGAAGAGATGTTGACCTGGCACAGAAGGAAGGATCTTGCGTCATCCATTGTGTGGAACAGAGTGCATTTGTCTAGCTGTGATGAATTCTGGAAGGATTTTAGGCTTTAGTAAAGATTGGAGCACATGCTGTTTACCCTCCTGCTCCGTTGCTTGGCATAGCTATTGGCCTGGTCACCAGTTGGGCTTGAGGGTAATTGGGTGGGGATATCACATGTCAGGGCTGTCCCGCAACATGTTTCTGAAATCTCATCTGACCTAGAGAAGGAACAGGTCAGAGTTATGCACAGAATCCAGAGGTGTCTGTGGGTTGTAGCATAGAAGAGAAGGCTGGGGAATTAGCCGGCCCTGCGTGGCGAGAGATGTTTTGTTTGCCTTCTTCTTAGATCGTGAAGCATTCTTGCAGAACCAGCGCTGCTCTGCATCTCTTTGGGCAGACCCCACAACAGATGCCTGCTCTAGTGAAAGTGCCAAATCAAAAACCAAACTTGCCTATCTCATCCTCTTCGGTGATAGGGCTGGTCAGGATTTCCCAGGAACAAGGGATTGAAGCTCAGGACAGAAGTCTGTTGAGATTCACATGTAAGAATCCCGAATCTTAGGCTGAGGAAACAGCCTCTTGGCCAAGCTCAGTTCATAGTGCACTTTCTGAAACAGGCCTACTCCGAGTCATCCTAAACTTTACAGTGGAGAGACCCATGGGGGGAGGGAGGTGTGGAGAAGATCGTCCTGATTTTCCTTGCATTGGCGTCCGGTTTCCTTGCATCATTCCATAAGGATCAATCATATGGTGAGCAACTGCCCCTCCCTGTTTCCCTTTCTCCTGGAATCGGATTCTTCGGTCTGCTGTTGTTGCTTCCTAGTGATGTTGGCATTACCTTCAGCTACGGGGTAGTTTTTTTTTCCCCCACGTGTTTTATTACTTGGTAACTTTTTAAAATGTGCTTTCGGCGTGTGCTGACCATCGTATTGTACTATACAAACCCAGGTTGTTAGAGTCCAGCCGAGGTAAAGTCTGTAATGCAGCACCCAGTTTTAAAAGTATGGTTTGTGCCAATGCCCCTTCTTTAGTAGTGCCAGAGACTCTTTACAAGTGCCAATGTGGTGGAAATTATTTGGTTATACTTGTATATTATAGGATCCTGATTTAAACAATTTAAACATCCTATTTAAAAAGATGCTATATAAAATGCTGTTTTTAAACCTTGTCATTTGAAATGCATGTATTGTTGTGCGTGTTAGGGTGGGGGGGAGGGGATGGGGGAGGGGAAAGGAGTTTCTGAATAAGCTGCCCAGCGCCCGGCTCCAGACTCTCTCTTTTCCAGTCTAGGAGTGTGACGATTTCTTGGAACAGTCCTGCTCTGGCTCCTGGGCAGAAATACCTGATGGAAATTGATTTTCATATCTTTCTCCTGAAATAAATTCTCTGTTTGAAATTGGAATAAATTTTGTTCCTAAAACCTGTTCTGGTGATGTTTGTTTGCTACTCCCCTCCTCCCACCCCCAGTTGGCTAAGTAACTTCTCCAGCAGGTGGGAGCTGCCTCATATCGGTGAAGGAGCCGCTTGAATGTTCTGACCTTCTGTAGCACCATTTGTCTGCAGGAGACAGTTATCCCCATTTTACAGCTGGGGACTCTGAGGCACAAAAGTAAAGTGACTTGCCAGGTGCAACCTAAGCCTTTGGAAATGTGACTAGAACCCCACCCCTGAGAGACGTTGTCATGCCAACCTAATCCCCAGTGTAGACCGCATTCGTTGACAGAAGAATTGTCGTCTCTGCAAGCTTCACCTGTACAAGGCCTGGCATGCACTGCTCCATCATGAACTGGTCGCTCATATAAACATGGAGGGTTGTGTGCTAGGAGCTGTAATTTCATAGCCGCTTATTAACTGAAGAAGTCCTGGGCTTAGTTAAGCATTATACAACAATGTCTTGGGCCTCAGACCCTCGCTGCCCTTGTCTTCGCACCTTGATGTTCTCATCAGGTGTGTTTAGCGTGAAATGTTCTATCCATGTTGAGTGAAATGCATTTCCCAGAGTTCCCTGTCTGGGTCATGCTCTCTGCCTTTTTGCAGCTGGACTACTACAATCCACAAAATATAAACCCAACCTGGTGGATTGATTTCTTGCTACTTGCTCTTGGGAGAGGCATTGGCCAAGGCTATTGAGTGTATTTCCTAGCTGCCCACCAGATGTCACTAGTAACACTCAGGCAGCTGCTTGGCTTCTGTACATAGAAATGTTGGTGAGCCACTTGTTAAGAATTCCCCCCCCCCCCACACACACACACACTGTTGGGGTGGAGGTGTGAGGAGAGGAAATAGACAAGGTAGGTAACGTAACTCTTTTGTACCATCAGGTACATTACTGTAGAGAAAGGGAACTTTGTTACTTTGTTCGGCCTTAACTTTCACTTTTGGCCTGTAAGCAGGGCCGGCTCCAGGCACCAGCTTAACAAGCAGGTGCTTGGGGCGGCACCTGCGGCAATTCGGGGGCGGCAGGTCCCTCACTCCCTCTAGGAGCGAAGGACCTGCCACTGAACTGTCGCCGCCGATCGCGGCTTTTTTGCTTGGGGCGGCAGAAATGCTGGAGCCGGCCCTGCCTGTAAGGGACATGTACGCATTCAGTGGGGAAGCAAAATTACCCCTTGTTATATGGGGAGAAGCTTTCCTTTTAGACTGTTACTGCTCATGGTCACTATGTTACACTCTCTAGCATAGGGGCGGGCAAACTTTTTGGCCTGAGGGCCGCATCAGGTTTCAGAAATTGTATTGAGGGCCGGTTAGGGGAGGCTGTGCCTCCCTAAACAGTCAGGTGTGGCCCGGCCCCCACCCCCATCTGACCCCCCTCTGCTTCTTGCCCCCTGATGGCCCCCCCTGGACCTCCCACCCCAACTGCCCCCTGCTGCCCCTTCCAACCCCCCCCCTCTGACTACCCCCCGCCCTCTATCCAACCCCCCTCCACCATTGCCTGCCCACTTACCGTGCTGCCTGGAGCACCGGTGGCTGGCGGAGCCAGCCACGCACCGCGCAGCACAGAGACCGGGTCAGGCCGGGCTCTGCAGCTGCACAACCCCAGGAGCTCGCAGCCCCGCTGCCCAGAGCATTGTGCCTGCAGCGCAGTGAGCTGAGGCTGTGGGGAAGGGGGAACAGCGGGGGAGAGGCCGGGGGCAAGCCTCCCAGGCCAGGAGCTCAGGGGCCAGGCAGAATGGCGGTAGTTTGCCCACCTCTGCTCTAGCAAGAGGATTGTTTTAAACATTCCATAGAATAGTGTTACCATGGCTTCCTGGCTGGCATAGCTAGGAACTGAAGTTTATTTTGGAGAGGCTTGCTTTTTTGTGTGTGGGTGGAGATTGCTTACTTCAACCACCTACCCTCTGCTATGGGCTTTATAAAGCATCAGTGCAACATCCTTTCCTGCCCCTCTACTGTTAAGCCTGCTCTTCAGAGTGTAATCCAATCCAGGGTGCTTCACCAGGTCTGGTATCTCTGCTGATTAGCAATGTAACATCTCACCAAATTCCCGATATCAAGAATGATGCATCAAGATCATGAGTACTTGGAACAGTAGGCTTTTGAAGACACGTACTGATCTCTTGCACTTAAGGCCATTGGTCACAGGCGGAGAAAGGCCTTTAAAACATGGTTATGGAATATTTCTTCCAATGAACAAAGTTAGGCAAAAGTGCTCTTTGGGGCAACAACTGTTCTCTTAATACAGTGCCTAGTGCAATGGGATCCTGGTCGTTGAGTGGAATTCCTGGGGGCCGTGATGACATCGCTACTAGCGCTGTTGATTTAATCGCAGTAAGCTCACGCGATTAACTCAAAAAAATTCAACAAAGAGTCCTGTGGTACCTTATAGACTCTGTTGCTTTTTACAGATCCAGACTAACACCGCTACCCCTCTGATATTCAAAAAAATTAATCGTGATTAATTACAGTTTTAATCGCACTATTAAACAATGGAATACCAACTGAAATTTATTAAATATTTTGCATGTTTTTCTACATTTTCAGATTGATTTCAATTACAACACAGAATACAAAGTGTACAGTGCTCACTTTATATTTTTATTACAAATATTTGCACTGTAAAAATGATAAATAGTATTTTTTCAATTCACCTCATACAAGTACTGAAGTGCAATCTTTTTATCATGAAAGTGAAACTTACAAATGTAGACTTTTGTTACATAACTGCACTCAAAAACAAAACAATGTAAAACTTTAGAGCTTACAAGTCCACTCAGTCCTCCTTCTTGTTCAGCCAATTGCTAAGACAAACAAGTTTGTTTACATTTATGGGAGATAATGCTGCCGGCTTCTTATCTACAATGTCATCTGAAAATGAGAACAGGCGTTCACATGGCACTTTTGTAGCCGGCGTTACAAGGTATTTACATGCCAGATGCGCTAAACATTCATATGCCCCTTCATGCTTCGGCCACCATTCCAGAGGTCGTGCTTCCATGTTGATGGTGCTCGTTAAAAAAATAATGCATTAATTAAATTTTGACTGAACTCCTCCTTGGGGGAGAATAATATGTCTCCTGCTCTGTTTTACCCACATTTTGCCATGTATTTCACATTATAGCAGTCTCGGATGGTGACCCAGCACGTTGTTCGTTTTAAGAACACTTTCACTGCAGATTTGACAACATGCAAAGAAGGTACCAATGTGAGATTTCTAAGGATAGCTACAGCACTCGACCCAAGGTTTAAGAATCTGAAGTGCCATCCAAAATGTGAGAGGGACGAGGTGTGGAGCATGCTTTCAGCAGTCTTAAAAGAGCAACGCTCCGATGTAGAAACTACAGAACCCGAACCACCAAAAAAAGAAAATCAACCTTCTGCTGGTGACATCTGACTCAGATACAGTAGTGAAAATAAACATGTGTTGGTCTGCACTGCTTTGGATTGTTATGGAGCAGAACCCGTCATCAGCATGAACGCATGTCCTCTGGAATGGTGGTTGAAGCATGAAGGGACATATGAATCTTTAGCATATCTGGCATGTAAATATCTTACGACGTTAGCTACAACAGTGCCACGCGAATGCCTGTTTTCACTTTCAGATGGCATTGTAAACAAGAAGCATGCAGCATTATCTCCTACAAATGTAAACTAACTTGTTTGAGCAATTGGCTGAACAAGAAGTAAGACTGAGTGGACTTGTAGGCTCTAAAGTTTTATATTGTTTTAGTTTTGAATGCAGTTTTTTTATGTAATTCTACATTTGTAAGTTCAACTTTCATGATAAAGAGATTGCATTACAGAACTTGTATGAGATGAATTGAAAAATACTATTGATTTTGTTTTTACAGCACATATTTGTAATAAAAAATAAATATAAAGTGAGCATTGTATTGTAACTAAAATCAATATATGTGAAAAACTTAAATGGTATCCTATTATTGTTTAACAGTGCAATTAATCGCGATCAATTTTTTAAATTGCTTGACAGCCCTAATTACTACTATTAACAGAAGCAACGGTGTAAACTAATGAAGTCCAGTGTTCCAGCCCTCCCTCCCTCCCTCCCTTCTGTGTGTTACTTTGGAAGGGCCATTTCACTGTATTTTATGAAAGCCAGGGGAACCCTTCTTAACAGAACTGCAAAGTGAAAATGGAGGGTTTCTGGGGTGGGGAGAACTTCTGTGCTCAATACCCCACTAACATTAACATTTTTAAAATTGTTTAATTTTTCTTCTACGATTCAAATCCCTTTGGCACTGTTTCACTTAAGTTATCTACCACAGTTAGCAGGAGGTCACATTCCTTGCCCTGAAGAGTTTACACCTTCAAACAGTATCTGGCTCATGGAGACCTGTACTGTCTCTCATGCATTTGCTACCTTCAATCAGTTCATGCTACACCATCTTCAGCACCAAGTGACTTTCCAAGGAAGAAAATAACACAAGGCTGTGACCTAATCCTGGAAACCTCTATCCATGTAAATGGTCCTGTTAACCTCAGTGAGGCTACTCATGTGAGGTAAGAGATACAGGAGGAGACGGAAGTTTTCAGCAGAACAAGTTGCAGCTTACAAACAGCCTGGCTAGAAATTATTTGTATTGTGGTAACGCTTAGGAGCCCCCATTATGGACTAAGACCTAATTGTGCTAGATGCCATGTAAACAGAAAACAAAAAGGTAGTTGCTACCCAAGAGCTTCCAATCTATCTGAGCTGGCTTCCTGGGGTTTTCTGAATAATACCTCTTAACAGCCAGTTTAGAAATCTGGGTTTAACTCCGGTTTTGCTTTGCAGTTCTCGGTCAAGAACTGAGATGAAAGGTTTTAAAGAAACCTTAACAAATAGGAGTGCCTGTCTCAACTGAGCAGCTCCCTTGTTCCGCTTAGTATGTTGCTAATTCAGCCTTCGTTAGGAAAGCGCTTTAGATACACATACTAATTTAACTGTCTGTTTTAGAAAGACCGTTTGGAAGGATATAAGCTGCTACTGGCCAAAAGAGGGCAGCACGTGCTCACAAACTCTCCAGCCCAATTGAAGCCAATGTCAAAAAAATGTCCTAGTTGAAGTCGGTGAAAGCGGGATTGGTCCCAGCACTGTCCACAACAAAAACCGCCAATAACGTTGATTACAGCCTATTTTCCTCCAATCAGGCTGGCTCACAAGGCTCTTTAAGGAGTTTGAAACATGTGAAAAGCTTCAGGGGGTAGCCGTGTTAGTCTGTATCCACAAAAACAACAAGGAGTCCGGTCGCGCCTTTAAAGACTAACAGATTTATTTGGGCATAAGCTTTCGTGGGTAAAAAACTCACTTCTGCAACTGAAGAAGTGAGGTTTTTTATCCACGAAAGCTTATGCCCAAATAAATCTGTTAGTCTTTAAGGTGCCACCGGACTTCTTGTTGTTTATGTGAGAAGCTTGAAATTACTTCAGATGGTAAATGTCTTGAGGCAGGGATTATGTTTCCTTTCTGCGTGCATACAGTCCTGGGATCATAAAGGCTGTTCTTACGCAATGGGGAGATGAACATTAGACGAAAGTAAAATTTCAGATCGGACTCATTTTTATCACCTTGTAACTTGAAAAAGTCAATTGACAAATACTCTTCAAAACTTTAACTCAGAAGACAAAGGAGAACATTTGTTTATTTTTGTCTGTAATCTGGCAACTTTCAGATCAAGTGAATTTTCCAAACCCAAAATAACAGAGCGGGGTTAAAATGGGGGTTTAGAATGGAAGCTGGTTGCAGCCGTGGGTCAGATTTACAAAGGTATTTAGACACCCAACTCCCTTAGCGCCTTGTGGTCTTTTTCTGCATCTTTGTAAATGTGGCCCCTTTTTCTGTAACTGCCCTTCCCTAATTCTAGTGTTTTCTAACAATCTACTTGTGTTGGATTTTCTCTGTTGTAAATTTGACCGTCTCCTCTCGCTACATGCTGCTGACAACACTTGTGTAGTAAAATTCAAGAATTAATAAGCTACAAAACCAAATGGCCAAGAGTGGGACGGTTCTTATGGTCATCCTTTCATTGCTATAAAGACCCCTTGTACTCTGTTCTGTGCCTACAATTCAGGTCAATCTAGCTACATCACTCAGGGCTGTGAACATTTTTTGCACCCTGTGCAATGTACTTAGGTCAACCTAACACCAGGGCCGGCTCCAGGCACCAGCTTCTCAAGCAGGTGCTTGGGGCGGCAGCTCCGGAGAGGGGCGGCACGTCCAGGTATTCGGCGGCAATTCGGCGGACGGTCCCTCACTCCGCCTGGGAGCGAAGGACCTCCCGCCGAATTGCCGCCGCAGATCGCGATCGCGGCTTTTTTGTTTTGTTTTGTTTTTTGTTTGTTTTGTTTTGGCTGCTTGGGGCGGCCAAAACCCTGGAGCCGGCCCTGCCTAACACCTCCCACCCACCCGTGTCCCCTCCCCAGCCACTGCTACTTTAACAGATACATTTTCCCCCTGACCCAGCTACCACCTCTTACATTGACGGATGGGATGTACCACCCCGCAGGAAGCCTCCACCTGGCAGTGCTACAGCAGTACAGTAGTGCTGTAGCATCATAGTGTAGCCATCCCCTTGTTTCCTCACCTGCCTGGCTGCCTCCTCTGCCACTGGCCCATCCTCATTCCTTGGGCATGAATCATGCTTCATGCATCAGCAGTCCAGACATCCTGTCAGATTTGTGGCATCCCTGAAGGCCCAAACTTTAATCCTTTCCTTCTGGGGCGGTGGTTTTTCTCACGGATCACTGCAACTGTCAGTTATAGGCTGATGCGGTGCAGAGTTAATTGTGATCGGGGCTGAATAAGAGAAACACTCCTGTGGATGCTTGTTTGAATCTTCGCCAAAATTTTGGCCTGGAGATCTCATGATGACAAAGTCCTTCAACGGAGCGTCCCAGGATGGGTCTGATTTCTTCCCTTTTTAAAAAAAAATTATTTCCACTGGCATTGGAAATAGGACAGGCTTTCGTAATGGATCTTCTCTCCAGTTCTCGGCAAATCCAGGATGCTTAGTTGTGCACCTGGAAAAATAAAACCCAAATCGAGCTGGTTCTGATCATGTCGAGTCCAAGCGGACAGGTGCCCTCGTTACAAACCTCCTGCAGACTATCGGCACTGAATGTTCACTCTTGTGCTGGAGCAGCTGTTGGCTAATTGGTTCATGCAGACTTAATCCCCTTCTCACTTCTCTGGTTCAGTGTTGAAGAACCTCACTGGTGCACAAGGGGGGATTGAAAGCTCCCCCTCTGACTGCCAGTGCTTGTCTTGGGGTTATGTAGAGGACAGACCCGTCAAACCAGCCCCATTTACTGGCAGGAAGTTCCCACGCTTATTATCTGAACGTGTAACTTCAAGACTCTTGCATTTGTATTTTCTCGTTTCAAGTTTTTGACACAGTTTCTTGACTCGCTTCTCATTTAATTCCCCACCGAGTGTGTTTCACTTCCATTGTGAACAAGCAGAACCCAAACTAGCCTTGCCCTCCCCAGGCGTGCATGAATCATCACCACTGATTTCATGGACTCTCGCTGCTAGTAGAAGCCAAGGGATGGCTGGTTTATGGGCTGCTGGTACCATTCTTACTCAAATCAAGTGGTACCTTACTCTGGCCCGAGTCCCATTGAGTCTATTAGGGATACTCGCAGAGTCAGATAGTTCTCAGCTAACACAATTAGCCCCAAGTGCCTAGAGTGAGGGACAGTGACTGGATTCCTAGTTCTGTTGCTGGTTCTGTCATGGACTTCCTGTGAGATTCATGGGGAAGTCATTTAACCTCAATCACTTCAAACAGAGCAGTTGAGAGGCTTCAGTTGCTGATGTTTCTGCAGCACGCTGAGATCCTTGGGTGCAAGGTGCTGTGCAGTGCAAAGAATGATCTTTCTGCAAAATTTTCATGCTCCATCAGCCAATGAGCTGGGATGGAACGTGCGGTAGAAATTGAAAGACGGTTGACACAATGCAGAAGAGAATGCTCACCGCATGGGCGGGGTGGCCTGTAGTTTGAAGAACTCAACGCTTTAGATGTCTGAGATTCCGTTCCGCTCCCCTCCTTGGCCAGAGGATCTGTGATGTACATTGAGGAAGGAGAGAGCTGTTTGTGCATAGGGGATTTTCCCCCCATCGAGCTGTCTTATGTGAGCAGGGAGTGGGAGTTTCAGTACTTCTCTGCGTTAGTCCAGACCTGTTGCCCAGGCCTGAGAAGGAGGGTGGGGTAGCAGGTGCGTTTCTCAGAATGGAAGGGTTTCTTATTCATCACTGTTCCTGACACAGAGAGCTCCCTTACGGTTTAAGCAAGAGGCAACCTAAATATCTCTGTCTTGGAAACTGGATTTGTCTAAGGAAGGACAAGCCAAGGCATGTTTCAGAGAGGCAGAATTTTGCTTTGAGAAGGATATTTTAATCGTCATCCTGGGGGAATTTTAAATCAAGATCATTTGAACGCTTCTTGGAAGAGAGATTCCACCCCCACCCCATCCTTTCTGGTTTCATTTGTTTTTCTTATGAAATTTGAAACACCTGCTACGACGAGAGGTTCTGATTTCCCTTCGTCGCCAGTAACTTTTGCAGAGCTGTAGAACGTTCTGATTTTCTGCGGGAGGTGGGGGAGGGAGAGGTGTAGAGATGGATCTTTGCCTGAAATGGCAGGAAAAGAGGCGTGCATGAATTGAATTAATGTCCGGGGATGAGTAATCCCCGCACCAGAAACCTTTGCTACCGCAGTTCTCAGAGAAGCTGAGTGGCAGAGACCACGCACGTGTGATTAAGTGCTCACCAAACATTCCCAAGCCCAATTTAAGAGGGCACTGTGGTGGGTACAGTCTGCCTTGCTCCCTATTGGGAGGCAGTGTACAGCCACCCCTCTGTGCTATAAAGTGTGGTGTTTCTCTCTGCTTTCCCCATCGGGGATCCGATCTTTCCCACTCCATGGCTTGGTGCTTCTGCTGTTGTCGGAAGTGCCCCTATTTCCTGTCGGAAGAAGATAAAGCTGCTGTTGTGTTAGATAAAGAAATCAACAAAATACTAAGAGACCAGAAAAAGCGAGACAGGATGGAGCTGAAGTTACTTCTACTAGGTGAGTTACTCTGTGGCCCACACAGCTTTGTTTACACTGGATGACCGTTTGGTGGAGAACATGGGGGAGGGGAGCAGAGCCATAATGAGGGATTTATACATTTTAGCCAAAGGGGAGGAAGGAAGATGGGTCTCCCCCAAATCTCTGTTGTCCAAAGGTTTCCTTCACTCCTGCTCTCCAGCCCTCATCAGGCCTGCATTGCAGAAACTGCTTTTGCCGTCGTATGGGAGAATTGTTGCAGATGACTACCGGGCTTGCTCCAAGAGGAGCATACGGCCTTCACCAGTCCCTGCTGTTCAAGAAAGAGGATTTCAAACTGGAACAGGTTCAGAGAAGGGCTACCAGGATGGTCAGGGGACTGGACGGCCTGTCTTATGAGAGGAGATTAAGAGAGCTTGGCTCGTTTAACCAGCAAAACAAAGGCTGAGCGGGGATCTGATTGCTCTCCCTAAATACATCGGGGGGCGGGTGTGTGTGTGTGTGTGTGTGTGTGTGTGTGTGTGTGTGTAAAAGCCAGGGAGGTATTTAAGCTAAAGGAGAATATTAGCTAAAGGACAAATGAGGTAAACTGACCATGAATCAACATAGTCTGGAGATGAGAAGGAGGTTTCTAACCATCGGGGGAGGAAGCTTCTGGAACAGCCTCCCGAGGGGAGTAGTGGGGGCAAACAACCGAACTAGCTTGAAGCCGGAGCTTGATGAGTCTATGAATGAGATTCTACGATGGGGTGACCTGGGATTAGCAGGGGACTGGACTGGTGGCCAGGAGGCCCCTTCCAGCCTATGGAACCAGCCTTGGTCTCAGATCCCTTGTGTAATAGGACAGAGCTGGCTGGCATTCCCCACTGGTGTGCCCTTCAGTGCCGGCGAAAGGAAGAATTGGCCCGACAGTCCCAGAATCTGAAGTCTCCAGGCGTCTCCAAGGCTGGCAGGAGAGCTCAGGCTTCAGAACCCCTGCAATCCTTGTCCTCTCTGCTGAGGCTTTTCCATGTGGAAGAGAATTGGGAGGCTTCCCAGAAGGGAAATGCACGTCTCCTGCAGCCTCATGGAGAGACAGCAATAGGATAGTTAAAATGGGGAAGGGGCACGTGATCCCCCTCTCCCCCTCCTTGATGAAGGCATTTATGTCACAGACCATTTCCTGTCGCAACCTCCCATGGTCAAACAGTCTGTGGGCTATGAAGTACCTGCCCCTTGACTCTCGATGGTGGATGAGCCTCGGGTTCCCCACCAGGTTCATGACCCCATCTCCCCGAGGAAGTCTAAGGTCTCTCTCCTGTCTGAGGCCAACAGGCGCTGGGGAAAGCGGGAAGAGCACGTTCATCAAACAGCTGCGGATAATCCACGGGGCGGGCTATTCGGAAGAGGATCGCAAAGGCTTTGCCAAGCTGGTGTATCAGAACGTCTTCGCCTCCATGCAGGCCATGATCGGAGCCATGGAGACTTTGCAGATCCCTTATGCCCAGCCAGAGAATGTGGTAAGTTCGGAGGGCGGGCGGGCCAGACAGGGAGACCCCTGCCAGCAGTTGCCCCGGATGGGGAGTGGAGGCAGCGGGATGCCTCGAGCCAGACGCGCTCCCTGGGTGTAAACCGACATAGCACCATTGCAGATAATGGAGCGGTGCTGGTTGACACCAGCTGAGGATCTGAGCCCCACCTGCCTGGAAGGCTGGAGCCTACTAGAATGCAGCAACACGCCCCTCTTTGTCCAGGGAGGAGCCCAGCCAGTCCGCACAGGAGAGCCAAGGGCCGTTGGTGCAAAGCAAAGGGAGGTGTCGCAACAGGACAGCGTATTCCAGAGCTGGTCTGTCAAGAGCTGGAGGTTGAGCGAGCGGCCCCTGTTCGCTCCACGGCAGGAGCAATGGCTCCTTGTCCAGGAAAAAGAGGTGCACGCTCCCCCCTCCCCCCCAAGGCTGAGGAGACTAGTAAAGAATTTTCCTGCTTCCTGACTTCCTGTGTGACCCGGAGCAGGCCGCCCCGTGCCTCAGTTTCCCTTTTGTGAAATGGGAATAGTAGCACTGCCCTCCCTGCCAGGGGGCCGGTGAGCATATATGCATTAAGGATGGGGAGATGCTCAGATCCTACAGTAATGCGGGCTGTGCGTGTGGATGGAAAACCGAGCCCTAGGTTACGTGGCTAGGGCTAGACAGCGAATCAGAGGCAGGGCCCTGACTAGAACCCAGGAGTCCTAGCCCCTTGTCTCATGCTCAGTGCACTAGGCCGTGCTCCCTCTCTTAATATAACCCCCAGGCCTGCGCTGTTTGGATTTGTCCTTGCAGGGAGGGGAGAGAATTTTCTTCAGGAAGATTCCAAGAAGGCAGCTGCTCCTTCTTTATGTAACTCTCCCCCCCCCCCCCCCATTTCTCCTGCTTCTAGGAAAACGCCAAACTGGTCATGGGGGTGAACGCTTCGAAGGTGGCGGCCTTGATCAGGCCGTACGCAAACGCCATTGAAAGCCTATGGAGGGACGCGGGGATCCGGACCTGCTACGAGAGACGGCGCGAGTATCACTTACTGGATTCGGCCCTGTAGTGAGTCACCCCTGCAGGCTGTAACGTGCGCGTGAGACCACGGCTGCCCCCTGCTGGGTGGCACGTCAAACAGCTTTCCCAGGGTTTCAATTTGCCTAGCAGTCGAGGTTTCCGGGACGAAAAGGGGTTTGCTGGAAGAGGCGGTGTGACCCGCTGCGTAGGGCACTGGGCTGGGGGTCCGGTGACCTGGGTTATTCTCAGCCTGACCTGCTCTATGACCTTGAGCAAGTTACTTCCCCTCTCTGTGCCTGTCTCCTCTTCCACCTAGCCTGTCTCTTTTAACCTGTAAGAGAGTCAGGGCAGAGGTTGCCTCTTACGATGTGTATGTACAGCACCTTGCACAGAGGATCTCAGTGTCTGCTGGGCGCTCTGGATGCTGCGGTAATACACACAATAAACCCCATTATATTTGAATGGGTATTTTAAATTTTCCTTTAAATATTTAAACACGTTTTTGGTTATGTGCTTGGTCCATGGCCTGAAGTAGCAACGAATCATAAGTCTCCCGAGTCCAACCAGATGCAGAAACCTCCCAGGTGTCTTCTCTGAACTGACATTCGCTGGGGTTTGCCCATCAGTGATAAATGGCTCCAGGCTGCCGCAAGCTCCGCCCAGCCTGTTATGCCTTAATAGGAAGGGGTAACGGTTGTGTGGTTCGAGCACAGGGCTGGGAGTCAGGACTTGGGAGTTCTCTTCCGTGCACTGCCTCTCTTCACATCTGGCTTAGCTTCCCCTCCCATCTGCGGAAACGGGGACACGATCACTGGCTTACTGTAGGGCTGTGTGTTCTGTAAAGCGCTTTGAGATCCTCTCGGATGAGGTGCCAAAGGGACTGACTTCCTCCTCGTTTCATGGCTGTTTTGCAGTTTTCTGTCCAGCCTGGAGCGTATTGCAGACGACAGTTACATCCCCACAGCTCAGGATGTCCTGAGGAGCCGCATGCCGACGACCGGCATCAGTGAATACTGCTTCTCCATGCAGGAGATGATCTTAAGGTGAAGCTACTGCAGAGCAGTCAGAGTGCATGGGATTCCCTACCTTGTCTTTGCTGCTGTTTCTGCACAGATTCAATACAGGCCATGTCCTGTACATGCGAGTGAAGTGTCATGTAAGCAGCTAGGTTAGGAGCTCCTGGTTCCAATCAGGCTGGGTGGTAACAGAACCTGATAGCCCAGGACAAAGAGCCCAGCAGGTATCTCTAGTCTGCCTTCCTCACAGTCATGTCTCCTACCCCCTCCAGCTTCAGGCAGGTGAATCCCACCCCGGGTGTTGCTGTGTGCTGTGGAATTGCTATCCTCCACCCCAGAGCTGGCTGCTTGCCGCTGGTGCTGCACCCTTCTGGGGCAAAGGGAGTCCTGGAAATGCTGCATACTAGGAGTAAATCCCTCTCAAAGGCAGCTCCACCCCAGCAGCGTGACAGGTGCCCGCTAATGCCCCTGTCCTCCCGGCTCCCTGTAGGATTGTGGATGTGGGTGGGCAGAAGTCGGAGCGCAAGAAGTGGATACACTGTTTCGAAAACGTTATTGCCCTGATCTACCTGGCTTCCCTCAGCGAGTACGACCAGTGCCTGGAGGAGAATAGCGAGGAGGTAAGGAGCCCTAAGGAGATGTGCCAGGCCCTTCCCTGCCACAAGACCTGGGTGTATATATCTCACTAGCAAGCAGGTCTGGAGGGGCTCCGCTCTCTACTCAGATGTCTGGCTCCCTCCCTGGATCTGGGCTGCTGTGTTCCTTGTCTGAGTCCTCTCTGACTCACACCGGGCATTCTGGGAGTGAAGGGGGCTGAGGAGGGGGGGCTGATGGGTGTTGTCTTTGTCTCCCACCCCCGGGTGCAGAATCGGATGAGGGAGAGCCTGGCCCTGTTCAGAACCATCCTGGAACTGCCCTGGTTCCAGAGCGCCTCTGTGATCCTCTTCCTCAACAAAACCGACCTCCTGGAGGACAAGATCACCCACTCGGACCTGGCCGCCTACTTCCCCAGCTTCCCAGGTAACTCCCGCCAAACCCTGCTGCATGAAGACCGACGTTTGGGGGCTCTCCGGAAGCAGAGCCCGTGCCCGCAGAGAGCAGCTCTGGAGCAGATCGCCCCCGCTGTCTGTTACGGAAAGAGCCACAAGCGAACATCTCCCCAGCGCGCCTCCCACACTCAAGCCATCGCAGAGAACGCTCCCTGCACTATCATGCCATTCTCTGCTTTGTTACTGGGTTACTTGCTTTCTTGGCATGCAGAGAAATGGGGCGGGGCGGGGCGGTGAATGCCCCTGTGTGTATTCTCTGTCCTTGCTCTGGTCCAGAATAGCCTAGACTCCTGCAGGTAACACGTAAACGTCTCTCACTAACTCTGTGGGGGGGGGGGGGGGGGAGGGTTCCCAACCAGGGACGGCTCTGTAAGCTCTCGGGGGCACAGGCTGTTGTCTTCTTGCTGTTTATTGGCACAGCAACTAGCCCAATGGGATGCTGCTCTTTGCCTGGGGTTGCCCGGCGCTGGCTTAAAATGAATAATCAAGGTTTTGTTGCCAAAGACCGAATGGGGAATGCCCCGTCCACAGTCACTCGTGCAGAGAATGCCGTGATCGCCACTACCGTGACTTCCCGTTCTGCCCGGTGTGACGGAGCCGGCCTGGCTTTCAGTGGCAAAACCCTGCTGAGGTCTGTTCTTGTTCCACATCAGGACCCAAGCGAGATGCGGCGGCGGCGAAGAAGTTCATTCTGGAGATGTACGTGGACACCTACAAGCGATGCTCCGCTGTCCACTGCGACGCAGGGCAGAGACCCTCCAAGACGGCCTCCAAATCCAGGTGCCTCTACCGCCACTACACCTGTGCCACGGATACGCAGAACATCCGCAAGGTTTTCAAGGACGTCAGGGATGTGGTCTTGGTCGGCTATTTGGACGAGATCAACCTGCTGTGATGGGAAGGGCTCAGGCCAGGTTCGTGCCCGGCAGTGACATATCAGTGCTTGGCGTTGCCAGTTCACAAGGAGACGACTCAGCGGACGTTGGCTGCTGCTGCTCGTAAAACACACGTGGAATGTTCCCTGATGCTGTGTTTGGACGGGCGCCGGCCTGGTGCTGGGAGCGTGTGAGGGGAACGGTCTCACTTAATGCCGCCTCGGCTCAGAGGTCTGTGGAGCTGCCTTTCTCACGGCGTCCTGCCAGAGTCCCTGCGAGGCTGCCTGCAAAGCGCCATCTCAGGCCTTTCTCAGGGGTCAGTTTTACCCCTTTCTGTGGGAGATGGGCCCAGCACTGACTGGGGATTGGCTCCTATGATGGCGTGTAGCTTCTTCAAGGGCTGTTTTCTCCATCCCTTCGTGCTGGTGGAGGGGCTGCTTCTTGCCGGGACGCTGAGCCCAGCTTTGTTTTTATTGTCAGGGTTTTTTTTTCATGTGGATTTAGCCCTAGGAATAGGTGCTGGATTGAGAGTCCTGGAGACCAAACTTCCCTGTTGATCCACAGGCCCGGGGTAGCCTTCCCCAGCACTGCCCAGTCAAAGTCCTGCCCCTCTGACCTACGGGGTCACCTTTAAGGATGAGAGGGGAGTTCGACCACCGTGGCTCATTCAGTCATTGGCCTCCTCTGCTTTCCTGCAGGGCAAATAGGTAGTGACTCCAGCTCAGCGGGAGAAGAGAAGGCACAGCTGCTGGTTGGACTCTGCCGGGAAGCTGCCGTGTGTGTGTAATCCTTCCAGTTCCCAGGAGTCTCTAGCCTACCAAGGCATCATGGGGGACGGCACTTCATGTTCTGACGCTCAGAGGAAGGCGTGAGCAGTGATGTGAGCGAGTGTCTCTTCTGGCGGGAGGACAACCACCGCCCGGAGAAGGAGTGGGAACTTCTCTAGAGGGAGCTGGAGCAGGTGTCTGTCCCACCGTCCGCAAAACCATCTCCCCAGACAGGAGACCCAGCGTGAGCCTCTGAGCACGGGCAGAGCGGAGGGGTGAATTGAATAGGGACTGTTGTGAAGGCCAATTTATGAAGCAAACTTTATGGGGTTGGGGGAAAATTATGTTAACCCCCCAATCAATTCTCTTATAGTTGTCTGCAGTTCTCTTCCTTCTGGTATCTGCAAACCACACTACAGCACCTCCTTAAAGATCCTTCTAGTTCAGCAGTTCTCAAACATTTGTATGGGTGACCCCTTTCAGACAGCAAGCCTCTGAGTGCGACCCCCCCCCCCTTATAAATTCAAACCACATTTTTTTATATTAAACACTATTATAAATGCTAGAGGCAAAGCGGGGTTTGGGGGTGGAGGCCGACAGCTCGCGACCCCGCCACGTAATAACCTCGCGACCCCTGGAGGGGACACAACCCCCAGTTTGAGAACCCCTGTCTAGTTCATACGTTTGCATTGATACGGGCTTTCTGCTGAAATGTGAAATAAAGAGGAGCTGATCTTATCTGACGTTTTAATTCCTTTGCATATATTCTGGTACAAACTGTTTATGCCTCTCTGGAGCAGGACTCCTGGGTTCTCTTCCAGACTCTGCCACTGACTTGCTGTGTGACCGTGGGCAAGTCATGTTGCCAGTCTGGGCCTCAGTTTCCCCATTTGCAAAATGATGGGGACATATGATACTTCCCTCCCGCAGAGGAGCAGTTGGGGTTAATGTCTTGCTGGAGTGTAGGTGCTTTTATAAATGACAATTGATGATTGTAGTTAAAAATGTGCTGGCGTAACTCTAACGGTGAGGGCATTTAACCATCGGACCAAACTCCCCAGGGAAGTGGTGGATTCTCCATCCCTGGATGTCTGCAGATCAAGACTGGATGCCTTCCTGGAAGATATTCTTTAGTCCAACACACGTCTGGCTCAATACAGGGGTAACTGGGTGAAACTCTATGGTGGGGAGGGGTACGCAGGAGGTTAGACTAAATGATCTTCTTATAGTTGGTTCTGGTCTTAAAAATCTATGAATCAGCTAGTTGGTGGATCATGTTGAGATAAATTTATTCTGGTTGTTTCTTAGCGCCCCGACTGTGCCGTGAAGTGATCTGTGATTGAAAAGAGGCCATGAACTGGGATTCAAGAAACCAGAGTTCTGTTCCTGGTTCTGCCTCTGGCCTTCTGGGTGAACCTGGGCAAGTTACGGCACCGCCCTATGCCTCAGTTTCCCCGTCTGTACAATGGGGATAATAGTGCATCCCTCCTTTGTAAAGTGCTTTCAAATTTTCTGTTGTAAAGTGCTAGATGAGAGCTGGGGATTCCCAATCAAAGTTCCCAAATGCTAATATAACTTGGGATCAGAGGGTTTGATCCCTGGGCGTATGTCTCCCCCTCTAGTTTTGGAACTTAACTACAGCCTTGCACCACTTACACAGGCAATCAGGAATTGATTTCATGGCATGTGTTTACTAGATTTTTCCAGTCCCTTTAATGGGGACACCTGGGAGACCGTATATTGGAATAACAGGGACAGCTGGAAAATGCCTTTCCATTGCTTTTCCGACTTGGAGTTAAAAGTGCCAGTGCTGTTGAGTCATTTTCAAAAAGGGCCCCACTGACTTTTGGGGAATGGCCATTTGTGGGGACCCCTGGGGCTGAGCAGCTGCTGCTCCCCCGAGAGCTGAGTGACCAGCCTGCTTGAAACCAGGCCCAATGTGTCTTAAGCTGGGCACCCAAAATGAGAAGCCAGTTTGGAAGAACCTTCAGCGAGGGCGCATATGAACCTGGGCGCGGTTTTTTTGTGGTGTGGTCTGTTTGCACTTGCTCGTGCGGAAACCCCGGCTTCTTTTATCAGGGATATTTGGTTAACTGGGTGGGGACACTTCTTTGTCACCAGAGCTGCCCTTGCTCTGAATTCTACACTATCAGCCTGGCATGGTGATGAGCTGGAGCCTGGATCGTCATTGGTCAGGTAATAAGTGAGGCACCGAATCACTGATGCAATGAAAAGGTGTTTTGAGGACAGAAAAGGCATATAAGGGCGTCCTGGCTCCATTGACATCAATAGAACCCTGAGCAGATACAAAATTTTTATCTGCATCCAATCTGCAAAAATGGTCCGCGGATGTCTGCAGATTTGCAGGGCTCCAGACGTCAATAGCAAAACTCCCATTGAGTTTAATAGGGAAGGGGTTTCACCCCGTGTGTGTGGTCCCGAACTCTGTGGGGATGTCTCTCTGACACGGAAGAAGGCTGATCTTGCGGGGAAAGCCCTGGACTGGGACTTGAGCTGGGTTCATTCTCCAGTTCTGTCACATACTCCCCCTTTCACATTGGACCAGCCCTCTGACATCTGTAACATTCCTTACGTAAGTTCTTAGGGGAAGCCGCAGTCGCTTACCTCTAACTCCTGGCTTCTGCCAGAAGAGGTCAGGTTACTGTTTTTTCAGCATCGCCGATGTCCTCACTGCTGAATGAGACCCGGAGATAAAAACAGAAGCCCTGACCCGAAAAGCTTAAGTTCTGCTTGGGGTTTGGGGAACAGGAGGAGAGACAGATTGTGGGGGAAGGAGGGAGAGGATTAGGGTTTCCCTGAGCCAGGGCTTGTCTACGTGGTCTAGCTAAGCTGGCAGAGCTCCCCTAGTGTAGGCTGGTGAAGAATTTTTCTGCCACTGTAGTAACACCGCCTCTTTGAACCACATTAGCTGGGTTACCAGAAGCATTCGGCTGTCGGCACACACCTCTACCCCGATATAACGCGACCCGATATAACACGAATTCGGATATAACATGGTAAAGCAGTGCTCCGGGGGGGCGGGGCTGCGTACTCCGGCGGATCAAAGCAAGTTCGATACAACGCGGTTTCATCTATAACGCGGTAAGATTTTTTTGGCTCCCGAGGACAGCGTTATAATGGGGTAGAGGTGTAGTTACATCTCCACCATTTTGCCAGCCTCGCTGCCCGTTGGCGGTGTCATTCTTTTCATGCTCCTAGCCCATTTACAGCTGCTGGCCAAATTTTGTCGTGTAAACTAAGCCCCAAACTTTCTAGCTGTGAATGAGACTCCGAGCGATTCCCGGGTCTGGAAATAATTGCTTTGTCTCACGTTCTCCGAGCAATGTCCGGAAACCCCCAGGCAATGAGACTCGGACCAGAGAAGGACCCTGAAACACAGCGGAGAGTTTATTTTTCATGCTCGGGACAATCCGGCAACACAGCAACAAGGCAGGAATGAAGCAGTGATCAGAGCAGGGGCTACGCGTGGGTGCAGGCATTAATCCTGGCTCGCTGGGGAGGGACACAAGCTCCTGCCAGAATTGGGAGCATCGGCCCAAATTCAGAAATGTGCATGATGGTGGAAGTTAGACTCCCTTATACCCACTGGTCTGGTCCTCTATGCTAATATTCCCCACCCCCCACATATATTGCAACTACCCATGCAGCTGCGCCACTGGGAGCACTAGTGTAGACAAGCCCCTGGCGCTCGTTTAACCTTTGTCATGTAGATCTGCTCAGAGCTGGCTTATGTGGGGGGAGGCCCTATTGTCTCCCATGCCCTGCACCTTGTGGGGTCATTGACGCCCACCCAAAGTGGTAGTCAAGTGATGGCAGGCAGGATGGATGGCTCAGTGGTAAAGTCATGGGCCTAGCATTTGAGAGACCGGGGGTCAAGTCCTTGCTCCAGCTGCGTGACCTTGGGCAAGACTTTTAACCTCTCTGTGCTCAGTTCCCCTTCCGTACAATGGGGATAATAGCACTGCCCCATCTGCCGGGGGGTTGAGAATAAACACAGAGTGAGAGGCACTCGGATGCCATAGTCATGAGGGCCAAAGTACCTTGGACAGCAGGTGCAGGACAAGGGAGAATCAGGCCCCTGGGGTTAAGAATGCTGATGGCCCCGGGCAACCATGTCTACCTTAGCGCTCCCAATATAGATGCCACAGATGGAATCAGCAATGGCTCATCTAGGACAAAAGGCTCATCTAGGCACCTTCCCAGTGGGGTGTAAGCTGCAGCCGTAGCATTGTACGTAGATGTTTGTACGTCTAGAGGGATTTATTTTTTTGTGACGAGGACAAGGGGGACTCCCCATCGGCACCACTTCTTGTCTTAGCCCTAACTTGCCACTCAGCACCCCAGAAAAGGGAGGGGGAAAAGCCACCAAATACAGCACAAGGAAACGCCCAACTTTCAAAGGCAGCCGATGATGCAGGAGAAGGTTCAGCCTCTTCCTCTCCTGTTTGTTACTGCATGGTTTTCTCAATCCAGGGAAGGTAGGAGGCAATGCGAGTGTAAAAGCCAGGAGGGCGTTTGAAATCATAGGAGAAGATTCCTTGTGCTGTCCCTTTGCAGACTAGAGGGCCACCATCATCCCCCTGAGAAACACAAGGAACATGTGCACAAACATTCACTATATATTTTCCATATAAAAACCCACTACATTTAAAAAGAATGGAACGGCTGCAAAGGCTAGGAAATGCCGAACTTAAGATAACCTCTATCACCTTAACTCTGTCCTCTAGCATGTGCACGCTGCAACACAAGCTGACAATATGGCCCCATTGAAATCAACAGCAAAGCTCCCATTGATTGAAATGGGGTCAAGATTTCACCTCTAGTCAATGACGTGATCATATACCTATCTTCAGTGGACTTGGAGAACAATTGATCACCTCTGAGGTAGCGAAATCCGCCAGGAAGTGCGGGACCCACTGAGACAAAGTTGGAGCTCTGCCACACTACTTTACTTCAGTCTACATTAAAAAGGTTAATTATGGCCAGCTACTTAGCACAATTAATATTAACAACAAGGGGGAAGGAACACAAGCCAGAAAAGGGAAAGACCGGGTTAAAAAATATTTAGATAAGTTAGATGTATTAAAGTTGGCAGGGCCTGACAAAATTCACGATTGGGTTCTTAAGGAACTAGTTGAAGCAATTATCTTTGAAAACTTATGGCAGGTGGGCAGGGGCGGCTCTATGTATTTTGCCGCCCCAAGCACGGCGGGCAGGCGGCTTTCGGCGGCATGCCTGCGGGAGGTCCGCTGGTAACACAGATTCGGCGGGAGGTCAGCCGATCCCGCGCCTTTGGCGTACCCGCTGCCAAATTGCCGCGGAAGCCACGGGACCGGCGGACCTCCCGCAGGCATGCCGCCGAAGGCTCCCTGACTGCCGCCCCCACAGCGACCAGCAGGCCGCCCCCCCCGCGGCTTGGTGCCCCAGGCACGCGCTTGGTGTGCTGGTGCCTGGAGCTGTCCCTGTGGGTGGGTGAGGTCCCCGAGGACTGGAGAAGAGCAATAGCTCAGTGGTTTGAGCATTGGCCTGCTAAACCCAGGGTTATGAGTTCAATCCTTGAGGGGGCCATTTAGGGATCTGGGGCAAAAATCTATCTGGGAGATGGGCCTTGCTTTGAGCAGGGGGTTGGACTAGATGACCTCCTGAGGTCCCTTCCAACCCTCATATTCTATGATAGTACCTCTCTTTAAAAAGGGGAACAAAGAGGACCTGGGGAATTGTAGACCAGTCAGCCTAACTTCTATACCAGGAAAGACACTAGAACAAACTATTAAACAATTAGTTTGTAAGCAGTTAAATTATAAGTATTAGCCACCATGAATTTGTAAAGAAGAAATCATGTCAAACCAACCAAATTTCCTTCTTTGATGAAGTTACTGGCCTAATGGATGTGGGGAAGCAGTAGAGGTGAGATCTTGATTTTAGTAAGGCTTTTGACACAGTCCCACGTGATGTTCTTATAAACAAACTAGTATCTAGTGGGGTCTTTCTCTATTCAAGAGTTTCATTAATGACTCGGAGTGGAGAGGATGTTTATAAAATTTGCAGATGACACCAAGCTGGGAGGGCTTGCAACACTTTGGAGAACATTAGAATTCAAAATAATCTTGATAAATTGGAGAACTGGTCTGAAGTCAACACGATTCAACGTAGTAAAGACAAAGGACTTCACTTAGGAAGTAGAAATCAACGGCATAACTGCAAAATGGGGAATAACTGGCTAGGTGGCAGTACTGCTGAAATGAGCTGGGGGTTATGGTGGATCACAAATTGAATATGAGCCAGCAATGTGATGCAGTTGCAAAAAAAGCTACTATTATTCTGGGGTATATTAACAGGAGTATTATATGTAAGACATGGGAGGTAAGCGTCCCGGTCTACTTGGCAGATGAGGTCTCAGCTGGAGTGCTGTGTCCAGTTCTGGGCGCCACACATTAGGACAGACGTGGACAAATTGGAGAGTCAAGAGGAGAGCAACAAAAGCGATAAAAGGTTTAGAAAATTTGATCTATGAGGAAAGGTTGAAACAGCTGGGCATGGTTAGTCTTGGGAAATGAAGACTGGGGCGGGGGGGGGGACATAAGTCTTCAAATATGTTGACGGTTGTTATACAGAGGATGGTGATCAATTGTTCTCCAAGTCCACTGAAGATAGGACAAGAAGTAATGGGCTTATTACTGCAACACATGAGATTTAGATTCTATATTAGGAAAAACTTTCCACTCTAAGGATGGCTAAGTACTGGAACAGATTGCAAAGGGAGGCTGTGGAATCCCTGGCATTGGGGGTGTTTAAGAACAGGTGGGACAAACACCTGTCGGGAATGGTCTGCATTTACTTGGTCCTGCCTCAGTGGAGGGGGCTGGATGGATGATCTCTCGAGGTCCTTCCAGCCCTGCTTTTCTATGATTCCCCCTGCCTTGCCCATGGGGTCGTCTTTGCTTCCACCTGCGCAAAGTGGGTACCCATAGGAACAGGAGTGTCTTTGGCCCACTCGGTACAAGTGCGAGTGACCCCATGAGGGTCAAGTCCAGGGGGAACCAGGCTCAGGATACAACACAGGCCTGGCGACAAGTTTCTGGAGCGCCTTTTCAGCTAACGTCGGCAGGGCCAGGAAGAAAAGGAGACGGACCTATGGAAGAAGAGGTTACAGAGAGACAGAGGAGGAGAACAGAAGTTGGTAGGAGAGACAAAATAACCAAGACAAAGGGACAGGCACCTGTCCTGGCCAGAATGTTGTTTTAAACTAGCGATAGTAACCCAGATAATTTACAGAGCAAGATCTTCCAAGGTTAGGCTACCACCCTCTGGTAGCCCTCTGGCCTGCCTCCCCTGCCATCCTCCCCTAGACGCGGCTGCTACTGACCTGGCTGCAGTCCTTGACCCACTGTTCGCTCACTGCACAGATTATGCCGTTAGTTATCCCGGGGTTAAAAGAGCGGCATTGCTTTGGTGGCCGGATGGTGACGTTGGTCTCAAAGAGCTTGTCGGTGGTTTTTCCCTGGTCGATAAAACCCCATCCAGCTGTGGTGCACTGGCTCCATGGGGCGACATCTCTGTTGGCCTTGGGCAGGTCAATGACACGGACGTATTTGTTTAGTTTGGCTTTCCCCTTCAGCTGGGGTGGGGGAGATCCAGAAATGTGTTCATGTTTTTAAATGTCGCCCAACAAAGGCTCGGTCACCTGCATGTTTCTAAGGGAGCAGAAGGCCATGCCGCCTCAGCTGCTCCTCCTTTCTCCATCGCATCAAACCGAACTACTTTCCAGGCCCCTCCTGGCCTGTTCCCACCCAATGCCCTATCCTCGCTCACGCAGTCAAGAGCTTGACTCCCGCCTCCGACCACCCATGAGACCAACCTCCATCACCCATTTGTGATGCTCTCACATAAGCCCCTTTGTGTTCTCTCCCCTGCTGCCCCTCTCGCGTGGGAGGAGCTCCCCATAAACATCCCCAAAGCCACCTCGTTCCCCTTCCAACACCTCCTCAAACTCTCCTTTGGCACGATGCTGACACAAACCTTGACAATCAGTAGGCAGCTGCTGTGACCGCTGTCCAGCGTGCTGACCGATTAAATACCGTCTCCTTTGTTTCCTTGTACTCCCCCGTCCATCTGTCTCTTGTTTAGACAAAGCTCTTTGGGGCAGGGCCTAGTGCAACTGGGTCGTGGGCCATGTCTTGGGCCGCTAGGTACTACCACAATACAAATCTTCATCCAAGTCATGCTCTGCAGGGCGGGGTCTGTGCCCTCCATCCCAACATCAGAACCCAGGTGATGGACCTACACTGGCACCCCTGATCCAAACTCTGGGGAAAGGGCAGAGCCAGCTCTGCACACTGTGTCTTCAGCTACCCTTTGGCATAAATTACCCCTGACCACGGCCAAGCGCCAAACCTCACATGGTGCCCAGAGGTATGAACCTGGAAGTGAATATTAGCCCAAGAAAGCGGTTACCTTCAGCAAAAGGATGTCATTGACTCTAGGACGTTCTTCGTAGGCGGGGTGCGGGTGATAGCTTTGAACCGCAAACGTTTGCTGGGAGTTCTCTTGCCTGTGGATATTGTGAGCTCCTAAGGTGACTGTCAGGTTCCTGAAATTGGCGAAAGCAAATCAATCGCTTTTCCTTTTATTTATTCATAGAATCTCAGGGTTGGAAGGGACCTCAGGAGGTCATCTAGTCCCACCCCCTGTTCAAAGCAGGACCAATCCCCAGACAGATTTTTACCCCACTTCCCTAAATGGCCCCCTCAAGGATTGAGCTCACAACCCTGGGTTTAGCAGGCCAATGCTCAAACCACTCTGGCCTGCTCTGTAACCATGTGGTAGCTGGTCCTGACACCCACCCGCTAGCTGCCAAGAAAAGATGCTACAGCCGTAAGGCAAAGAAAACCTATTACCCAGCCTAGGGATTTATAGATAATGAACATCTGTGAGCTGATTGCGAAGGCCCTTAATGTGAGCACATGTTCCCCTTACACTGCCAGAGTCACTAGCGGGTCCTGAATGCACTTGAGAATCGGGCCTGTGTCTGGGAGTTTGGGGAACTTTGGGCATCAGGACTCCTGGGTTCTATTCCTGACTCTGCTGCTCACTCACTGTGTGGCTTTGGATACATCACAGCCCTTCTGTGCCTCAGTTTCCCTGGCTGTAACGTGAGAGTTAAGGGTATTCATCTGAGGGTTAATTAGCATTTGTAAAACCCTTGCATGCTGATGTAATTAAACCGTGCTGTGTTTGTCAGCAGCAATAGAGGCGGGTCATCGAGTGGGGTCTGTTTCCACTGGAGTCCCGCAGGGATCGGTTCTTGGCCCTAGCCAGCATAAAACGATCACCGATAAAGTTTGCAGACGGCACACGAATTGGGGGAGTTGTAAAGGACCAGGAGGGACAGGTGGCTGATTCAGAGCGATCTAGGTTGGCTGGTAAACTGGGTGCAAGCAGCCAATGTGGTTTTTAATATGGTTAAATGTAAATGTGTCCATCTGGGAGCACAGACTGTCGGCCATACTTCCAGGATGGGGGAGTGCTATCCTGGGATGCAAGGACTCTGAAAAAGACTACGTTGGGGAGTGCGGATAATCGGCTGAGCACGAGCTGCCAGTCAATCTGTGCCCAGAAGGGCTAATGCAACCAACCGTAGGCTGCATAAACAGGGGATTCTCGAGTAGGGAGTACAGGGTGTGATACAGCATGGCCGGAGGGCAGCAGGAGAGTGATCGATGGGAGATACGTAGGCCCCAGGATGATGAGAGCCTTATTCCCTGTAGAGGGAAGATAGGCTGCTACAGTTTAATTAGCGCACCTGAAGCCAATTAAGCCAATTAGAGCACCTGAAGCCAGTCACCTGATAGAAACGCCCTGCTTCAATCAGCCAGTGGGAGGAGTCGAAGCAGAGTGGTTTGGTGTTGGAGCAGAGAGCAGTTTGGAGGGAAGCAGAGGAGAGTTTGGAGAAGTGCTGTGGCGGGGCCAGAAGACCAAGACCCTAGGTAAAGGGAAACCCGGCTTGTACAAAGCAGAGGGACTCCACAGGCACAAGGGGTTGGGGGAAACCTGGCCCAAGCGGAGAGAGGGCAGGAAGCCCCACAAGCTGAAGGGCCGGAGAGGGAAGTAACCCAGGAGAAGGAATCGCTAGTTCAAATGGTTCACTGCTATCCCTAGAGCCCCTGGGCTGGGACCCGGAGTAGAGGGCCCGGGTCCCTCCCTCTCCACTCCCCTCCTCTGGGACACTAGTGGGACAGTTAATAGCCCAGATCAGGGGTGAGAAACGGCGCCCTGAACACCCCCACAAGAAGAGAAAGTGCGGGACCCATCATAGTAGTGCCGGCAATTTGCCA
This sequence comes from Emys orbicularis, assembly GCF_028017835.1. Lineage (NCBI taxonomy): Eukaryota > Metazoa > Chordata > Testudines > Emydidae > Emys > Emys orbicularis. Next base: position 10,432,023 of record NC_088706.1, on the reverse strand, counting down.
CACGGGGTTATTTTACCTCTGAATTTGGCACTGGTGCGGCCGCTGCTGGAATCCTGAATTCAGTTCTTGTGCCCAGAATTGAAGAAGGGTGTTGATAAATTGGAGAGGGTTCAGAGAAGAGCCACGGGAATGATTAAAGGATTGGAAAACCTGCCTGAGAGTGATCGACTCAAGGAGCTCCATCTATTTAGCTCAACCCAGAGAAGGTTAAGGGGTGAGTTGATCACAGTTTTTCAGTGCATACACAGGGAACAAATATTTAATAATGGGCTCTTCAGTCTAGCAGGGAAAGGACCAACACAATCCAGTGGCTGGAAGGTGAAGCTAGACACATTCAGACTAGAAATAAGGAATATTTTTTTCACAGTGAGAGTAATTAACCACTGGAACAATTTACCTAGTGTGGGGGTGGGGGTGGATTCTCCTTCACAGACAACTTTTAAATCTACTTCAAACAGATCTGTTCTAGGGATTATTTTGGGGGCAGCTCTCGGGCCTGTGCCATACAGGAGCTCAGACTAGATGATCACAGTGGTCCCTTCTGGCCTTAGGAGCTATGAATCAATAGTTATAAATACTTTAATAATTCTGGAGTTAAGCACTAGAAAGCGTTTTCAGATAAAACCAGATGAAAAGGCAAATTCTTCCTCTAATTCTTCCTTGGCCTGGTGATCCCCCACCGGAGAGAATCTCTCTGCCATTCCCAGCTCTGTAAGTCAAAGTGGGACCCCCCCCCAGGTGCACTCTGCTCCTAATGTGATGGAATTAGAGGAGGGCAGAGATGGGTGACAAGCTTTTGAAGGATGATGCTCTACAGTAGAGCTGAGCAAAATGTTTCGGACAGAAGGTTTCTGATTGGTTTGGTTTTGCGTTTTCTTCCCCCCCCCCAAACAAGGTTGATTTGGCGACACTGAAAGATTTTTGCGAATTTGCGTCCATTTCAGTGAATTGTTTTGGCCAACAAAAGTCTGCAAAAGTCAGTGTTCTTCAGTTTGAAAATGTCAAAACACTTTTTTAAAAAAAATCTTTGGGGGGGAAGGTCAAAATGACTTTTAGAGCTTTCTTTCACTTTTATCACAAAATGCAAACACCTGAAAATACCTCTCAACATCAAAATGTTTTGTTTGACACCCCTCCCCTTTTTTTTTTGTCACTGAAAATTTCTTTAAAAAAATCATTCAGATTGACCCAAAATGATTTTTGTCAATGTTTTTGGAATGGCCAATGAATCAAAAAATCCGTTCTGTGGTTCTAGATACAAGGTGGGGGAGGTAATATCTTTTATTGGTGAAGAGACTCTAAAGCTTGTCTCTCTCACCAACAGACGTCAGTCCAATAAAAGATATTACCTCCCCCACCTTGTCTGTCTAATACCCTGGGTCCACTACAGCTACCCCACCAGTGCATAGATTATTTGGTTCATCTGCTGTACATGTGAGGTTTAAACCTGAGAGAGGTATTTATTATTCGTACTGTGGGAGTGCCTGGCATTGATCAGGAGCCCCTTGCGTCAGGTGCTGTACAAATACCGAACAAAATCTTACCCCCTGCAGTGAGCAGCCGTCATCACCCAGCCTGGGTCCACCAGAAATCCCCCGCAGAAATCCAAGGTGGTCCTCTTCAGATAGGCCATGTAGGGTCTGGAGTGGGGCTTGGCTTCATGCCCCCCCACAATCTCACTCCATGAAGCTCCTGAAAGAGAGACGCTCCTGATGATGTGATTGGTCTGTTCTCGCCTCACCTGGTGCATGGACCCCAGGTGGTCGTCCAACCCCCTGGCTTTCTCTACTAACCAGCATGGGCGGAAGTGGGGGACAGCAGAGCGAGCAGGATTAAGAGGCTGCAGGCCTGTCTCATCTTGGAGTTCTCAACTTAGCCAATCCCCTTCCAGCCTGGGTTGCAGTTAGGGTCTCCGGCAGCTCCCTGCCTGGTTTTATAAGCTGAGACCCGTGAGATTCAGCACCTAGGAAACCACAGGGTTTGGGCTCATCTGACTAATCAACGTAGAATCAGTTTGCTCATGCACAGCCCTGGAGCACTAGCTACAAAGTGCATCTCTCAGCAGCATGGTTATTGCGGTCAGGGTAAAACTCCCTCCGTACGGAGCCAGCACAAGCCTTGGGTCTCAGTCAGATCCCACCCAGGACCTCTTCTGAAAGCTAAAGTGGCACCCTCTGCACGGGGCATTTTAGCTTTGAGTTGTAGGTTCCCGGGGGAGGAATCAATTTCATTGAAAATAATTATTTGCCGCCCTCATGTAGCAATTTCCTCCAAGCTATTTACAGTGGTGCCAGATCACAGTTCAGGGCGGCTGCACCTGGACTCCCCCTCTGGGCTCCAGGCAGGGCACCCATGCTCAGGTCTTCGCCTCTCTTGGGTGGGAGACACGTGTCTCTCTCTCCCTTCTGACCAGGGTATTTCCAGGCTGCACAGCTCCCTGCCTTCACCATGTTATTTCAGGCAAAAGGCAGGCTATCTAAGCAGACCTGCTTTGTTTCTGCCCTCAAGGCCAGTCAGGTCACCACCATGACACCCTGTCATTGCTGCAGCTAGAAGTCACCAGCTAGGCCTTTCTAAGCAAGCCGAGTTTATTCTTCAGATAAAAGTACTGCAGGGAAAACATACCCAAACCCATAAACGAACCTACCTGCATGCTAATAAGCTGACTGGAGATTCCCCCTGCCCCCGCCCCCAACATTGGCTCTGGCAGAAGCCATCCTCCCAAACCTCCCCCCCCCCCGGGGGCTTTCCTGTGGTTTCAAGTTCATCAAACCCTTTGCTCAGAATGACAACCCACTCTCAGTAGGCCAAAGTCCTTCCAGTCGTTCCCTTAGGACTGGGGCCCTCCGGGCACCAGGCGTCCTGTCCATTTAAGGTCAGGCTTGACAAAGCCCTGGCTGGGATGATTTAGTTGGGAATTGGTCCTGCTTTGAGCAGAGGGTTGAACTAGATGACCTCCTGAGGTCCCTTCCAACCCTGATATTCTATGATTCTATGATTTGCTGGATCAGGGAGGAGGCCCTGAGTCAGTTTAAACTCAGGTTATTTATCCCAACCTCTTTTCTTTATCTGCTAGTCTCCAGATCCATCTTGAGCCTTTGAAGAGACCGGGAATCGGTGTCAGCCGACAATGGGTCCCCTCCCCGGGGTGATGCTCCCCAGGGCTGGTAACCAGAGGAATTCCATCAGCATACCCCCTCCTCCAAGAGGTGGTCCATACAATCTCACAATCACACAGGAACAATTGCATTTTTAATACAGTGGACAGCTCAAGGAGCTCAGTCTGTTTAATTTAACAAAGAGAAGGTTAAGGGTGACTTGATCCCACTCTGTAAGTATGGAAATCGGAGCCAATATTTAATAATGGGCTCTTGAGTCTAGCAGAGAAAAGTATAACTCGATCCAATGGCTGGAAGTTGAAGCTAGACAAATTCAGCCCGGAAATAAGATGCACATTTTTAATGATGAGAGTAATTAATCATTGGAACAATTTAATTCAGTATGGTGCGTCCAGGATATTGCAGGAAATTGCTGTCTGTCACAGCCAGCTCTTGTGATTTGATCCTGAGTCTTGCAATATTTAGGATTGTTCTTAAAGCCCCAGCTTCTGGAGTCACATGATTATGTGAAAATCTCAGCTCTTGGGGAAGGGGGAGGGGAGTAAGTTTCTAGCCCTTATTGTTGGGGAGAAAAAATGGAAAATGTGACAAGAGTGTGATCTAAAGTCTCAAAATCCAGGAGGCCAAGAACCTAAAATGTATTAATTAAAAAAAACAACAACAAATACATGATTTTTAATTCAGTCTTGTGAATATTTTTTGGAGCCTGGTTTATCATTTCTGATGTTTGGCTGTTGTTTGTCAGTGTAACTTATTTGTCTTACATGGAAAAAAAACAGAGACAATCCTGAATGATTTCCTTACCAGCATTGTTCCCCACTACATTTTTTATAGCATCTCAAACCATCCACGCGGCATCTTTGCTGGGGGGTTTAAAATCTTAAAAGCAACTTTCCCTGCTCCCCTTCAAAGCTTTCCTTACCAAACCTCCCTCCCTTATCAACCTACTTCCATTAGGGTTCTGGAGACAGAGGGAGCTGGATCCCCAGCTGGTGTAAGTCAGCTTAGTGCTACTGAAGCCAAGGGACCTAGACTGATTTACACCATCTGATCTTGCCTGATGATTTGCTGCTGATTGTGATGGAGGATGGGCGATCTGGGCGGAGCCTGAGAGTCTTAAACATTGGGGTTTGGAGATAAAGTTATCAGCGATGGTTGTGATAAAGTTGTCACGTCTACATGTTGATAGCATCCTTTCCACGTTCACAGATTTTTTCCCCTGGTGTCTCGTTGTTTTTGCTGATACAGACTAACACAGCTACCCCTCTGAAATCTGCCATTTAGACTGTTATCAGAAGCCATGTGCCTTCTCTCCACTTGTATGTTTGACTGACAGCTTTAAACCCAGTTAGGAACGGATGAGTTTCTCTCTGTGGCACATGAGTGCCTCTAACTCCCATGTGGTAAATAATGAGGTGCTCAGATGGGGGGGGGGGGTAACGGGGTCCAGATCACACCCCAAGTTCCTAGTCCACTGTCTTGTCTCTAACAGAACCAGCTGCTTCAGAATAAAGCGTAAGAAACCCAGTTATTAGATAAATTACCCCAGGGAAGCTTCTTCCTATCCCCCATGGTTAGCGTTGGGCTAGAAACTTTTTTATGAAATGGAAGCTGAGAAAGGAAAACCCCAGGATGTCATGATTGGCAATGAAATCACGCGAGTTGGTAACGCTGGACGTGCTCAACACTGGCCTGACTCTGCTCCGACAGTGGGAGTTTTCCTCCTCTCGAGATTTTTCTAGCAGCGATCAGTGACAAACCCAGGACCACAAGAAAAGCACAAGGAGGCAGCGGGCAGCATGTGAGAGGGTCTGTGTCTAAACTGAACGGCACAGCTAATCCGGTGGGTTACACATTCCCAGCAATAAGGACCACGAACACCTACAGACCGTGCCCCTCCCACTTGCAGAGTTCCGAATAGACAGGACATATTAATGGCTGCGCAGTCCGGAATCAGAAAACCACATGGGTCTTTTTCAGTTCTCCTGGGGCACTTCCCTCCGTGGCCTGGGAAGTCGAAAGAGGGCTGTTCTCCTCTAGGCCCAGTTGCTCATTTACACCCGTGCAACCCTCTGAAATCAAAGGGCCTGCCCCGTTGCAACTGGGAGCCGAATTTGGCCCCTTGTGTTTATCTGGAGAATGATCAGAAACCCACTGAAACAAGCCGTTGTGAAGCAGGAGAACGAGACACTGTGAAATGCAGATTGGCGTTTATTTTTCAAGCTGGTTACATGCCCGGCATCGCAGCGAGCGACAGAGAAGGAATGGAGCAGTGACCGGGGTGAAGGGGGTGTGAGAACATAGGGTTGGGGAGTCTCCCCCCTTAGAGGGACTGGCAGCTGCATTCTTTGCTCTGCTTCTGCTCGGACAATGTGGCACCAGCTGAAATTGCCAGGGAGAGAAACTCCCTTGTAAACCCAAGCGAAGCCCAACCTCAGCCTGGGACAGAGCCGGGGAAACAAACCAGGGAATGCCCAGGAGGGAGCGAGCATGGGGCAGAGCCTTCCCCTCCAGGTGATCCAAAACCACCTCCTTGGGCCGATTTCAACCCACTTCAGTGCCTCCTGCTCTAGAATTATCCCTGACTCTGCTCTGATGGTCTTAGCACCATCCCAGAGACTGGGCAGCTGTGCCCTATTCAAGTCAACAGGGGCAGAAGGAATCCTGAAGCCCCTCAGAACAGCAAAGCCGCTGCTTCTTCAGGGGACCAGGCAAGAGAATATTAACTCAGGGGGCTGAAAACTTGACATTCCTCTCCTGAGCCAACAGAACCCAGGTGACACGGGAACTGCTGGGCCTGCAGGCCTTCAGGTCTACAGTAACAAGGCCATAGAGGCACCTAGAGAGAGTCTTGTCCCCTATGGTTTCAGACTACACCCCGAAGGGAGAAAAAGCCGGAGGATGCAGCATAAGGGAAAGCAGCACAGGTCTCCAAGGCAGAAGATGCTGGAGGAGAAGCTGGAGCATCTCCCTCTCCGGTCCTCTAGCCCATGATCTTTTTGATCCACGGAAGGTAGTTAGCAATGCGGGTGTAGACAGCAGGAGGGGCGCTGTAGCCAAAGGAGACAATTCCCTGCACCACCCCATTGCAGATCAGAGGCCCCCCGGAATCCCCCTGCCAAACAGAGAAGAGGAGAGACTTCAGAGGCCCTCCAGATATGGGGCCAACTTAATCCCTAGCGTAACTTGAATGACTTCCATGCACTTACCCCAGGGGTCAACCTGTTAAGTTGGCTGTTCTGCACAAACCCAATGTGGTCGCCCCATGTCACAGGCACTGCAATCACTGGGTGTGACTGCGGCTCATGACTGATGTTCCCGAGTGAGCATTACTGGAGCAGTGAAGCTGTAGCAGCGTAGGCTGTACGAACCTATCCAGAACCCAGGGTAAGCACTCCCAGGTCTGGCCCATGCTGTGGTACCCGAGTCAGCTAAATTAAAGCTAGCTCGGCTACATGTACATCAGTGGTGATCGCCCCCTGTGCCCGCGGCAGAGACACACGGTCCAAAGAGGTCTGCCCTAGAGCTGGGCTAATAATGGAGTTTTCATCTCGTGCCAGTTCCAAACAGCAGCAAGGAAAAAAAGGGGTCTGGGCTTGGAGCGTTTTCAAGGAAAACGGAGGGAGGTTTCCAAAGGGAGAGGTGTTTCGAATCGAAAAATCAGAACATTCTGTTTGGAAAAGGTCAAACCAACGTGTTTCGATTTGGTTCAGAAATGTGGTGGGGGGGGGGAAGGGAGGGAGTTGGGTTTTTTTCACCGAAACCATTGGGTGAATTGAACACAACTTGGTGCAATGTTTTGGTTGACCTAAATCTGCATGTTTTGGCCAAAAAAAAGGGGGGGAGGGGTTGAAATTTTTTGCCCAGGTCTTGTGTAGATGGGACTTACTACGGAATCCATCGGTGCTGGGCCGTGTGCTTCCACAGATCTCCGGGCTCAGCAGCAAACCCTCCTTCAGGAGCTGAATGCAGGGCTTGTGTCAGCCTGGGTAGCAAGAAACCACACGGGGGAAACCCTTATGGGAGACACATGGGCTGGCAGGAGATTTGCATCCACGAGCGTCCCTCCTCTTAGAGTGGAACCTAAGTAGCTTGCCTGGGAGTCCCAGCTTACACTTCCCCGTTCCACCTGTTGGCCGGCGTTCCCAGTACTGACCTGGCTGGAGTCCTTGAGCTGGTGGAAGCTGCCGGCGCAGAGCATGCCGTCGTTGAGGTTGGGGTAGAGGTTGAGGCATTTCCTGCGGCTGTAGATGGTGATGTTGGTCTCAAAGAGCTTGTCGGTGATCCTCTCTTTGTCAATGAGGCCCCATCCCGCGGTGCTGCACTTGGTGTCGGTGGGGACGTCGCTGCTGGTCTTGGGCAGGGGGATGACCTGGACGTATTTAGTCAGCTTGGCCTTCGCTGTCAGCTGGGTGGGAGGAAGAGGAGGAGTATTAAGCCCCAAGCAGCAGTCAATGGCATCTGGAGGCAGGGGTCACGCGGTGAGAATGGCTCAGGAAGATGTCCAGTGGCCCTACCTGGCCAGGTGATGGGAGAGGCTGAGCATCCTCAGAGCCAGTGCTCAGCAGCTTACAGCAACGGGCCCTGAGCACTTACACTGAGCAGCCTAGGGGACAGGAGGGAGGCAATACTGGAGAACATGCAGCTTGCAGGGGATGTGGGACAGTGCGGCTGACACTGGGGGATCTATTCTGAGTGTCCCTGACCCCCAGGGAACTCCAGGAAGGTTGAGGCTGCAGGATCTGCCCAGGGCTTCCTTTCCCATAGCAGCTGTCGGGGGGACCTCCCTTGCTGCAGACAAGTCACTTACCTTTAGCAGCAGGATGTCGTTAGTTAAGAAGATGCCGTTGTATTCAGGGTGTTTGTAGTACGTCTCAACCCCCAGCACCTGCTGCGACTCCTCTGGCTCATGGATGTTGTGAGCTCCCAGGATCACGGTGATATCCCTGAAACCGGGAGGAGACAGCCTGGGTCACTTTCCCTGACACAGCCCCTTTCCCCTTCCCCGAGCAATGGGGGCTGGCTTCACATGGACTGCAGACGGCTCCTGCTTTAAAATGTATTCCGTCAACCAGCGTGAGAAGGACAAACCCGGCGACGGTACCTACCCCATGCAGTGAGCGGCAGTCATCACCCAGTCCGGGGCCACCAGAAACCCCCCGCAGCTGAAACCACCCGACATCTTCAGGGCTGCCATGTAGGGCCTCGAGTGGGGCTTAGCTTCATGCCCCCCCACAATCTGACTCCGCAAAGCACCTGAAAAAGACACAGTCCCCTGAACAGGAGGAGAGGGAATGGCTCCTTCCTCACCTGGTGCATGGACCCCGGAGAGTCACCCTCACCCATGGCTTCCTCTACTCACCAGCATGGGCCGAGGGGTAGGACAGCAGGGAGAGCAGGAGCAAGAGACACTGGGGCCGCTCCATCTCTAAGTTCACAGCTCCTCGGATCCTCTTCCAGGCTCGGCACCAACCTGAGCCTCCTGCTGCCCTGTGGCTGGTTTTATAGCCTCAGACCAACGAAACTCGGAAACCAGGAAACCACATGTGCTGGGCTGATCTAAATGATCCGGGCACAATCAGATCCTTGTGCGTCTATCTGCTACCGCCTCTCCACTTGCCTCTGGTCACTTGCTTCAGATGCTCGGAAGCTGGCCCGAATTGACAGCTCCTGGGGGCGTGCAGGACAATGCATCTCTTGTTCCCAGCGGGGCAGGCCAGTCAGCAGGACCTGTGGGAGAGTAGTCGCTGTGTTAACAGGCCCTGCTTAAAACAAACACAAACACTCCATAAAGCACCTTCCCAGTGTGACTTGCAGTCTATACGATTTTATAAAAATATGCTAATGAGTGAATATAATGTAACGGGAATATGCTTCATGCAAAAGGTCTCTTGTAAGGTATCATTACAAAGCTTATAATCTACTGAGTGTGGTCATCCTATGTCTATAAATGTATCCCTCTTGTATCTAAAACTAGAAATATGAAATATAACTCTGAGGGCCTATTGTAATTATGCAAAGTGGGGGCCATTAATGGTGGTTTGGAATCTTGATGGCTCCCATCAACCAGGACAATTGACTGTGGATGGCTCTGTTTGCAGGCAGGCCTTCCTGTGAGTCAGGCTGGGAGGAATGAAGGCTTGGGGTCTTACAGTGACATGTGATCATGTCACCTGAACTGGAATCCATCTTTAACCTGGTGCTTTTGCAGTGAGGAGGGGTGGGAACCCAGAGGGACAAAGGATTCCTGCCTTATGCAAAAGATATATAAGGGGGTGGAACAGAACAAAAGGGGCGGCCATCATGAGGAATCCCCTAGCTACCACCTGAGCTGGAACAAGAGCTGTACCAGGGGAAAGGATTGGGTCCAGACTAGGAAGGCATCCAGTCTGTGAAAGAAACGTATTGAAACATCTCTGAGGGTGAGATCTTATCTGTATTCAGTTGTATTACTGTATTAGACTTAGATTTGCGTGTTTTATTTTATCTTACTTGGTAATTTACTTTGTTCTGTCTATTACTACCTGGAACCCCTTAAATCCTACTTTCTGTATTTAATAAAATCACTTTTTACTTCTTAATTAATCCAGAGTATGTATTAATACCTGGGGGGAAGCAAACAGCTGTGCATATCTCTCTATCAGTGTTATAGAGGGTGAACAATCTATGAGTTTAACCTGTATACGCTTTATATAGAGTAAAACGGATTTATTTGGGTTTAGACCCCATTGGGAGTTGGGCATCTGAGTGTTAAAGGCAGGAACATTTCTGTAAGCTGCTTTCAGTTAAGCCTACAGCTGTTAGGGGACGTGATTCAGACCTGGGTCTGGGTTTGCAGCAGGCTAGCGGGTCTGGCTCAAACCAGGCAGGGCACTGAAGTCCCAAGCTGCCAGGGCAGGAAGGCAGGGGCAGGAGTAGTCTTGGCATATCAGTTGACAGCTCCCAAGGGGGGGTTCTGTGATCCAACCCGTCATACCCAGGATCTCAGAGCTAAAGCCCCAGCATGCACTGTGCTCGTGATAAACGCCCCCCCATACATCATGGGATTTGCCTGTGGGGCATGGAAAGTATGGGACCTTACAGGCCCTACACGGTGTGAGACAAGGAAGACAACGTTTGCAAACTGCCCAGTGATTGGGTGCAGGCGTAACTCCCCCCAGTGTCATGTGGTGCCTGATCCACTGCGATATGAGTTTGTTCCAGTCCCAGCTGCGGAGCCGTGACTTTCTAGCTCGAGCTACAGCCAAGCTGGTGCTTTTAGCTCCGGAGGCCGGTGGGGTGCTGGCGAAGAGGGTGGCTGTCACCCAGTCAGCAGGGGCTCTTTGGGGGCTAGCAGTGGACAGATGGAAATGTGCTCTGTAGAACATGGATAGTTTGGAGTGGAGAGGCCTCGGCCCTTCTGTACCATTCCTATCCTACGTCTATAGCACATCTCACCTGCACAGATCAAGGCACTTAAAAAGGCAGGCCAGGATCGTTATCCCCATCTTACAGATGGAGAAACTGAGGCACAGGAAGCCGACGTTACTTCCCCAAGGTCGCCCTGGGATGATGCAGTGCTGGTGTCAGCAGAGATTACATGTGGGTGTAAGTAAAGGCTACGCGCTGGGAGCAGCCCTCTGCAGTGAGCAGGAGTCACTCCCAAGCGCTAGGCCGGCCGTGTCCTCTATTCCCAGGAGCAGGGAATTCAAACTGGGCTGAATATGGGCCGAGACATGGGGTTAAGTGTGAGTCTCATGCCCTGTCAGCCCCCATTTGCCACATGTTGGGTCTTCAGCTCACGCCGGAGCAGCTTGTGTGTTTAGCACGGTAGGTGCCCGGTTCAAAACTAACGTGTTGCCCAAGAGGGTGGTTGTCACTGTTGTAACACCGTTGTGGGTGCAGCCGTGGCCTGGGACTCAGGAGACCCTGGTTTTGTTCCTGTCTCCACCACTGACGTGGCTGGATGATTTGGGGCAAGTCACAGCCCCGCTCTGTGCCTCAGTTTCCTCATCTGTACAATGGGGATAATAACATTCCCCTCCTTTGTAAAGCACTTGGAGATTTATGGCTAGATGAGAGCTAGGAGGTATTATTATTATTAAGCCCTGTGACTGAGTAGTTTAAATTGTTCCCTTGCGTGTGTCTACACTGAGTTTCATCTCCCATCAGGTAGCCAAGTCCTTAAGGAATTCCTCATGCTCCCCCCTACTCTGGGTTAATCTCACTTGTTCTGTGGCCACACCCGGTGTGGCCATCTCATTATTAACCCTCTGGGGCAGGCCGTTAATAACCGATTTGGACTGCACCACTGCGAAGTCCTGAGTCGTGGGAAACCCTGCTCCTCTCCTCTCCCGTTGAGAATGATCTGTCAGTGTCCCGGACTCCGCATGACTGCTGGAGCCAGCAATAGCCGTAATCGATCATGTAAAGGGCATGAGAAGGTGTTGGGTGGTGTGAGAGAGGATCTGTATCTCCACTCAAGTAGAAAAATGATGATGGGTTCTGTGCCTCCCTGGAGATAACGGTCAAGAACACCAGCCGGCTGATAGCATCCTTTCCGCTGTCACACATTTTTCCATTGGGCAGAAGGTGCTAACGGCGGCCCAGGCTGTAACCAAAAACCACACAGGCCTTTGCCATTTCATCGGGGGGGGGGGGGGATATTTATCTCTCTGCAGAGAGCCCACGTAAAGTCTGTGCACCACTTGGCTCCGATGCTACAGTCACAAGCACAATATTGGGAGGGAAGAGACTTAAGGCCTCACTTAAGCCGAGATTTTCAGTGGAGACGCCGTGAAGGGGGGCCTGATTTTCAGCCGGTGACTGCTCGGCGGTCTGTGGAAATCAGGCTCTTCCAACTGGGTTCCCAAAGTCATTCATCTTCTTTGGAAATCTTGGCCTTAATGACCTGAGGTTGATGGCGACAGTGGGACATGGAGGAAGAGAAGATGCTTCTCCCCTCTGCGCTCCACCAAACCCGTCCCAGGCATCTGCCCAAGAAGAGCAGCAGTCAGAAGCAGGAACTACCAGAAGAGACACTGTTACCTCTTCCTCACTGCAAACACCTTCAGCAGGAGGACAGTTAGCTGGCGCTGCTTGGTCAGTGCCTGGTTTGCAGGGGCTTGATTCAGCCCATCCCCATAGATCCCAACAGGATCAGACCCTAGGTAAGAAGAGGACCCAAGTCTTAGCAGAAGGGGAAGATGTCTGCTCTAGGTTCAGTGTCAGACCATTTGCGGGAAGGGTCCCTGGTTCAGCTTTGTGCCGGATTCTCAGTGGGGGTCACTGGGGCCATAGCTGCATTTGACATCAGCTGAGCATCTGGCTCTGGGACTCGGTTTTGTGACCCCTTGCTAAGCTAGTCAGGGAGGCAACCCTGCCCTCTGGGGGGTCACTAAACCTCTGACTGCCAGAAGCTGGGACTGGACGTCTGGGGATGACTCACACAGTAATTGCCCTGTCCTGCTCATTCCCTCCGAAGCCCCTGGCGGTTGCCACTCTCAGAGCCAGGATACTGGGCTACCTGGGCCATTGGGCTGACCCAGTCTGGCCGTTCTTACATCCACAGGTACAGACAGAATCCTGAACCCCCCTGCTAGAGAGCCTCATGTCCCCAGGGGACCAGTCAGGGGACTCTGAACTCAGGGGATTTAAATCTTTAAAGAGCACATTTTGCATATCTCTTAGCATGCTAATGATGCCCCCCCCTAATCTCTGCTCACAGGAGGGTGTGTTTGTCCCCAGGGAGAAGAGCCTCTTCCTCTAATGAGTGGAGAGCCCGTTAGCACCCTGCCCTGGGGAGGAATTAGGGGCCTTGTTTTATTCCTGTAGCTTCATACAACACACACACACACACCACCCCTAAGGGGGACACACACACACCACCCCTAAGGGACACACACACCTCACAGAGGCAACATAAGGAAAGCAGCACAGGTCTCCAAGGCAGCAGATGATGTAGGAAATTGGCACCTGTCTTTCCTGTCTTCTATCCCATGGCCTGGCAAGGAATGTAAAGTCAACTGGAAAGAATAAGGAACTATACACGCTGCTGGGACTGTGCACGGTCCAGGCATTATATAGAGCCCTCTAACAGGCTGATCCGCCACTTTAAATGCCTGGAGCCAGCCAGCCTTCTTCCATTATCAGACCCTGCTGAGAAGGGGGGTCAGGGGCTTTCTATGAAGGCCTCAGAGGGTATAGGTGGGAGCTCCTGGAGCAGCCTTCTTTCAGCACTGAGAGGCCATGGCAGATGCTTGTGGGAGCTGTAACCCAGGGTGGACAGAGGAACTGCTTCTGTTTGGTGTTTCAAGAACACAACTGTGTCCTGAGACAAGGGCCTGGGAGGCTTTGGATGTGGCATGAATCCTTCCTGGGCTGGGGAGTGTTGTAGTAAATTGGGGTCCTAGCAGACCCACCTCGATGGGGAGCCGGCCTGGGAAAGTGGGGAGACGTTTATAAAGTGTTCCGCTCCCCGGTCGCAAGAGTTGATGGGAGAAGGTGACAGAAAGACTAAGTTAGACAAAACAAAAAGGCCGACTGGTCTAACTGAAGGACTGGGCTAAGACCATGGTTGGGGAACAAAAGGTGCGTGGGACCAATCAATGAACCACAACTGGCGTGTTGGAAATTAGGCCTAATTGGTGGACAAAATAACGAGGGGATGGGTTATTCCACCCCTCAGTCCCTTCTGGGGTCCTTTAAAAAAAACTTTGGGGACAGAGAGAGCTGGCTGGCTGGGAGACAGGAGACCAGAAGGAGCAAATGAAACCCTCCTGGCTGCTATCCTCACCATCTCCTGGGACCCACTGCGACACCATTAGGCCTTTGTCGTCCTGATCCTGAGATGGGTCTTGGCTAGGATTGGGGGACTAATGGATTTTTTGGTTCGCTGGCAACTGAAAAAATAACATAAAAGTTTTTGGGTTTGGGTTGAACTGAAAACAAATTTTCCGGTGAATCACAAAGTTGGGAAAATGCCATGTCAGGCTGAGACAGAACGTTTTGTGCAGATGCAAAATGGTTTGTTTGGATTTTGAGCATTTTGACCAAATATCCTGGTGGGGGGGGGGGGGCACTGCCTTTTTATAGCCTTTAGCCCAGGGGGAGGGAACTCACCTGGGCTGAGGGAGACCCTGTTTCAATTCTTCTCTCTGTCTGATGTGGGGTCTTCCACATTGTAGGAGCATGTCCTAGCCACTGGTCTATGGGCTGGCTCAATCTCACTGGCTGAAGCTGTTCTATTGGGCCAGGGAAAAAGAGCACCAATGACCCTATAGCCTAGTGGTTAGAGCACGCCATTAAGACGGGGGCAACCCATGTTCAAGTCCCTGTTCCGATGACTAATTATTTAGGGAGGGTAGAACAGCTTCAAGAGAAGGGACCGACAGCGAGGTCTGTGCCGAGGGGCCGTAACTGACCCAAAACAGAGATAAAAGGGGAAGCCCTTAGATAAAACTCAGGCTGTGTTCTGGAGATAAGAACTCAGCATGCTGCAAAGCGCGGGCAGCCCAGCGCAGTTCCTCCACGCGTGCTGATCTACCGCTTGTCACGGGGGACCGCAACGGCTGCCCATGATTGCTGTGCTACTCACAACCGCAGCGGTCAGTGGCTGGTGGTTTTACAGCAGAAGTGGAGGTTGCTGGGGCTGACCCATCCTGTTCCTAAGCCTAGACCCCTAGGGGAACACACAGATTGCCAGGGCAGGGTCTGGGCTTCAGATTCGGAGAGTCCCCCCCAAATCAGGGAACAGCCAGAGGAGGAGCAGCAGGTAGGGGATGCTGGGATTTGGTGTGGGAGGAAAATCAGAGACTCAGGAACTGGAGGGCGGCCGGCGGAGCCCATCTGTAGGGACTGGGAGGAAGAGGTGGATGGGGCTCCAGGGGATAGCTCTGTCCGGGGGCTTTGTACTTCCGGTGGGCTGGAAATGTCAGGGGTGGGGCGACTGTGAGTCCGAATCTGGCCTGAAACAGGGTGGCTTGCCCGTGGGCTGGAGAGCCTGGGGCTAAGCCAGCCTTGATTGCACGAGGAGCCCCACCTGAGAGTGTGAAAAGTCAGACAGCAAGTGTGAAAAATCAGGACAGCGGGTAGGGGGTAATAGGAGCCTATATAAGACAAAGCCCCAAATATTGGGACTGTCCCTATAAAATCGGGACATCTGGTCACCAGGGCCGGTGCAAGGAAGTTTCACACCCTAGGTGAAACTTCCACCTTGCGCCCCCCGCCCCCAGCCCTGCAGCAGCTCCCCCCGCGACAGCTTCCCCCCCCGCCCTGAGGCACCCCCCCATGGCAGCTCCCCCCCACAGGGAGCCGTGCGGTAGCTCCCCACCCCAGCTCACCTCTGCTCCGCCTCCTCCCCGAGCACGCCGCCCCCGCTCTAATTCTCCTCCCCTCCCAGGCTTGCGGCGCCAAACAGCTGATTGGCACCGCAAGCCTGGGAGGCGGGAGAAGTGGAGCGGCCGCTGTGCTGGGAGAGGGAGTCTGAGCCGCACGTGTCAGCGCACCGCTGGCAGCCCAGCCCAGCCCAGGAATGCTGTAAAAAAAAATTGGGGGCACTACTTTTTGGCGCCCCCAAATCTTGGCGCCCTAGGCAACCCCCTAGTTTGCCTTAATGGTAGCACCGGCCCTGCTGGTCACCCTAGCTGAGAGGAATCGGGGGCTCCTGTATAAAAAGGCAGCGGGAAGCTGGGGGTGGTTGTTGAGGCTGGCGGGAATGGCCGCAGTGCTGGGAGAAAGCTCTCCAGGCCGGGGAGCGACTCTGGCCAGGAAGCAGGGGGAAGATGGGAAAGGCCTCTGGCAAAGGCCAAACTCCAGCCAGGAGGTACTGGGAAGCAGACAGACAGCTGGGGCCTGGGCTCAGCTGAACCTGGGGTCCAGGCTGCGTGGGTTTGTGTTGGATTCGTGGAGGAGAGAGACTGGGGCTGGGGCCTGAAGGGTTCTTAGAGGGGCCCTGAAGAGGTGGGATGGCCAGTGAGGCAGAGTGCTGTAGAGTGGCCTCTGGCCAGGAGAAGGCGCTCGCGAGGCAGTAAACGGTCAGGGTACTACCCAGCCCTATGGGTGACCAGGGAAATCCAAACGGACAGCACAGTTAAGATTCAATCCTTTGCTACAGCAATGCCTGCTAGTCCAGTCCTGGGCCGGCGCCCCCCGATCCCACCCCACACCCATCCTCCGACTCCGCTCCTGGGCTCCCCACACGCATAACTGTGCTAATGCACCTCAGTCCTGACCCACAACCCCCTTCCTGCTCCGCTCCTGTGACAATTGGGGCGGGGGTGGGGGGGGAGAATCGCTCTGTTCACAATGTCTGGATTCTGGTGGATGCCATGAACTTGTTGTTATGGAATTGTGGTGGTGGGGAATGCCTCTGCGTGGATGTGGAACCCACCAGCAGCTGCAGCAGATACCTATTGGGCCAGGGACAAGGCAGAATCATTAACCTTAAGATCTGTGCTCTGAGCAGACAATGGTAAAATGTGCTAAGGGGGTTGCCAAATCTCTCTGGTGAAGTGGAGAGTGAAAAAATCACCATTCGTAGAGGACCATATTGTGCTGGGTGCTGTCTGAACTTGCAGTGAGAGAGATGCCCTGCCCCAACCAATTTACAATCTTAATAGACAAAGGGTGGGAGGGGAAACTGAGGCACGGAGCGAGGTCAAGTGACTTGACCAAGGCCACGCAGCAGGTGCATGCCCGAGCCAGGGATAAAACCCAGAGCACCTGGACCCTAGACCAGTGTCTTACCTACTAAAACACCGTGCCTCTGGCTGGCGTCTTCTGCTTCAGTTGGGAGGAGAAACTCTAACCACAGAGAGGTGTGCCTCATCTAAAGTCACAAACAACTCTGTGGGGTTTTTCGGCTGCAGACACAGCCCTTCCGGGGGGCAGGAAGTGCTACCTTCACCTTGCATTCATCTCAGGACTTTGTTTACATCAAGCCCTCCTGGCCCACTTCCTGCTGTTAGAGCTGATTCTTCTGTGTTGATCAGTTTAGAGTTTGTTACCAACAGTTAAAAACTGTGTCCTGCCAGTGAGGTGAGAACAAGACAGATCTTCTGCTCATGCGAATCAGCTATCTCTGTGGGGTTACGGCCGCTTCCACCAGCAGAGACTCTAGCTCGGCGTATTAAGAGTTGAGGCCTGTTGTATTAAGTTTGATGGAATAAGGGGGCCCAGAGAGGCCAGAGTGTTAACGTGACCCTGTCACTGTACAATAGTAAAGCGTTAAACAAGGCTCGCGGTCTGGAGGTCAGAGACCTTGGTCTGCTTAGCTCTATGGCAGCACAATTCATGCCAAAGTTTGCAGACGTCTTGAGCAGGCTACATAAAAGAAAAAGCAGCAGTGCGAGACCTAAAGCCCTTTTTGGAAGGGAAACAGAGCAATCGTACAGACCTAACTTAGCCAAAACCTACCAGAGTCCCCTTTTCAGAGAGAGGATGTTGGTTAGTGTCTCTTATTTTTGCCAGACAACCTTTCTTGGGGGGGCGTGGGGGGAGGAAAGGGTTGTTGTGATGTGATGGATGGTCACTCTCCCTGCTTTGGACAAACAGACGCAAGGGGGAGAAGAGGCAGCGGCGTAAAAGTGGGGAAAACGCAGCTTTTGCTGCCATTCTCAAGAATGGCTGCTCAGTCACAGAGGGGGCTATGAGTCTCTCCCCTGCTGGTCTTTCTCCAGCTGGGCAGAGTTCATCTTGCCGCTGGGCTGGCGTGGCACAGCTGGTCTCAGAGTCCGGGGACAAGCCGAGAGAGGGAGAGATGACAGGAGGCAAATGGGGGTTGGGGGTGGGAAGGAACACAAAAGGGAAGGGGAGAGAGAGCAGGTTGTGTGCGTCTCAGGCTGAAGTCTCCACAGGTGCAGGGTTGAAACTCAGCACTGTTGCGTTGAGCTCTGGGTGTCCTTGCGTGTCTGTAGAATCCCCTTTCAGGGCTGCTGCGGGTCCCGGGGGGGTCAGGGAATGTAGCGTAGGGAAGGCTAATCAATATGTACGTGGCAGTAGGTGCATGGGGTGGGAATGGGAGGGGATCAGGGTTTGGCTGATCCAAGTCGTCTGGCTAAAAATGAGACCTGGGGCTGGTCTACACTGGGGGCGGGATCAATCTAAGATACGCAACTTCAGCTACGTGACTAGCGTAGCTGAAGTCGAAGTATCTTAGATCGATTAACTTGGGTCCTCACGGCGCGGGATCGATGGCCGCGGCTCCCCCGTTGACTCCGCTACCGCCGCTCGGTCTGGTGGAGTTCTGGAGTCGACGGGGAGCGCGTTCGGGGATCGATGTATCGCGTCTTAACGAGACGCGATATATCGATCCCCGATAAATCGATCGCTACCTGCCGATACGGCGGGTAGTCTGGACGTACCCCTAGTGTACTCTCTTCTCTTACTGGTTTCAGAATGGTAGGCGTGTTAGTCTGTATCAGCAAAAACAACAAGGAGTCC